>NC_139224.1:34668124-34988124 GCF_055691185.1 Crinia signifera | reverse complement strand
CTCACCTGCCAAGTGCCTTATGGCTTTTAAAGATGAGGCAGTCACCTAACACAACAACTGACTTAGAATTAAAGGGGCAGCTGTAACAGGTTACAGATAAATTAGCTCATTTGGGGTGAAAGAGAAAGCTATGATCACAGTAACAAAGGTTAACAAAAATTAACCCACATATATATACACATACAGAGTACCACAACACTCGCCATCCCTGCGAATGGGGTGCAAACAGCACTCGCCATTCCCAGGTTGGGGTGAAAGTGGCCTGTGACCACATGCTCTAATAAATACAAATACAGGGACTCAACACTCTCCATAATGAACTAACTCACCTTAGTATATAATTAATCAAATAAATAATGGGGGTTTAGTTCATGAATTGATCAATGCATTTAAGCTTGCAGCCCATCGCCAAGGGACCCCATTTCACTGCAAGTCCTACACTAACAATAGTCTCTCAAGAGCCTGCCAACTGCTGACACATCATAGCTAAAGTGGACATGTGTTTTTTCTTGGTTTAAAGCTCACCTGCCAAGTGCCTTATGGCTTTTAAAGATGAGGCAGTCACCTAACACAACAACTGACTTAGAATTAAAGGGGCAGCTGTAACAGGTTACAGATAAATTAGCTCATTTGGGGTGAAAGAGAAAGCTATGATCACAGTAACAAAGGTTAACAAAAATTAACCCACATATATATACACATACAGAGTACCACAACACTCCAAACCAAGAAAAAACACATGTCCACTTTAGCTATGATGTGTCAGCAGTTGGCAGGCTCTTGAGAGACTATTGTTAGTGTAGGACTTGCAGTGAAATGGGGTCCCTTGGCGATGGGCTGCAAGCTTAAATGCATTGATCAATTCATGAACTAAACCCCCATTATTTATTTGATTAATTATATACTAAGGTGAGTTAGTTCATTATGGAGAGTGTTGAGTCCCTGTATTTGTATTTATTAGAGCATGTGGTCACAGGCCACTTTCACCCCAACCTGGGAATGGCGAGTGCTGTTTGCACCCCATTCGCAGGGATGGCGAGTGTTGTGGTACTCTGTATGTGTATATATATGTGGGTTAATTTTTGTTAACCTTTGTTACTGTGATCATAGCTTTCTCTTTCACCCCAAATGAGCTAATTTATCTGTAACCTGTTACAGCTGCCCCTTTAATTCTAAGTCAGTTGTTGTGTTAGGTGACTGCCTCATCTTTAAAAGCCATTAGGCACTTGGCAGGTGAGCTTTAAACCAAGAAAAAACACATGTCCACTTTAGCTATGATGTGTCAGCAGTTGGCAGGCTCTTGAGAGACTATTGTTAGTGTAGGACTTGCAGTGAAATGGGGTCCCTTGGCGATGGGCTGCAAGCTTAAATGCATTGATCAATTCATGAACTAAACCCCCATTATTTATTTGATTAATTATATACTAAGGTGAGTTAGTTCATTATGGAGAGTGTTGAGTCCCTGTATTTGTATTTATTAGAGCATGTGGTCACAGGCCACTTTCACCCCAACCTGGGAATGGCGAGTGCTGTTTGCACCCCATTCGCAGGGATGGCGAGTGTTGTGGTACTCTGTATGTGTATATATATATATATATATATATATATATATATATACTCCACAGAGGTACCGCACTCCAGCCGTTTTCAAAAACGATTTTATTTTAGACAAATGCAGACAGCAACGTTTCAATACATCCAAGTATTATCGTCAGGCTCGTCAGTGAGTAGTGTGGCCACAGTTTAAATAATGACCACCACGCCAAACAACAGGTGCGTACGCCCAGCCGGGCGGCGCTCCAAGATGACATCATCAAGAATTGTTACTATCTTGCAATACATGAGACAATGTATCAAAAAGAATAAAGTAATAAAACCACATTCAAAGCAAACACTTACAACATTTAACATAGAAAGTACCGTAAAATCACCTAGTGTAAGTAATAATGACCCCGCTATAAATGCGTCGGTCATATCTAGCATGAATCTCAAACACCACAATATTGCAAGAATAACAAATAAACAAAAACACTTATAAATGAAAAACAAACACCATGTAACATATAACTAGAGGCTTACCATCGATTATTATCATATTACTAATTTTAACAGGTCATGTTATCAAACTACAATTCATTTCTTTTTAGCGCAATAACACATTCAAACCCATATTTTCATTTAATCCCTTAGGGGCGACTGTATCAAGCCTTATAATCCATTTGGATTCACATTGAAGTAGTTTTAAACTCCGATCACCCCCCCGTAGTGAGGGTGCAACGTGATCTATCATACGGTATTTTAAAGAAGCAACATTGTGTTTTGCTGACAGAAAATGACGGGCTACAGGCTGTTCGCTCTTTCCTGAACTAAGTGCCTTAGAAATAGCTGAGCGATGTGCCGTCATTCTTTCTTTGAAGCTTCTATCAGTTTTACCGATATAACTTAACCCACAAGGACATAAAATTTGATAAACCACGTACTTTGTGTTACAAGACAATGTATGCCTAATGGTATAAGGTTTCCCTGTATGGGGGTGATAAAATGTAGGGCCCGGGATCATAAACCTGCACGTAGTGCACGGGCATCTGATACAACCCAGTTTTCTAGAATTGTCAACATCGCCTGGTGTGTATGTCTTTACCAGGTAATCTCGTAGATTTGGGGGACGCTTGTAGCAGGACATCAATTGGGTGTTATTAAGTTTTAATTCCGGGTCACTTTGAACTATAGGCCATAATTTCTTGCTGGTGGCATTAATTTTGGCACTGTTATTATTATATGTTTAATAGTGGAGCTGCTTGAATTGTTATTGACAAGAAACTTCTTCCTCTACAGAGACCATTTCTTTGTTCAAAACGTGGGATGTGCGATGGGAGCGGCGGTATCGCCATCCTACGCGAACATTTTTATGTTCGATGTGGAGGAGGGAGTTTTCTTTTCTAATTCATCAATATCAGATAGGGTGGTCTTCTACACCCGTTATATTGACGACCTGTTGGTCTTCTGGAGGGGTCCTGCTGAAGATATGATTGCCATCTTAGAGACCCACAATAAGAGTAATAATCCCATTAAATTTACGTTTACTCATAGTGCCAATCAAGTACACTTCTTGGATGTGTGCATTACTTTGAAGGATGGCATCATTGAAACTTCTTTGTTCACTAAAGATACTGACCGAAATAATTTATTATTGCCTTCTAGCTGCCATCCAAAAGGGTTAATACATGGTTTGCCATATTCCCAATTGTTGCGGGTAAAGAGAATTAATTCTAACAACGAAACATCGCTAGCCCAGTTGGATGGCATGGTAGATAAATTTATAGCTAGAGGCTATGATAGAGATAGTCTAACATTCACTAAAAACAAAGTTGCTAAGATGGATAGGAACATGTTGTTAAATAGTGTTAAAACCAAAGGAAACGATCGTACGATGTTTCCATGGGTCAATACATATAATAATAACAGTGCCAAAATTAATGCCACCAGCAAGAAATTATGGCCTATAGTTCAAAGTGACCCGGAATTAAAACTTAATAACACCCAATTGATGTCCTGCTACAAGCGTCCCCCAAATCTACGAGATTACCTGGTAAAGACATACACACCAGGCGATGTTGACAATTCTAGAAAACTGGGTTGTATCAGATGCCCGTGCACTACGTGCAGGTTTATGATCCCGGGCCCTACATTTTATCACCCCCATACAGGGAAACCTTATACCATTAGGCATACATTGTCTTGTAACACAAAGTACGTGGTTTATCAAATTTTATGTCCTTGTGGGTTAAGTTATATCGGTAAAACTGATAGAAGCTTCAAAGAAAGAATGACGGCACATCGCTCAGCTATTTCTAAGGCACTTAGTTCAGGAAAGAGCGAACAGCCTGTAGCCCGTCATTTTCTGTCAGCAAAACACAATGTTGCTTCTTTAAAATACCGTATGATAGATCACGTTGCACCCTCACTACGGGGGGGTGATCGGAGTTTAAAACTACTTCAATGTGAATCCAAATGGATTATAAGGCTTGATACAGTCGCCCCTAAGGGGTTAAATGAAAATATGGGTTTGAATGTGTTATTGCGCTAAAAAGAAATGAATTGTAGTTTGATAACATGACCTCTGTTAAAATTAGTAATATGATAATAATCGATGGTAAGCCTCTAGTTATATGTTACATGGTGTTTGTTTTTCATTTATAAGTGTTTTTGTTTATTTGTTATTCTTGCAATATTGTGGTGTTTGAGATTCATGCTAGATATGACCGACGCATTTATAGCGGGGTCATTATTACTTACACTAGGTGATTTTACGGTACTTTCTATGTTAAATGTTGTAAGTGTTTGCTTTGAATGTGGTTTTATTACTTTATTCTTTTTGATACATTGTCTCATGTATTGCAAGATAGTAACAATTCTTGATGATGTCATCTTGGAGCGCCGCCCGGCTGGGCGTACGCACCTGTTGTTTGGCGTGGTGGCCATTATTTAAACTGTGGCCACACTACTCACTGACGAGCCTGACGATAATACTTGGATGTATTGAAACGTTGCTGTCTGCATTTGTCTAAAATAAAATCGTTTTTGAAAACGGCTGGAGTGCGGTACCTCTGTGGAGTATAAGTTGCTGTTGGCTGTATGAGCACCCGCCGAAGCTGTATCCTCAAGTGGTTGTGCCGGATCCCCTGTTTTGCTACATTGGAAAGGACTTGGTATTTATTCCTGGACTATTCCTGATCGGGGCACCCCTACCTTTATATACTACGTCATCAGGTGACATTTTTCCATATATATATATATTTTTTCAAATAATTTTCACTTTTGGTGGTTTTTGAAAAACTGACTATTTGCGTGTAACATTATGGCAGAGGGCTTGCCCGATGAGGGGCCATGTGGTGTTCAATTTACACAATATTCAGTAGGTGATTTGCTGACCTTTTCAGAGTCTGAGGCAGACCAGATACGGTTTAAAGAAACAGATATACCTGAAGCTATTCCTAATGAGGATTTGTTTAAAGATTTGTTACGTCTACATAGACGCCATGTCGATTACTATTATCACGGCCTTACTCTGAGTGACTATCATAGAGCAATGAAAATTCCGAGAGGCCTACGAATGAAAAACGGCCCTACAATCGGCAGGAATGATCCTACCTTCTGCCGACGGTGGGCTGCTATTATGAACAAATGTTCGCTTGACCTAATGTTACTAATCATTGAATTCTGCAAAAAAGAAATGGATACTACTACTGAGAAAATAGCGAGTTTTGAGCTATTACATAAGGAGGGTCTGATTGCGGACACCGACTCCAAGTGGTATGACAAATTAAACTCACAAATTCAATCATATAAACGAGACCTTATCAGGTTCAAAAATGAGAAAAAAGCTAAAGTTGATGCTGATTATGCTTCCAATACTGTTTACAAATGGACTGACAGCTATAATAAGGCGGGCCCCAGAAAACCTTTCTTTAGAAAACGGAGAACTGGGGACACCGTTGATCAAACGTCTTCTACCGAGTTTAATTCGTCCAATAGTGAGTCAGAAACATCCAGAGGCAATAGAAAAAATAGATATCAACCCTCACACCCTTTAGGTGTATTTACGAGGGCACGACTGGCGGGAGGAGGCGAGGCCACACCAGACGTGGGGGCAAAAGGAAAAAACAAAGGAAAAGGCCGGGCAGCAAAACCACCGACACACTAGTCGACACGGTTATTAATCTATCCTCTTATGAACTGACCCCAGATGAACAGAGAGTATTATCTAAAGGCCTGTCCTTTTGCCCTACAGCCAATTTCTCCAAATTAAATTGGAATATCGACCAACATCGGTTACATCGAAGCCTCAAGTTGAAAGAACATTTCTCAAAAAATGTCATTACCTCCACACCAGTCCAAACTCAAGAGATACCTTCACAATTAAAAAAATTGCTACCAAAATCCAACTTTGAACCGCAATCATTCAATCCATCTGTAAAAACATTTATGAGACTGCTGAATGAACAGGTGGAGGAGGATAATTCTGACGTGAGATCGCTTAGAAGTAATTTCAATAGATTGGACAGATTGGCCCTAAAAGCATTGTGTGACAATCAATCTCTTGTCTTCCGATCAGCAGATAAGGGGGGTGCCCTAGTAATTCAGGATGCAGACAAATATCATAAACAAGTGATGCTACACCTTAATGATGAGATCACCTACAGTCTGTTACCTAGTGACCCTACGAATGAATTCAAAAAAGCCCTAATAAATGTGTTACAGAAAGGACTGGACTCTAACTTTATCACTAAAAATTTGATGGACAAATTGGTGCCTAAAGCTCCGTTGGTACCAGTATTTTATTGTATTCCTAAAATACATAAATCATTGGTCGACCCACCGGGTAGACCAATTGTGTCGGCTCGTGACTCGCTGTTCCAGTTGGTGTCAGTTTATATTGATAGCTTATTACAACCTTGCATCAGAGGTCATCCTCGATATTTGCTGGACACTTCATCTTTGTTGCGTAAATTAACAGCAGTACCCAATTGGGGCACAGATCTACATATGTTTACTATCGATGTATGCAGCCTGTATACGGCAATCCCTCATAGGGAAGGATTACTAGCTTTGGAGTTATTTCTAAGGAATAGTGCTGATTATGTTGGCCCTGATATCGGTTTAATAGTGGAGCTGCTTGAATTGTTATTGACAAGAAACTTCTTCCTCTACAGAGACCATTTCTTTGTTCAAAACGTGGGATGTGCGATGGGAGCGGCGGTATCGCCATCCTACGCGAACATTTTTATGTTCGATGTGGAGGAGGGAGTTTTCTTTTCTAATTCATCAATATCAGATAGGGTGGTCTTCTACACCCGTTATATTGACGACCTGTTGGTCTTCTGGAGGGGTCCTGCTGAAGATATGATTGCCATCTTAGAGACCCACAATAAGAGTAATAATCCCATTAAATTTACGTTTACTCATAGTGCCAATCAAGTACACTTCTTGGATGTGTGCATTACTTTGAAGGATGGCATCATTGAAACTTCTTTGTTCACTAAAGATACTGACCGAAATAATTTATTATTGCCTTCTAGCTGCCATCCAAAAGGGTTAATACATGGTTTGCCATATTCCCAATTGTTGCGGGTAAAGAGAATTAATTCTAACAACGAAACATCGCTAGCCCAGTTGGATGGCATGGTAGATAAATTTATAGCTAGAGGCTATGATAGAGATAGTCTAACATTCACTAAAAACAAAGTTGCTAAGATGGATAGGAACATGTTGTTAAATAGTGTTAAAACCAAAGGAAACGATCGTACGATGTTTCCATGGGTCAATACATATAATAATAACAGTGCCAAAATTAATGCCACCAGCAAGAAATTATGGCCTATAGTTCAAAGTGACCCGGAATTAAAACTTAATAACACCCAATTGATGTCCTGCTACAAGCGTCCCCCAAATCTACGAGATTACCTGGTAAAGACATACACACCAGGCGATGTTGACAATTCTAGAAAACTGGGTTGTATCAGATGCCCGTGCACTACGTGCAGGTTTATGATCCCGGGCCCTACATTTTATCACCCCCATACAGGGAAACCTTATACCATTAGGCATACATTGTCTTGTAACACAAAGTACGTGGTTTATCAAATTTTATGTCCTTGTGGGTTAAGTTATATCGGTAAAACTGATAGAAGCTTCAAAGAAAGAATGACGGCACATCGCTCAGCTATTTCTAAGGCACTTAGTTCAGGAAAGAGCGAACAGCCTGTAGCCCGTCATTTTCTGTCAGCAAAACACAATGTTGCTTCTTTAAAATACCGTATGATAGATCACGTTGCACCCTCACTACGGGGGGGTGATCGGAGTTTAAAACTACTTCAATGTGAATCCAAATGGATTATAAGGCTTGATACAGTCGCCCCTAAGGGGTTAAATGAAAATATGGGTTTGAATGTGTTATTGCGCTAAAAAGAAATGAATTGTAGTTTGATAACATGACCTCTGTTAAAATTAGTAATATGATAATAATCGATGGTAAGCCTCTAGTTATATGTTACATGGTGTTTGTTTTTCATTTATAAGTGTTTTTGTTTATTTGTTATTCTTGCAATATTGTGGTGTTTGAGATTCATGCTAGATATGACCGACGCATTTATAGCGGGGTCATTATTACTTACACTAGGTGATTTTACGGTACTTTCTATGTTAAATGTTGTAAGTGTTTGCTTTGAATGTGGTTTTATTACTTTATTCTTTTTGATACATTGTCTCATGTATTGCAAGATAGTAACAATTCTTGATGATGTCATCTTGGAGCGCCGCCCGGCTGGGCGTACGCACCTGTTGTTTGGCGTGGTGGTCATTATTTAAACTGTGGCCACACTACTCACTGACGAGCCTGACGATAATACTTGGATGTATTGAAACGTTGCTGTCTGCATTTGTCTAAAATAAAATCGTTTTTGAAAACGGCTGGAGTGCGGTACCTCTGTGGAGTATAAGTTGCTGTTGGCTGTATGAGCACCCGCCGAAGCTGTATCCTCAAGTGGTTGTGCCGGATCCCCTGTTTTGCTATATATATATATATATATATATATATATATATAGAGATATATATCTATATATATATGTATATATACTCACACAATATATATCTATATATAGTGTATGTATATATAGATATATATATATATATAAAATATAGTATATATATATAATTTGTGCGCATTATACGTTTAACAACTAAAACACATTAGTGGCAGTGTGCGACGACTACTCACTTAACAAAGTGAGTTTTTTTTTTCTGCCTGCGTTCCCTGCTGCTGCTGCGGGCGGGTGAGCTGGCCGGAGGTTTGGACGGGCGGGAGTGGGCGGAGCAGCAAGCGGCAGTGAGGGTGGGCGCCGGGTGGACTAACTAGCTGGCAGGGGAGTGAGGGGTAGGACATTACTCACCGCTGCCGCCGCTCTTCCGTCGGCATCCAGCGGCCGCAGACAGTGCAGCATTGCCCAAAACAAATATGGCCGCCGCATATGTGCATTTAATATATGCATATATGCGGCGGCCATATTTGTTTTGGGCAATGCTGCCGTTTGTGACCAGGCTGGGCTGCGGCCGCTTCTAACAGAGGTAAGCGGCCCAGCCAGCGTGAAATCTGGTCCGGCCCACCGGGAAACAGCCCGGTTTCCCGGTGGGCCAATCCGCCTCTGAGTTGAGCAAATATTGGTAAATGTGAATTTTCGATTCGATTTGGACCTACTAGAGCAGGTCTGAACCTCTGCAAGGTGGCCTCAGACACCTCTATACCCTCACATATGGCAACTAGGACACAAGGAGCTGAATGGGTAGTGATGGCGGCGGTCATTTTATTTTATTTAATAAGACCAGTTTCTTTATTTCTCATTGGTACTCTATTCCTTTTCTTTTGTTTCTAGAATCCATGCAGACTGTGCACATGTTGAGATTATACGAAATAGTGATTAATTCTAATGAAAGCAGTAGGTACAGTTTTATTGATTTGAGTTGCCTTCTACAATATAGCAAAACATTGTTATCTGATATGCCATGTAATTTTTATTTGCTTCTAAATTGAGCAAACACAGCTAAATCCACACTCGCCTATAAGGCACTTAAAAAAATAAATAGTCATTTTTCCATGTAGCCTGCACACAACGTTTATATAGTTATATACAGATAATTGTATTAAATAAAAAGAGGCAGATTGTTGAATGTTTCAGGTGACTTTTTAACACTTAGCTGATCTTTTCTCAGTGCCAAAGAACATTTAAATCAATATTGCTTCTTTCAAAGGTATTTCTGTAAAAGCCTTATCTTGTTGAGAACATGTAGTATGTTCCTATCTGATTTAAAGACACCATGGGGGAAATTTAATAGGATGAGAGATTCAGAAAGTGAGAAATTTGGTAAGGAATCTACAGTTTTTTTAAAGCGGCAATCATTTACACTTCAAAATCAAACTGGTTTTGCAGTGTAAATGATTGCCGCTTTAAAAAACCTGGAGATTTCATACCAAATCTTTCACTTTCTGAATCTCTCGTCCTATTAAATGTTCCCTCATGTTTAGGAGCAGAGCAACAGAATTACAGCTCAAAAAACCTCCTTCTACAGACAAAATACTGTGAGCGTTTACAGGGGAAATCCTATATAATGAAAGGCTAATGCTCCTCCTCACCTTTATGGGGGGAATGAAAGTGTTTTGTGTGCCTGCATACAGATGCAGCCCTTCTCATCTAGCTGGGCTAAGGCAAATGTGGCGCGCGTGCGTCTGCTTGCGTGCCCCCTTTTCAGCAATTCGTGACATAATCAGCAGCCCTGATTTCCCCATGGCCATTGCAGCACCGAGTAAGTCTAGACTTACTCAGCGGCTGCACACGGGTGGGAAATCCATGAGTTTTTCCGAATGGATACTCCACTGTTCAACCTCCTGGCCCCCTGGAAAGGTAGGCAAGCCTCCTGGAATCCAGGCAGCCTGAGTGGGGGGTCCGTGGGAGCAAATGATGCAATTTGCTTCTTTGAAGCCCCGCCCCACCCCACTGTGCAATGCCCAAAATACCAGTATTGCACGGTGGGAGGCATGGCCACGAGGATGCCATCATGTTGACCATGCCCCCACACTGGTCATTGGCTGCCCCGCCCCATCCTGCCCTGTCAGTTGCCCCGCCCCCCATGCCTCACTGAACTGGCTGCCCTCTCCCGGAGACGGCAGCCAGGAAGTAGGCAACCCTAAGTTACTAGTTACACCCCTACACCCATTCACCAGTGCTGTCCTGCCAACACATAAGAATTACAGTATGCTGTTTCTATTTTCATATGGCCAAGTCAGTTTGTACAGCGATTTCCCCTCCCGTTACTAAATGCAAATTACCTTATGTTCTTTGAGCAGAATAATTTATGCTAACTTTTATTTTAGTGCAGAGATAATGACACTACAGTACATCTATAAACAAGGTATATTTAGTAAAGACAAAAGTACTCTGTCAATTTTTTATATACTGTATTTAGCCTATAGGGGAGAAGGGTTAAATAAATACTGAGCAGGTCAACTAGTTTCTTGCAGTCTATTGAGATCTGAACTTTCAGCTTGTGTTGTTATGCTGACAGCAGCTTCAAGTCAATACCAAGCATGAAATATTGAAGAGCTGTAGAGGACTGTCATCGAGATGAGTTAGCAATCCAGCAATATATAGTTGTAGGGGGGAACAAAAATGTAAAAATTTAATAGAGGTGTGAAGACATTTGACATTTATCTGTGTGTCTCGGCTCTGACAAGTGGTCTGCCAAATGGTATGACAACACAAAGCTCAGACAAATAGAAATTGTATTGTAATGATGGAATCAGTTGAAGCCCTGCTCATTTAGCGAACAAATGAATGATCATTTAAAATAACCTTCTAGGGTACTCAGTACCATCCTAACATATGGGCTCAAAGGGCAGCTGCCCAAGGGCCCCTCGGTTCTAAGGGCCTATGATCTGGGGCATATTGAGTTGTAGGTATCTGCTTGGTCGCTCTGATTGTGAATTACACACAATTAGAGCTGCCAGGCAACATTCTATACATTTTCTACAACTTTCCACCTCTCTGTAACAACAGCTCTCTGTAACAACAGCTCTCATTTACCTCTCCTGACTCCCACATGTATCATACTCTTGAAACAGCCCTTGAAGAAGTGGCTCCAGCTATCCATTTCACCCCATGCAGGCTTAGATGCCATCCGTGGCACTCCAAAATAACAAGACAAATACGAAAACGGTCACGTAAAGTAGAACGCCAATGGCGTAAATCTAGTAATCTGACTGATTTTCTCACATATAAGACTATCTATTACTCCTACTGTAATGCTTTGGACACTGACAAACAAATGTACTTCCAATCTTATGCCACCAACCCTAAGTGACTTTTTAACACATTTAAGTCTCTTCTGTACCCTCCCCTTCCTCCTCCACTAGCTACCATCAGTGCACAAGAATTTTCCTCCTTCTTTAAGGACAAGATTGATAACATCCTAGATGAAATGATATTCCCTTCCACAACCTCTAATTCACTTTCTTCTCTACCTGAACCTTCAGGCACTTTCTCTTCATTTGAGCCCACAAATGAAAAGGAAGTATCCACACTCTTCTTATCCTCCTCCTCCGCTACCTCTCTCCTTGATCATATCATGACTGTACTGTAGCTGGAGCTTATGCTTTGCTTCCACTCTGAGAACATTGGAAGTATTGCTGGTTCAGGAGAAGGAAGTGTGAGGTTCCCCTGATGTGGGAATAGTGGAGATATTGTAAACTCCCTGTTACAGGGTACAAATATCTACAGCATCATGGTGGTCAATGTTACATACTCTCCTTTGACTGGTCATTGGTGAAGCATAGCTACTAGTGGTTCACCCGAATACTCAGATGTTTAATGCAGGAGTGTTGGGGAACCGTGGATTAGTGGGGCCAGAAAAGTGCAAATTGGGCACCAGACTGGCTCATAAAAAATGTATTTAAAAGACGCAAACTGTAGTAAACAAGACACTTGGCATATTGGTTGTAAGGTCATAGAAACATAGTAGATACGGTTGAATAAAGACACACGTCCATCAAGTCCATCAAATGATTTCTCCTTGCAGCTTACCAAGCCTACCAGAATGACCCCCTTAATGCATATAAGTGCATATTCCTTCATAGGTATCAATGTATCTTATTTTACATGATGGAAATCTAGCTGCCATAGTTCCTAACATAAAAGGTGCCCAAATTAGAAATTGTTCATCATTAAACTCTGCAGAGCTTCAGGGAGATTTGTTAATAAAAAAAATAAAACTACAGTCCAATTATGCTCTGTCCATTGCAAGTACGTTAAACAAGAATTTCTTTCTTAACTCCTTATAGGCATTTTACAAACTTAATTCTTATACTTCTGTATGTTTTGGTATTTAACATGACCACCCAGTACTGAACAGGTTAAAGCAATAACTGATAATCTATTTAATTACATCTTGTCAACAGGCAGGCAATCGTCAAAGGCTGTGAGGAATCAATAGCTGTGTTTGTGATGATTGATTACATTGCTGGGTCCCTTTTGTTTTTAAAGTCATTATAGCAATAGGTGTGTTTGGCTGCTAATTGATTACTACGCAGAGTGAAATTTTCTGTGATTGATTATAGGGAGAGGTGTATTTTTAACTTCAGGCAAATGGCAAAATAATTACAGAAAGTGGACATTGGCAGGATTGTGCTTTCAGCCTAGAATGAAAAAGAAGTCAAATTTAGCTTGCATTGATATAGAAAGGAAAAATATAATTTAGTGTGTGTGTGTGTGTGTGTGTTTCTTGCATGTTAAAAGTACAGTACAGGTTGAGCATCCCTTATCCAAATATCCGTTATCCAAATTATTCCTAAAACCATAGTTTCCTGGATGTACTTTTTTTTTGCTAAAAACCCTCTTGGGGACATCTGTAACTGGCACTACTGGGGACATCTGTAACTGGCACTACTGAGGACATGATATGTAACTTGCACTACTGAGGACATCTGTAACTGGCACTACTGAGGACATCTGTAACTGGCACTACTGAGGACATGATATGTAACTGTCACTCTTAGGGACATCTGTAACTGGCACTACTGAGGACATGATATGTAACTGGCACTACTGGGGACATCTATAAATGGCTTTACTGGGGACATCTGTAACTGGCACTACTGCGGAAATGATATGTAACTGGCAAATATGTGCAAGAAAATTTTTGCTTGGAATTCAAATTCAGTGTCTGAGATAGTACACAAACTCTGTCAGCTCCGAGTGCTGCTCCGCTCCCTGGCAATAAGCGGTCAGAGCTCTCAGACTGCAAATGCCGGGTAACTCCTGGAATGGAATGTGACCCCAGCATTAGCGCTATGAAAAAGGTATTACTAAGCAGGCTTCAAAAAAGGTCACGTCACCTACATGAAACCCATATAATATAAATGGTTTACACTCATGGAGCTGTTGGTCAC
Organism: Crinia signifera; assembly: GCF_055691185.1. Taxonomy (NCBI): domain Eukaryota; kingdom Metazoa; phylum Chordata; class Amphibia; order Anura; family Myobatrachidae; genus Crinia; species Crinia signifera. Next base: position 34,974,130 of record NC_139224.1, on the reverse strand, counting down.
TATGCCAACATTTATAGGGTGGTATTCAATTGTTTTTTTCACAGACACTAAATGGTGCCCAATGGCGCTATTCATTTCATGCTCTGTTTCTGGCGCAATTGGCTGCTTGTGGAAAATTCACAGCTCATTTTCCACTAGTAGTGTGTACTGAAATGCATGAAAAGTAACCCTTTTGGGCCCTCAATTGGGACTTTTCACAGCATGCCCATTGGTTTGGTCAAGTTTATCTGCTATGCCCGGCTGAACCTGACCATAATGGGAGCAATATTCATGATAGAAAATATCAATTGAATATCACCCTACAATCTCCAGTCACATTTAATGGATTGGGTGCAATAAAAAAATGCCAACATGGACAAAACGCTGACATATAGAATGCCTATATGGTGAAAATGTCATTAGGTTTATAATTATGATCATGTCAACCTGATGTCTGTCCACTTAATTTACATACCCAATCTGAGCAGTTATCGTTTGTTATAGCTGCATAGTTTATTTTTTATTAAACACTTATATTGTATCTGAATGAAATCCAAAGTTATATTCTAGGCAGCATGGGTAAAATGCCATGTGCTTACAGCAATATAGGAATTGGCTTTGTGTGATCACATGAGATTACACAAGCTACATGCCTAAAGTAAAATAGTAATACCTCCCAACATTTTCTTACGAAATGGCAAGGATACTGGTGATCTGCCTATTGCTGGGGCTGCAGGGGACTGCTTAAAAAATGGTGAGTCTCTCGTAACTTCCAGGACAATAGGCAATTATGGTTGGGAGGTATGCAAGACAAAGGGTCCGATGTATCAAACGTTCTACAGAAAACATATGGAGAAGTTGCCTACTGCAATCAATAAGCTTATTGTACTGTAGCTGTATATTTATAGAATGTTACAGGTCAGTGGTTCTCAAACTGTGGGTCCAAAGTGGGTCCCAGCCATCTCAACATGGGGTTGCAGCTGCATGTTGCTGACCATCAGGCTAATGACTCCTCTGATCTTTCAGCCAGTGATCCAAGGAGTCTAAAAGATCACTGTTACTGTTACTTCAGACTCCTTGGATCACTGGTTTAGAGATCCGAGGAGTTACCAGGCAGATACGCCCCCAACTCCAGTTCTCTGCTTCTTCTGAACAGCCTAGCAGCAGCTGCTGATGCCACTGCCTCCAACAGGTGACACTCCTGGATCCCTCATCTACATGTAGATAGCCATAGGAACACACAGCTGGCAGCAAGGGCACTCCCGAGTCCTTGGGCTTCTAAATATGGGAAACTTACAGATGAAACAGGCAGAATCAGAGCAGTCAGCTCTCAATAAGTAGGACTTGTGAAGACCCTCTTGTAAGTAAGTTCAGCATAGAGTGGGGAATCACCTGCGGGCACCAGAAGGGACGGTTTCAGAAAGCAGCGGCAGGGGAGCATGAGGGGGAAGAAGGGATGCACGGAGCACAGCATTTATGGTATTTATCTGGGGTGGGAACCAGGGAAAACTTATCAAGTAAACACCCGCTACCTCCAACGTTATCCACTGCCTTCCTCTTCCATCCCTCATTAGCCCCTGCCTCCCTCATTCATCTCCAATTACCCATTGCTTCCCAGTCTCATTAACAGTCCCTTTTTGTTTTGTGTTTCTGTAATGCTACTGTGCATGTGCAGTCTTCTGACCACACATGTGTCTGCGGTTTTGTGGGAACTTGCCGGGGTCCTTTAGTGAATGTTCTTTTCTGATGGGATCCCAGAGCTAAATAGTTTGAGTACCCCTGTACTAGATAAATTACGGCTAGAAGCTAATTGTTTGCTCTGGGCAACTTCTCCTCTTCTGTTCTATAGAAGGTTTGGTACATTACCCAAAGAGAGTGGCACTGCTTAACAGCCGGTATGTGGCACAATTGCATATTGCCGGAACGATTTGCTGATAATAGGCCTGATATAGACATGATGTCATGGCAGCGAATTCGCAGTGACCAGCATTTAGTTAAGCCGACGCCTCACTTCATTGAAATCCCAGCTTGCCAATGCATGTGGTGGCTGTGGGAATGGATGTGTACAGGTGCACATTCGTTCACACCCGTGTGAATATGTACAAAATACTTCATAACAGGCTCACCATCTAATGATTTTTACACTGGCCACAAGTCATCGCAGGCATCACGTAGCCCTGGACTTACTCGGCGCTGCAATGAAAAATATTGGTAGCGGCTTACGCAAGAGATTCACAAACTCCACCATTGTAATCCAGGTTTTATGGATATCCATGCTTGAGCACAGGTGAATTTATTAGTTCCACTAGATATTTCTAGTGTGTTCCAGTTATTAATTTCAGTTTGAGTTTGACAGATACACTCACTCGGAGCTGCGTCTACATAGGTCAGTGGTGACCATATATTATTATTTTAAAGTTTTTATAAGCAGTTTAGATTTGTACCCGATTTTCTTTTGTTAATTTAATGTAATCATCTGGGCTCAAACATAGATATCCTTAAAATATTTACTGTATTGACGGAGTTTAGAAACCTCTGGCTCAGGCAGTAATGTACTACTGTAGCTCCTATGAAAAGGGCATTTTGGTCTACTAAAGATTAAACTTCCTAATCAAGTAAATTGTATTTTGAATTTAAATTTAAATTAAATGTGGGACACATTCATCAAATGTAATACACTTTCTGGAATTGAATCAATGAAATAAAACGGACAAAAATTCAAATTGTATATTCTTTCTACTCCTAATTGAATACACTATAAAACTCATCAGATATGCTACCGTTGAAATCCCCAATACACCCCAGAAACAGTACAAAATAAAACAGCACAAAAACTATATGGTATTGCCCTTTTTTCACTGGCATATAACCATTTGGGCTCATTGATGAAGGATTATATAAAATAACCAGGATTGTGAACACAAATGGTATATACTGTACTGTATTTAGGCTTACCATATTATCTCTTGAAACCAGGACACTAATAAATTATAAATGCTCTATTGTTGGTTGACTTCAGGAATTATGGGGCAGATGTATTAAGCCTGGTGTAGAGATAAAGTGAAGATAAATTGGAAGCCAGCCAATCAGCTATGTTTCAAAAAGGACACTTAGTAGTGGATTGGCTGGTGCGTTATCACCTTTCACTTCACCTCCACTTTATTTCTTTATCCGTTCAATTCGCTCAAATTTATTTTTGTATGAGGTTTATCAATTTAGGATAGATTAAATTCATTAAATGTATATTTATTTTAAAATGTTAGTAAATGTGTTTTCTAGTCCTGGAAGCCTAAAAGACTGATTTTTAAACGATCTGAAATTGATTAAACAAAAAAATTGTTCAAAATGAAACTTTAGTTAAGCTATGTACACATTGGGCGGTATATTGGCCATTCAATTGAATGTCCGTTACAGTATATTGCTGTTCCATAAGTCATTGTGTACCAGCGCTACCTGTATGTCTAGTTCACAGACATATTGCATGAGCTGTGTAGGACACCTGATGGTTGATATATATAGAAAGATATTCTGTTGTCTCATCTGTATGGGCGATCCACCAATCTTACCAGCAATGATTGCCGCATAAATGGGCAGGCTCATGTAAATGCCCGCCCAGTTGTGATGTCAGTCACAACTGATTAGGCAGTGTGTATGAAGAACACACCGCCCTATCGATCTGCAGATATTTCTGCAGATACTGTAGATTGATCTGCAGATCCCAGAACCTGCAAAAAAAAAACCAGTTGATGCAATAGAGAGCTGGTTTTAGCTGGGATGCAAATAAGATAATGTCCTCTGGTGGTTAAATGGTGCTCCAGCAAATCAACTCCTGTCATGTGTTGGAAAAATGATGCACACTGATTGGTTGTAGCACTATTTATCATTTGTAATGATTGATAACAAGAATATCACTCATTGACAAATCTGCCTTTTAATATGAAGTTCAAATAAATACTGTATAATACCCCTCTCACACCGCACTTGTTAAACGGTATATTGTCGTTTTTTTCCCCATTTCTAAACGTTTAAGGCTGCAGTGGGAAAGCGCCAGAGTTGATTTACCGGTTAAAGCTAACCAGTATTTCAATACGTTTAAAAAGCAGAGTCCTACACGTTTCGGAGCCGTTTTTTTATGCAGTGAGAATGGCTCTGAAACGGTATTTAGTAAAAACAACAGGTTACAGACCTGTGATAGGCTGTCCCCTGCATTATGCCTTAAAACATGTTCAGGGGATTAAACGGGTTGACTGATGTGAATGGTACTTAAACGGTTTTTAAACTGGTAATCTACTGCAAATTGAAGGCTCATACCTGTTTTAAATACCGTTTAAATATATCCGGTTCTTTAAACATTTTGGCAGTGTGAAAGCGGTATAATATAATGATCTTTGTTGTTCCCCCATCTATTCTCAAACTCAGTCCCCCAAACAGTTCATGTTTACCAGATCACCTTGCAGAAAATCCACAGTTTGAGCTAATTCATTCACTAATTCTGTGGGGAGACCTGGAAAACATGAACTGTTTTGGGTCCTGAGGACCAAGGGCCTAAATCAGTTTGGCGAATTTGCACAGTGGTCAATTATCGATAGACTGCGCATGCACCTGGGCACCAAAGCGTGGGCACAGCACCGTTCTGTGATGAAAGCCTGCTACTTTTTTTGACCCTTGGCCTGACTGATAGGCAGCATATGGGTGTGGTAACCGCCTGTTTACCGGGAATGACAAAAATGCAAGCGTGCCAGAAAAAAATGCAAGCGTGCCAGAAAAAGCAAGCGATCCAGAAAAAAGCAAACGAGCCAGAAAAAAATTAGCACCTGATATTCATACTTCCCACAGGCACAGAGATAACGTTAAACTTCTCATATTTGAATGAATTAAGAGTGAAATGATTGCAGAGAACACAGCCAACAGAAAATGAGTTATCAGACTTAGTGAAAAGAGCCAAGCTCATAGGGAAATTAAATACAGGAAGACACAAAGAATGGCACATGAAAAAGTTATTTAAGAAACTAAAGGTCTATAGTATTCATACTCTCAAAAGGGATGATATGCGACATCTTCTAAGCACACAGTTTGGTTTGCTACTGAGAAGCTCAAAGTGATTCCGGGAAAACTGTCAGCAGCATGAAAGGCGCTGAATCTTAATACTGAGATTTAGGGAACAGTAGTGCGGATGGAAGAAAGAGGAAGGCTTGTCTCTCCTTGTCTTGTTGATGACTTTTTTTTTGTTCTGATTTGTTCTGGAAAAATGAGGTATGCAAATCGTATTGCCCTTTCATGTGGATGAGAACTCAACCGAACAAAATTCAAACAGTTCGAGTGAATGGGTATGTCTGGGTGAGTTTCCTTCCTGTGCATTGGGATCACCTTGCAGTTAATTGCCTTTCTTTGGTAATAGTATACCGAGACAAGGTTATTGAAACACTGAAATGACTACAAGTGGTATTTGTATTGTTATTGGGTTATTCCATGAAATAAAGAACACAATAAATGAAAATTACATTTCACATAACTGTAACATTGTAGTATATTTATGCAGAGGCGTAACTTGAACTATGTGGGCCCCATAGCAAAATTTTTAAAGCTCCCCCATCCTTTGCTGGAGTGATAGTGTCAGGCAAAGAGAGACATAATTAGGGATGGATTGTCAGAGATGAGGAAGTGTCAGGGGGGAAAAGCATGGGAGAGAGTGTCAGAGAGAAAGAGAGGGGAGAGAGGTAGAGTGTGTGTGAGAGAGTCAGGGAGAGATGGAGAGAGTGGGGAAGATAGTCAGGGAGAGAGATACCATGTCAGACAGATAGAGAGGGGAGCAAGAGATAGTATTGGGGAGACAGAGGGAGAAATACAGGGGATAAAAGCTGTCACTTGCATGGTGGGGTCATCTAGCCCAGGGGGGGCATATACAAGACAGTTATAGGGAGAAGGGGGAGCAGTCTGACATGCTGGAGAGCTGGGGTGTGAGTAGGCTGTCCCTTGCGGGTTTAAGGAGTGCAATAGCAGGCTCTGGCTCCCCCACCGTGACCAGAAGAGCCTATACTTATGAGTCCCATGGGGGCCTACCTCCGCTATTCCACCACCTGCCCGCCCACTTTTTCCTCTTTGATCACAGACAGCTCCTGACTTACAGCAAGAGACGGGTGTGCCGCAGGCTTTTTCTTCTGCTGGGTCCACACCTCTGCGGCGTCACAGCTCTGCGGCTCCTGGCATGGAGGAAACTGCTGGTACTGTGCATGCCTGGCCCAGCAAATAGAAAATAGAGAAGGCAGCTGTGACCTATCTGTGTCCTGTCTCTTCTATTCTAGCCACTAAATCACAGCTTCTAACTCTGCACAGCGCCGCATTTTGAATTAATAAAAAATAATAATTCAGAGAAACCAAATAGTTACATAAGTAAAGAGTATGGGGCCTGGCCTGGGTGCTTTCAGTAGCCTATGATAGAGTATGGGGCATAGTTTACTTACTGTAGAGGATGGTTTGCCGGGCCAAAGCTTACCGCCCCCTCAACCTCTTTCCCCTTTTGTGATATTTGTGTTTTCTATGTTGACTACTTGCGGCAGGAAAGAACAGCAGGTCACCAGTACAGGTGCTGTTGTTTAGTTGAGGTACGCTCCCTTTTTTGAGTGGTAGAAGGCTGTAGCACCCAGTGAGTAGTTGGGTTAGAAGGTGAGTGGTTAGCTTTTGTGGTTTACCAAGGTTTTATACCTTCAGTGCCTGTTGTTGGTTGTAGTTGGGCATTGTAGAATGGCTAATTCTTGGCCGCCCTTTCTTTGCCACCATTCATTCTTAACATCCTAAATAATAATCATTTGCATTCAACTAAATAGCTAACAGTTCATCTACAAAATTCTGTCTTTATTTTAGAGTTTTAGGGTAAGTGATATGCACCCATGACACTCATCACCGATAGAAGGTTAAATGCTACTGGTTAAAGTGATGTACAGTAACTGTCAACAGTGACTTCCGATGATGTAGTTAACGTTGGTTCCTGATTCTATCCCATCATCCACAAATGCAATATTTTATACATCTTCACAGGGAATCAGGAAGATAAACAGGCCTACATTGATTAATTCACCTGGATTATACAGGTTTGAGTCATTTATTTCAGCGTTCTTTGACTGGGGACATAAATGTAACATGAGTCCCATGTCAACATTGATTTTAAGTATTGTTAGGTAAATGTTCGTTTTTTTGTGTCAATCATATGTTTAGGATCTTAGAAGTATACAGTATAACATTCATTTTGTAATAATAATTAGGAGAGCAGAGAACAGGTTTAGATAAGTGTATAATGAAGTCCCCTCAGTTCCTATCTCTATTCTGTTGTAACATGAGTCACGCATGCTTCTAAGCATTAATTATGACTACCTACAGTAAATTATTTATAAAATGTTAAATTTCAGCTTAGTTTTTGTGTGTGGTGCATTAAAACTTCTAAAAAGTAAAACAAAATGTAACTATTTACATGGAATGACCCATTATTATAATTATTGTTACTAGTAGTACTGTAATAGTATTAATATTTTTATAATATGCAATAGCCTCATGAATTTTAAGGAGCTCTCTCACATTTCCTGGAGAGTAAATATGTTACCTGGATCCTTTTCAGTTCCCCCTGTGAAGTGGGCAATGCAGAGGCTTAATTATATGACTTGCGCTGGATCAGACTGTTGTGTCGTCCATCCCCACTGCACAATGCCACACCTTGTACAAGGTGTGTGTGACTACAGTAACAATGACTTGTTCCATCTGGACGTCTCATGAAAAGTAAATTTATAAAGTAGGTAATCCAGGATATTTTGGTACATTTATTTCTAAAGTAGTTCTAATCTAGGATCTCCTGAAAGGGACATTTATAAATGCGCCTTGAGTCCTTTTGGAGAAAGCGCCTTATATAAATAAAATTAATTTACTTACTAAAGAAGGTAATCTAGGATCTCCTTGAAGGAACATTTCTAAAGTAGGTACTCTAGGATCTCCTATAGGGGACATTTTTAAAGTAGGTAATGCAGGATCTCCTGTAATGGACATTTCTAAAATAGATAATCGAGGATCTCCTGGAAATTAAAATTATAAAGAAGGTAATCTGGGATCTCTTGGTAGATTTATTTCTAAAGTAGGTAGTCCATATTCTCCCAGTAGGGGCATTTCTAAAGTAGACAATCAAAGATCTCCTGGTAGGAACATTTATAAAGTAGGTAATCCAGGATCTCACCCGCAAGTGACATTTCTAAAGTAGGTTATCCAGGATCTCCTGGAAGGAACTTTTCTAAAGGAGGTAATCCAAGATTTCCTTTCTAAAAAAAAAAAGGTAATCCAGGATCTCCTGGAGGGCACATTTTGAAAGTACTGTATGTAAACCAGGAACTCTGGGATGGACAACTATAAAAATCTTCTGGAAGGGACATTTCTAAAGTAAGTAATCCAGGTTCTCCTGGAAGGGACATTTATAAATAATGTTTTTCTTAAAAAATGTCCAGTGGCACCTGTGACAGGTGGGTGCAGTTCCTATTCACTGCTGTCCTGCTGTGTGCTCTGTCCTCCACAGTGCTCACTCTTCTAGTCCCAGTCTACTGAGTTTTTTAGGACATTGCCTGTGTTTAAAAATGTTTAATTCCTACAATGCAATGCAGATTTATTTATGTACAAAGTATACATACAGTATACCTTATTCTGGTTGACTTTGCAGCCTTGCAAGTCCCCGGACACCACCCACCGCTTGACAGTCCGCTGTTCCGCCCCCCCCCCCCCCTCACATGGTGGGTTTGCCCGCATGGCTGCGAATGGATGTTTAACATGAACATCCATTTGCATGCCAGAGGGAAACACCCACATCATTCGGCGGTGGACGACCATCTAATGATGTGGAAGGTGCACGCAAATCTATAACTCTAAGCATTTAATGAGTATGCCCATGAAACGCTGGGCGTTCACATGGTCGAATCCCTCGGCCCGCCACCCCACACCCCTCGCCCGCAGTCTTGGGTGCGTGCAATCTATTCGATGTGGCATGCGCACGTCACAAACATTGAGCTTGCATGCGAATTGGACCAGAATAACCCATAGTATGTAGTACATTGAATCAGGTGCGGACAATAGGATACACAGGAATTAGGATGTCAGTGTCTAAATTGACCCCATAAAGGTCTACATGCACAAGGTTGAAATGGTAAAAGGTCAAAGCAAGCAAAAGGTTGAGACTTAAATGGTTGAATATATATATAAAATGTGGCAGGGACATGAGGTTAATGTGGAACAGCAGGCTCTCAAGATTACAGCCGCAGCAGGAGGACTGATTAGATCCAGACAATGTTTTTCTTAATATCTAATGAGAATCCTCTTTGGGCTAATTAACAACACCTGTGGTTTGCTCTTAAATATCTGTTCAGGGCAGATGGTCAATGTTTCCAATGCCAGTTAGTGACTGGGAAATAGGCTTGGAGTGTGGGGTCTATGCTAGGGACCTCTGAATTGTTCTACGCACTTGTGAAGCCATTGAATTGTCTGCTGTAAAACCTTCTAAAGCTGTGATCTGAATTGCCAAGTTGTAAAACCTGTATGAGGTCTTCCTGATGAAGAAAAAAGCTTGTTCCCTAACCAGCGTATGTCACAAAAGGTTGACATAACCTTTTTCACTTTTTTTGGTGTCAGTTTCTAGATTGGAGCACACCAACACCCTGCTTCGGGATACGTTTACCATTCCTATTCATAGTCCACATGGATGGTAAAGTATGAAAAACTTGCGCAATATGTTGATCATTATTTTGTCGACGTTTACTTGTATCAAAACATCGTCCACGTCGACCTATTAACTGTTGACCCAAGTTCCAGATCCCAATAAATCTAAGCTCTCTCTAGTTGTAACTTTAGCCCATATAATTTGGTTTGTTTTTCTAAGAATTAGAAAACTAAACTAATCTCCATGGTATTGTATGTGTAACCAATACAATCCCAGCATATGCTAAGTGCACAGTGAACAACTCATCTAAAGTAACCACCAAAAAAATATAGAAGCTGTTATGCCTGCACACATTTAGCATAGAGTGATGGTAACAGGCTGGGTTGGGATCAGTAAGTCTGCACAAGCAATCACTCGACTCTTCTGTTACTTTGCAGTAAAGCTTGAAATGTTGAGACATACTGTACACAATAAGACATTCAGAAAATGTCAGGAACTATTTTAATAACAAGTTCTTTATTAACAGTGCATTCTCTTCTCCTGTCTTGTTTATCTGGGATCTAGGGCACTGCTACTTTCTCATTTTGATAGTTTGCCTCCAATCAAATATGGATGCTAGTTTAGATTTTACTGGGGGGCTCATAGTTTCCCATTAACAGGACCACAGACAGGGGGGTTGCTGTGGGTACAGGTGTCCCGGGCCCCGAACTCTGGAAGGGCCTAAGCAGCTCATTTTGTCCACTGCAAACGAAGCTTCAATGCAGGGCGCCGGCGTCCAATTAAAATGCTGCTCCGGCTTTAGAGCCAATCAGAGCTTGTGCACCATTAGCCAATCAGAGCAGCTGCAGGTACACGAGCACTGATTGGCTCACCAGCCGGTGCTGCATTTTAATTGACCGCTGGTGTCTTGTATTGAAGAAGCCTGTGTTTCAGGACCTCGGAGTTGGGTGGTAAGTGAAGGGAGGTGGGTTGTGGGGGGGATGGGGGGGTTGGGGCCAGCACTAGAAATCAGTCCCGTGCCCCAAAATTCCTAGTGGCAGCCCTGTCCATTAATAATTCTGTGCAGCCAAATATTGGACCAGTGGTGGATTTTGCCTAGAGCATCCAGTAAAATCTAACACCCACAGGGGTTGCCTAAGAGTAGCAGTGACATCTCTTTGTAAGCACTCCCTGCTAATCACAGCCAGACAGGCAGTCACAGAGAGAGGTGTTTTCTCCCCCCAATCAATGCGGTGCTTAAAAGCCAACCTGCAGGTTGTACATAACTTATGCTCAGCTCAAGAACCTGCCAGACTTAAAGCCCTGTACACATGCATCGATTTTTGCCGATTTTCGATTAAATTTTGCTTATAGAAGCAAAATCGAATCGAATCCTAAACTAAATCGAATGTTTTTTGTGTCACTTTCGATCTACATTCGATGCGCGCTTCCGTTTTCATAAAATCGAACAGAAAAATCTACTGTGCAGCCAAGGAAATATCGAATTCGATCTAGTATATCGAATGTGTACAATGTACCATGAATGTATATTGAATTCGATATCGAATTTGATATCTAATGCAAAAGTACAGATCTAATGTCAGATCTAATAGAAAATCGAATCTAACATCGAATCAAAAGCAAATCGATGTGTGTGTACAGGGCTTTAGTCTTACCTCTCTGTGACATCAGCCATCAATCACAAGGCAGGCAGGGAGAAGAACCAGAGTCAGGCACAATCACACGATCGTGACCACATAGCACCAAGAATGTATATCCCCACTGAAGTTGTAGGAAAATAGATATTGCTGCTTTTTTACTTGTTTGTTATACACATTTAACTTAAGCAGATAATTAATATCACCTCATTGTAAAATTTTAAGGGTGTACAGTACAACTCCATTTTGTTCCCTATTTTCTATAATCTAGTAGTGTAATTGCGAACCTGAGGGTATACACATTTAAACTTTTAGATGTTTGGGCTCCTGCATGCTCATCTGAAGCTATCAGCTCCCCCTCTTCCCCTCTCCCCCTCTTCCCCAGAGCTTTAGAGTTGCTCATTGGAACCATTTTTTCTGGACCTTCATAGTTTATCCTATAACTCTGTCCAACAATCACTTCCATTAACATGGGTGTGTGAGTAGGGGGAGCAGTGGTGCTGTGAGAGGGGGGGGTGGGTACTAATTACCAGATCTTACCCTTTCTCTCTAGCCTAGTACACGCTGCTGTGTGCTTGGCTTCTGTGGGTGCAGGGAGGTTGCTATCTGTGGGTGCAGCAGTCTTCTCTGCCTGCAGGGGTTGTTAGCAATCTCACAGTTTTAAAAAGCGGTAGTGGGCAAATTTGATTAGACCACGCCCCCTGTTTTTCCTGTAGCGAGCCCAGGCTGTCTACAGCCCTGATCAGAGTTTGCAGTTATAGATATTGTGGCTTCAACTGCTCACTCAGCCCTTCTACTGTGAGTGAAAATAAATTCCTCATAACCTCATTAGATACTGTGTTTATGTGGTGAAAAGACAGTTTGGCAACAGGTTCAGTGATTTTGTTCATAACATTATTGCTACCAGCCCCATAGCATGCTAATTGATGCTTTACTTGCCATTCTCATGACCTCTTATAGTTTAAGAAATTATTTTAATATGATCTAATTGCTTAACCACTTAACTGGCAAATTATTTTTTATACAAAAGCTTCTCAGAAATTGTTAGGTTTTTATGATTAAATTAGGTCAAGAACATATATTTGAAACTTATCCAACACAATTGGACAGCTCCTTCTCTGTGCAGCCATTGTATGGGGAGGTCATGCTGTGCTCACCAATCAGCAATGATAGTCAGCGTGGAAGAAACTAGGGGAGGGTGCAGGGTCGGATTAAGCCTTTGGGGGGCCCAGCTCACTTTAGACAGGGGGCCCCCTCCCACTTACCATTACGGGCCGCAAACTGCACGGGAGAATATTACACTGTCAAAACACAGATTAAAGGCAGTATAAACTTGGTCAATGGGGAACTGTGTGTTGGTGGGGGGGGGTTAGAAAAAAAATAATATATATATATATATATATATATATATATATATATATATATATATATATATATTAACACTGTAGGGGAACTGGATGCCTTTTCCTGGGGTAGAAGGCAGCAAGCAGCAGCTGAGAAATCATACAAGTCCAGTCTTTGGGTGCAATTGGCCGCAAGAAAATACCTTGCCTGTCCGGCACTAACTAAACACAGGATATTCCTAACTATCTCTAAACAAAACACCAAGTTTTCAAGTCACTACTGGATGGCTAATGCTGGCCACACATCAGACCAAATTTCCTCCAACCATGCAAATAGTTGGTTGGATGGAATAAAAATCTGGTACTGGGTAGGAGCAAATGTAATTTGTAATTAAGTCATTTGTTTACCAAATCGTAAAATGGACAACAACTGTCACTCAGACGATGTACTGTAGTTGGACCTATTTGAATTAAACAATATCACTGAATGTTTTTGTCCATTCTCCTGAGTTTATGAGCAAATTGCTTATTGGCATTTGCCTCCATACAGTACCAGATTTTCAGTCCAACCAACCAACTAGTTGGATGGTTGGAGGAAAGTTGATCTGATATGTGACCAGCATTACTTGCATCAGAAAGCTTGTTCCTCTCACAGAGATTATGCAGCCTCCCCAGGCAATCTGTCCACACTGATAAATCCAGCAGCTCTACATGGGCCTTGCACAGCTGCAAGTGCTGATTAGCCCTCTGTGAGGCCAAACACCTGAGCTGGGCCTTTACTCAGCTTTAACAAAAAAGAAACATTCTCATGGAAGTTTTCCTGTTTCTAAAAGGTGTAAGACAAGAACCTGGGGTAAATATACCTGCCCTCAAACACTATTCCAGTGTTCTTGTCACAATATGTACAGTATATATATATATATATATATATATATATATATATATATATATATATATATATATACACACACACACACACACACCACATGAAAAGCCTATGTTTGTCCCCCTTTACCTTGCACTGTAGGAGACCTCACAGGCTCAGCGCTTCCTCTGATTAAAACTTCCCATGACGAGGCTGCTGCTGCTGTCCTCTATGGGCATGAGAAGCATTTGATGAGCACCACCAATCAGAGCTCAGCACAAGCCAGCATCTGATCTCTTGACCTCTCAACTCCCAGTAATGCACTGCACACCTGTGCAGTCAATGCGCCTTGGCTCCCGATGCTCAGCACCATTCAACACTGTCTCATTGGCAGGTAGGTGAAGCTGTAGCACTACCCCACTGCCATGTACAAAACCTTTAGCTTAAAAAAAATACATGGGCCCTAGACAGTGGGGGTATTGAACTGAGCCCCCTTAATCCGACCCTGGCAGGGTTCAAGGATGCAGGGCGACGTGAGGTTCCTCTGTGATTGGCAACTGCAGAATCAGTATCTTCTAGGAGCTGGCTGCTGAATGCTTCTCATTTGTGACCAGCTTAGATAACTCACAAGCTGTTATGGTTGCAAATGATACAACCATGCCAGGCAAGCAGGTAACTATTGATACTATACAATATATGATATCAGTTATTATAAAGATACAGATTTTAAATAAGGAACCAGAAAGAAAAGTAAGGCAAATCATGTGGTAATATGTGCAGGAGGCATGTGCAAGCCCAAAAAACTACTTTGAAGGTAGAACACTGCATTATTTTTTTACACAGTTTATGCTTTGCTTCATAAATATTGAATATTACAATTATGCATGCTTATCTAAGCATAGAATGTTTACTTGGATAAGCTCATTTCTCCATATTATTTTAAAGCCTGGGTAAATAGAAATACTTTATACCAATTATACAATCTGACAGGTCGGCACCATGGCAAGCCTTTGATAATAGCGTACTTTAAACATCCACTCTGCAAAACATGATGGGGGAAATCACTGGAGAAATGGTGGGATTCCTTTTCCTTATACCAATGAGTTCTGGCTCCTGAGCTTAACAGATACGCCAATCTCTAACTTTAAAAAATCATTACTTAAACACTTAATAAATGCTGCTAGGGCCATTATTCCCTGTAATTGGAAAGCTACTCCCCCCCCCCCCCCCCTACACACACACACACACACAGTCTTTTAGTTGTTTAAGAAAATCGAACTTTACATGGTTGGTGTAGAAGACTTAATAGTTTCAGCTTTGGATAAAAATCCTGAATATACAAGCACATGGTACAATTGGTTAGGGATTATGGGTCAGATATGGGATGTAATAGATGGGACACCTATGAAATCACACATGGTGCCTCAGTAGATCCCAGTATTTGCCCTGCCTTGTCAGCTGTGATCCTTTAAAATTTCTTTGAATCTGGAGAACTTCATAAATTCCTTCCTATCTTCTATCTTCTGAATAGATCTTTGCTTTGCAACCTATGAATGTTCTGACATTTTCATATTATTATTATTATTATTATTATTATTATTATTATTATTAACCCTTATTTATTTGGTAATCCAAGGGGTCAGAATCACCTTACACAGATAAGAAGTAAAGCGGCCAACCCAAAGGCTAAGTGTTGTAGTGGGGAGAAGACGATGGTATGTGAGAAAAGGAAAAGAGGGAAGAGGACATTGGGATAACTAGTCCTGTCCTCAGGGCCAGATTAAGGAGGAGCCTCCTGTGGTTGGCATGTATTTTTAAAAAAATATATATATTTTTTTACCTAGAGGTTTTGTGCATGGCAGTGGGGTAGTGCTGCAGCTTCACCTATCTGCCAATGTGACAATGGTTAATGGTGCTGAGCATCGGGAGCCAAGGCACACTGACTGCACAAGTGTGCAGTACATTACTGGGAGTTGACTAAGTCCCATGAGACTTTGCACAAGAGGTCAGATGCTGAGAGACAAGTGCTGAGCACTACTTGGTGGAGCTCCTCATATGCTTCTCAGGCCCATGGAGGACAGCAGCAGCAGCCTCTTCATGGGAGGGTTTTTAATCAGAGGCGTTGAGTCTGCCAGGGCTCCTACAGAGTAAGGTGCAAAGGGACAAACACAGGCTTTTCATGCTGTTATATATATATATATATATATATATATATATATATATTATGTTTATTTATTCCCCCCCCCCCCCCCCCGCTCCCTGCAGTTACCTATTGACCAAGTTTATGCTGCCTTTACTCTGTGTTTTGACAGTGTAATATTCTCCTGTGCAGTTTGCAGGCAGTAATGACAAATGGGAGGGGGCCCCCTGTCTAAATTGACCGTCCCCCTGAAGGCTTAATCCGGCCCTGCCTGTGTTGTAGCCATGCCTTTGCTCCTTGTTAGTCATCACAAAACTTCGATACCCATATAGTACCTCATCCTTTTTCATCAACCCTTTCCCTCTGTTTCCCTATACCCTTGTTGACGTGTTTCGAACACAGTTTGTAAAATTACAGTTATGAGCTGATTGTTTGGTACTATCACTTTCTCTCATGGTTTGATACATCTCTCCCTTAGGGTCAGATGTATCAAGCTTCAAAACGTGATAAAGCGGAGAGTGATAAACAACCAGCCAATCAGCTCTCACCTGGCATTTTTCAAACCCAGCCTGTAACATGGCAGTTAGGAGCTGAATGGCTTGCTGTTTTTCACTCTCCATTTTATCACTTTTTGAAGCTTGATACATCTGGCCAATATTCTTTACACTTAATTTTGATGCACAAATGTAATTGATACTGATATTTGTAACCTATAGTAGTGACCTATAGTAGTGAATTTCAATAACAACAGAGTGCATTACAGTAAATTCCCTGTACTATATATTAGAACAGGTATGATGATTTTTTAATAGACAGGTAAGATAGGGAGACCCATATTTCTCCATTAAGACTATAATAAAGATACTTCAAAAATACATAGCTGGTAAACTGTTCTTTAATGAACAAGGCTTTATGGTTAAGAGCAGCCTTGAATTAATCGACTGTACTGTAATGACAAATTAGTTTCAGAAAAATGTAATTAATGTTATTTGATTTATTAGAATTGAAAACATAAATTTGATCTGATTGTTTCTTCCATCCAGCACCATCCATACTGTGTTGTAATGCCTACCCATGTGGCTAGTTGGATGCTGTGATCCCTATGCTAGGGCTTAGACAGCTGACGACGCCTATTTCACTTTCTCATAATAATAAACGCATACCTCCCAACTTTCATTGGTGGTCCAGCGTGGCCTCACGGTGAGGGGTGTGGCCTTCAAATTGCATCACTCGTGCGAGACCACAGCCCCATTTTGCAGCTGCTGCCCCTCTGCCTGCGTGCTCACAGCCTCTATTTCCCACTGACAAGCGGGTGGCAGTGGGGACTCCCTACTCCCCCCCACCCACCCCTAAAAAAAAAAAAAACGGGAAATTCCCGCAGTAAACAGGACAGGTGGGAGGTATGGGAACGGTTATATATATATATATATATGTATAATTCATCAAAAAACTGCATTTTATTACTCAGTGCTGTATTATTATCTTGGGAAAGGGCAGCAATCATATAGAATGTCAACAGTTTCAGAAAGTTGACATGGGCATAACGTTGTTAAAATAATTGTCAACATTCACAAACATCGATATGTTCGTAACATCAACATTTAACATGTACATTTTGCTACTGTTAGGGTCAGGCTAAATTACGAAGAAAAATAACCCCGTATATTGACATTCTGGTGTTGACGTGTTAAACATCGAAATTATGAACATGTCTACTTTTTAACCCTTTCAACATTTGTAAATGTTAACATACTGTTTGTTGACCTAATGTCCATGTCAACATTCTGTTGACATTCAGGACCTGGTGACATTCTGGTGTTGACACTCTGAAAGTCGACATTTTATACTGCACCCTTATTTTACTCCAGCAGGACGTACTATATTGTTTATATACCGATGTGACATAACAAAGATTGGATGCTATGCATTAGGAGATTATTTGTTATTTTTATTGAAGATTAGTAGTATAGTATATTCTAAGTTCTGCAACATAAAAATATTGGGTTAAACTATACAACAGACATAGGAAAAATATATCGTTCCCGACATATGACGGTGCAACAAAAGCAGCTTCTCTTCAACAGCCTGCAAGATATTCAATGATACAATTGGTCCACTGAAATCTGGACTTCCAGGAATTTGTTAGGTTAATTCTTAATGAGATGTGATGGCTGAGAGTCTGTAGGAAACATATATTATATAAATTTTTTGTAATTCTGTCTGAAATCTCTAAAACTGTATAACAGTAGCAAGTGTTGTATGATGACAGTTCTGTCCAAGGAACTGAGCAGGAACATCGTGTACTGCACGGGAAATTCACAAGAGGTAATTGTAGCTTACATGCTTGGACAATTCGGTACAAATCGGCCGCAAATCACATGCAAAAATCAGATGCGATTTAGCGGCTGATTTTCTGCCGGTTTTGCACGATTTTCTGCCGATCTGCATTCTATTCCATCTTTGCACACCCCCACTATCCAAGCGTGGCGAGTGCAGTCCTCCCGATGTGTTCATACCCCCACGATCCACGTCGGCATGGAGTTGTTTTTACAAAGCGTGGTGAGCGCAGCGGAAAACGATCCCGAAGCGTGGCAAACGCACACGGATTACTTGACGTGTATTCCGCAGCCGTATCGTTTTACGCGTCCCCTTGCGGGGCACGCTGCGCTCACCACGCTTCGGGCTCGCCACGCTATATACAATCAACTCCACGCCGACGTGGATAGTGGGGGTATGAACAGGTCAGGAGGACGCGTACTGCGTCCGCTCGCCACGCTTCGGGCTGACTTGGATAGTGGGGGTGTGCAAGTATGGAATAGCATGCAAATCGGCAGGAAATCGAGGAAAATCTGCCGTGAAATCGTATCGTGAAAGCGATATCGTATACAATTTAGCTAAAATCAGGTGCCGTGATAATACACAAGTACCGACAATTCTACTGAGTTGCAATATTTTTGACCCCTTCCTCTATGACATGTTTGGGTACTTCACCCTGTGCTGTATAATATCTGGAAGTGCAATCGGTCTGAGAGGTCACAAAATGTCATTTTCGTTTTGTGACCAGTAGCAAATGCCAGATATTGCTAGAGTGGTATAAGCTGGTAGGGGCAGCGGCTAAAGAACACGTTTTATTCAAACAAAGCATCAATGTCATAGGAATATTACTCATCTGGTGAGCACAAGCAGAATGTGACCAATTAGAATATGGGGCCAGAAGGGATAGGACAGATGTCTCAGTGTCCATACACTAATAAGACCCTGGGAGAAAGTGCCAGCAGATGCATTATGCCAGTTAAGCAGCATAAACTATTTTTTTATTAAAATCTCCAACAGAGGAGCGCTGAAGAACAGGAGTATTGGTTTCCTGTCTGTCCATGTAAAGAGGAAATCATAGACTGTAGGGTAGTTAAAGCAAGAGAGGGAATAGTGATAGGTAGAATATGGAATAAATGGAGTAAGTGTGGAAATGGACAACTGAGACATCCTACTATATAGAATAAAAGGGAAAACTCAATCTGAAATGATACGTCAGCAGTAACCGTAAAAGTTTGTTTCAATATCTCATTTTTCTACAGAAGCCAGAATTAAAGATAACATATCATTTCTAAAATATGTAATTAACTAGCAGTATAGACACTAAGGAAATGGTTTGATATTCGCTTTTAAGTTTAGACAATCTCCCTTAGTAGACTGGAGCAGTAGACATCTTCAGTAGCTTGCACACAGTGGTTGGTGCTAATGCAGTATGTTACTGTCCACAGCAAGCTTTGGAGTCCTTAAGACAGAATCTCTTGTCAGCATGGTATCTGCAAGTTTAAATACAGTGGTGCCTTCATATTGTAAAAAAAGAAAAGAAAAAAAGAAATGGTATTATCGTAGAGGTATGTGTCATGCTGTTTTTCACACACTGCATTATCTGTTCCAGTATTCTGTGTAGTCCTATATTTCAAAACCAGATGTAATTGGAGTCACTTTGCAATAATTTTTTTGGGCTATACTGTTGTTAATACTGAGCTCAATGTATGGTCTTTTACTTACCTATGGGAATGCCTTATTTATGTAATACCAAAGAGGCTGAAGGATTTCTAAGCATTCAGGCTAATTGATAATGTTAATGATATATCATAGTCCAGCTTAGCCCTTTGAGTGGTGGCTTTTTCTGGGGCAGGACAAACCAGGTTTGTCCTGCTCCAGAAATATTCACCACAGAATTTAGGGGCAGCACCCCCTGTGGCTCCCCCCCCAGCTCACTCACTGCCAGCCAGTCCCGACATGCCCCCCCAGATTTCCAGGAGTTCCCCTGCCACTGCGCATCGGCTGCCATTCGCAGCAGTGACCAGGCAGCAGGCTTGGGGAGGTTAGAGGTGACTCGGGAGGACTTGGGTGCCTGAACTTTCGAGCGCTCCTGAGAAACCCCAAACTTTCCGGAGCGGGCCTGCCGCCTAGCCACTGCTGTAAATAGCGGCATGGCAGCGGCAGAAGAGCCCTGGCGTATGATCGCCGGGGTAGAGAGTCGGGACTGGCCGGAGGTGAGCACCTGGGGGGAAGCAACAGGGGGGTGCCCCTAGAGGTGGGCACAGCTGGAGCCACCACTGGCGCACTTCTATTAATCAGTGGCATACCTGGAAATTTCTCAGAAGAGCTGGCAGTGCAGCTCAGCCCAAGAAAGTGGTTAAAACTGAATTTGCAATGGTGAAATGGTTTCTGGCAAAAAACTATGATAAGCAAACTGGGGCCATACTGTACTTCATAAGCCATCTTACCATGATCATCTACAGAGGGATGCTCTGCTATCACAGAAGGTCAATCAATCATTTTAATTATCTAACCAAGTACCCTAAAATATTGGCTAACATATTTGAGTCAGTTAAAGTTCAATATATAGTATACTTACAGGGAGCATAATTGACCAAAGTTTTACTATCCCTAACCCTGTGAAGATCAGTTTCTATACATTATAACCTTGGAAACAACAAAGTAATTTGTCAGTAATATACAGTATGTATATGATGCACTTTAGGAACCTACTCTATAGTGATGTTGTATCTCCCCAAGGAATCAATATGTGTATTATAATCTTCTTTCATAAGTATACGTAAAGAACATTATACCATGAAAAGTTGACTTAATGCCATATCTCAGCTACAGTATGTTAGAATTTTAAGAAGCAATTATTAAAATAGTTTTAAATCATATTTGTAAAATAATACACCTCTTTCAGGGACATACTAATGGGACGAGGGAGGACGGGGACTTATAAGAACTAAGGAAATAAAAATGTTTATAAAGTAGAAAAATTCTCCAGCAAATGATCAGGTTTTTTAGGGACCAGTCTGCATGTCCAATCAAACTTGTTGGCTTTCTTCAGCATAAGAGAACTTTTTTGCTTTATACTTCTCGGGGGTTAGGGTGGGGTTATTGATTCATTGATTTTTTTTTCACTAGGCAAAAAAACAGCAATAATTTGCAGATCTGTATTGAATCATGTCTGTTTTTGAGTACATTTTCGCCCATACACCTGCGAATTTGACAAAACACTTGGAAATTCACCGAACCACTTGGTTTTTCTTATGTCAATGTGGTAAAACTATTATAATTAAATAAGCATTGGAAATTTTCATTATATGAAAACCCATTTAAAATGTTCTGTTTTTGTGTTGTTAAATAATTCACGTCTCATGGATTTTTTTTTTTTTTTGTATTATTTTTAATAATAACACTACATTTATGCACCCTTATTTAATGAGGTAGAGATTGCATGTTCAGATAAATCAGGGAGCAACTGAAAACCTAAGGATGTAGGCTCTTGAATACATATTAGGGATGGCAATACTGTACCTTCAGAGGACTTCCCAGGGGATGCAGTTAATATCCCGGCGGTCGGGATCCCGGCGTTCAGAATCCCGACGCCGGAATCCCGACCGCCGAAATACCGACATATTCTCCCTCCGTGGGTGTCCACGACAACCCTGGAGGGAGAATAAATTAGTGTGCCGAGCGTAGCGAGGCACCGGGCCCGCTGCGTGGCGAGCGCAGCGAGCCCGCAAGGGGGGGCGATCCACGTCCCCCCCTTGTCGGCATTTCGGCTGTCGGGATTCCGGCGTCGGGATTCTGAACGCCGGGATCCCGACCGCCGGGATTCAGTACTGAATCCCTTCCCAGGCCTATTTGTTTATTTAAAGGAAATTTTTACAAAGGGGGATGGGGAGGATCGCAGGGTTAAATAGAATACTACACAGATTTATAAACATATGTACCGTATAGACAACAAAACATATAAAAAATAAATATAAACAAAATATATAAAACGCATGAATTAAATTTATCTGGTAGTGCTGTAATACTAAAAGACTATACCCAGGAATTTGGGGCCTGTTTATGTAAAGTTACCTTTACAGTATATACTCTAAAGTCAGAGACGGAGATTACTTTTACTTTTATTGTATATCCTTTTAAATGTTATTTCCCCCCCCCCCCCCTCGGTACCCCTGTTCAACGCGAACAGATCTGAACACATTGAAGGTCACTTTCTGAGAAAATTCAAAAAGTATTCACAAACTTTTTAGCTGTACTGTGCTATGTTTAGTCAGACCAGATGGTTTTCTGTTAAAAATATCTTTCTCTCCCACGTCCTGCCTGCCATGACTTTTTATATGCAGCTTTTAAAATTGTGACTTGGACTGCGTAAGGTAACAGGGACAGTCTGATGGACTAATCTTTTAAACCAAACTCTCCTATGTTTGCCTTAACATTTGTGCGATCAGCCCTCAAATCCTGGGATCTGCTTACAGTATCTTTGACATCTAACAAAATGTCTTGTCTGCTTGATCAAGAATCGTTTCAAGTTTCTCTTCTAATCTATCCTTGCTATGAAGCAGGCAGAATATCGTATATCTTCAATAAAAGATAAATATGCTAAAATAATTCTTCCTTCTTGGGGTCTCAATTCTAGTCGGTCTGCATGCATGAAGACCAGAAGCTGTACAGCCCTGCAATTGCTTTAGCAAAAACACATGCACTTGATACTGTGTGTGGGTCAGCACGGATGGTGTAATGCTTTACAGTGCTGAGGTCATGGGTTCGATTCCCACCATGGCCCTCTCTATTTTCTCCCTGTGATAATAAATATGTTGGTCCTGATTGGCCATGTCGAACAGAGTCACCAAGATTGGGATGCATATTAATTACCTAGGCTTATTGCAGGGGAATAGGCCGGCTGTGTAGGAAGAAGAATGTCCCCTTTTTCATGTGTGTTTCCTTGAGTAATAGTTTTTGTTCATTATTCTTTCATCTGGGTGTGATCACCCCACATTAATTGGCCATGCCTTTACCCTATACCCAGGCCCATCTTTACTTTCTATGGCCCTGGTACAAGTTTTATGTCATATTTTCTGATTCCATTACTGATAATGCTGCGTTTTTCCTTGAATGACATAACATTGCCTCGCTTTGTTAGTTTCTTCACTGACAATGACTGCTCTCAGGAGTAGTTCCATGTAGTATATTATTTGCTGGTACAGATGCATCCTCATACATCTAACCTTAATAAGCTATGCATTGTGATATTCCTGGCGACAGTGATCCACCAGGTTGTGTACAACTCTGATAATGGCCCTTATTCTGGTTCACTTGCAAAGGCAAATTCCTTCTCAAATGGAGAAAACCATGTGCACTGCAGGAGGGGCAGATGTAACATATGCAGAGAGATTTAGATTTGGGTGAGTTATTTTGTTTCTGTGCAGGGAAAATACTGATTGCTTTACTTTTACACTGCAATATAGATCTCACTTTAAAGTAAAACCCCACCCAAATCTAATTCTCTCTACACATTTTACATCTGCCCCCCCCCCTGCAGTACACATGGTTTTGTCCATTTGAGAAGGAATTTGCCTTTGCGAGTGAACCAGAATAAGGGCCAATGCCATGTGTATATTTTTGCCGAAAATGTATCTTATTCGCAACTCAATGCACTTGATGGTAAAGGCAGTTTCCTAACCAAAGGGTATTCATTCTCGTTTATAGTCCTTTAATTGTTCCACTTGCTTCTTCAAATGATTAAACTTTCCAAACTCAGCAGCTAACCTTTTAGGTTTCCTGGATTCCTACATGGAAACATCGTATATTTCATGTTGCTGAATATTGTGTGTTTAATGCTGATTCTGCTCAGGGCACGTTCTCATTACTTGCATTATCCATTTACCACTTGCCTTTGACAGACTCTAATTGAGATGTTCATCTGGTCAAGAATCAAGTGTTGACTCAAGTGTTTTAGCTGCCTGGCAGACCACTTAGTGGTAATACACAGCCATACACAGTAGTGTTCCTTTTTTTCTCCTATACTACCAACAATGTAAATGGATTTCTGTCCTGTTCTGATGGCAGGAGGTCTGTGCATGCGCAAGAGCATATTTGGAGATGTGCAGAACCCAGCAACGATGGCTTTGGCAAGTTACACAGTCGCCGGGCCATTCGTTGCAGGGAGGTAGGGCCGTAGGCGAGCAGGGGTGGAAACGGGGCTCGGCTATGGGAACGCTCAGCGTTTTGTAAGCGTCCTCATGAAAAAGTTGAACGTTCTCCTGCGAGCGGTTGCATGCAAGGGGATGTGTTAGCGAACACATTCCCTCGCATGGTAACAAGGGGATTCGGCGGCAGCGGGGCAGGCTTTCCGCGGGGTGGTGTTTCAGCTCTCAGCAAGCAGTGGTTTTTGCTGCTTACCAAGCCTTACAGAATCATCCCCATATGTGCTCTATTATTATTATTATTATTAATAAAATGTATTTATATAGGGCACACATATTACGCAGCACTTTACAGAGAATATTTGAACATTCACATCAGTCCCTGCCCCAGTGGAGCTTACAATCTATATTCCCTACCACATGTACATGCACACACAGACATTCTATGGTTTTGTTGGGAGCTAATAAATCTACCAGTATATTTTTGGACTGTGGGAGGAAACCGGAGTACCCGGAGGAAGCCCACGCAAGCACGCGGAGAATATACAAACTCCGCACAATTAGGGCCATGGTGGGAATAGAACCCATGACCTCAGTGCTATGAGGCAGTAACACTAACCATTACAACATCCGTGCTCTACCATTTTTACAGTAATTAATATACAGTGTATTTGTTTACATGCATTATCTTACTCAAAAAGTTTTCTGATTAAAGAAAATGTTTTGCTGAGATTTGCTTTCTGTATCACATACTGTATAGTTATTTAGCAATTTCATATTTGCATAATGCATACTTAACTACTGTACTTTTCTTCCATCTCCAGAGGGAGGGAGAATCCTGGTTGTGTGTAGGGGGCATGGCTGGCAGGAATGTGGGCTGGATGGGGTGTGGCTGAACGATCGCGTCATTGCTGCTCTGCCCTGCTCTCTAGAGTGTCGTAAAAACAGGCATTGTTTAGTATGAGTGGGGCTACAATGATGCAATTCAGCGCAAATCGTGTATTATTTCCAGACATTGTCCTTTATTAGCAGGATTTAAACTATAATTGCAGCCATTTTTCCTCAATTTTCTCACTATCACTGTTGTCCTGGGCCCCTCCTCACCACTCAAGTTAATGAAGAGAATTTGTTTGTTCCTGAGCTCCGAGCTGCATCCAACCGAACAGAAAATTACACTTCCTTGCTTCCCGTTTCCTCTCTCATTTTTGAAAAAAAAACTTTATAAATAACAAAACAATAACTACATACAGCAATGTCATAGTAAACCTATAACTTAACATTATTATAACAAATACCCAAGTATTGTTAACAAATACCTACCATTTTTTAATCGAGAATCATTTACGGGTTTATTTTCTCATTTCTGTCCCCATTCCCTCCCTGTTCATGGCATTGTCAGTATATATAATTGTCAGCAAGGTTGCAATGTTTGATGATTCTGTGTGCAAAAAATGCACAGAATCAGCAGAGCTCTCCAAGGCAACGTCACTTTCAAGTTTGTCAATCACACACTGTTTAGATCTCTAGCTTCAGTGTGATAGGATTAAGTAAATATGGCAGTTGATTTCAGATGAGTTCTCAGGCAAGAAAATGCTGAATTCAGTTGTCAGTTTGATTGATGTCAATGCTCCATGTAGTTCAAATCCAGGTTTTCGGAACTTGATTGTCCAATCAATCCACATAATCAGTTTGTCAAAAAATAGGCATTTATGAATATGAACTAGGCAAGTCTTTCCCTACTTTTACAAAAGTAACTAGGACCTAAAGTTATTAAAGTATTTAGTCTAACAATTACAGCAATTCACTGGGAAGATCACCCTCAGTTGTCTTTCTGTCCAGGTTGCGTTTAGGGTGCCTTTATAAGAAAATAGTTTTTTGTAAACTTTTTTTTTGGTTTAAAGGTTTCTCTGCAGCCATATGGAGATCTCTGTAATGCCATTGGCCTTCCACCTGCGTAAGCTATACCTTGACATAGAAACCACATGGGTCTGCAAGGAATATGGGAGGATATGTATAAAACTTTAGACAGGAATAAAGGGCTTGATTCAGACCCTTACGCAGTATAAAAAACACGCAAAGAACCTATGGCGGTACTTTGTGCGTGTGCTGTACCCAGTGCTATTTTTCTGGAAAAATAGGTCCAGGAACTAAGTATCTAGGGGTGGATCTATTAAATAAAGGGAGAGAGAGAGAGAGAGAGAGAGAGAGAGAGAGAGAGAGAGAGATATTTATTGTAATTAGAAACTAAGGCACTGATAGAGGACTTTAAATTAAAACTTTATCTTATGGAAAATACAGGTGAAATTAAATAGGATGAGAGATTCAGAAAGTGAGAGATTTGGTAAGAAACCTCCAGTTTATTTTAAAGCGGCAATCATTTACACTGCAAAACCTCCAGTTCAATGCAAATATCTTTAGTGAAAAATACTGTAATTCAATAAACATAGCCACAGATATCATTCCATGCACAAAGCTACCTATCAGCGGGGAGCCCGGTCCTGAACAGCTTAACCCCTCATAGCCCAAATATATATATATATATATATATATATACAGTAAATATAGTTTATTTTTTCATTTTAACTAGAAAAAGGCATGAACAATGTAAACTTTCGGGAAATGGTACCAAATGAGCATAATTTGACTCTTTTGTTTTATTTATAAAGATGAAAAGTTCCATCTGCCATACCCTGAAAGACAAATACTGTAACTTTTAAGCTTAATTAGATATACCTACAAGGTAAATACCACTAATTAGATATATTTCTACAAATAATTGGCATTTCTTGTTATAAATGAATTCTCTTTATTTTGCTACCCTTTGGGATGCTTCATTATAAGAACATCCTGAGCACAGGACTCGCGTTTGATCTAGGACAAATCCAAGCTTCCAGAACCCTACAGCAAGATATTTCTCTGTCCCAATCAAAAACTGTTCCTCCATTTTATTTTGTACAGGTTCACCCTTTCTACTGTCATGGTTGCAAAGTTTTCAATGGGCCCTTGATGATTTCAGTTTAATCAGAGGGATAACTAGGGTAAGTTAATTCAGCCAGCCTCATACCTCAGTTTCCAGACTGTACACTGGAATTATACATTATACATATGTTACCTTAAACTGCACAGAAGTATGGTGTATTTAGTAGAGTACTGTATGTTCCTGTTATTAACCTGGTACATTATAATGCATGTGCTCGCAGTATTTAATTTATATATTTATCAAGGGGCCCACACCATGCAAGAGTCTCTGTTAGCCAAGCCCCTCTGGTAATGGACCACATCCCCTCTTGTTGCTAGACACACCCATAAGCATGGACCCATACCACTGTTTTCCCCCTGTGCCCCTCATGTCCCAGTCTGACACTGCCTTTGGCACCTGTATTTGTCCTGCAGTGGGCCTAGAATGGTGTGCTGCATCCTGGAGAGCTGCCGCAGAGCCGCAAGGGTGCTTAGCAGGTTTCTGGTTGTATCAGCCATGCCTCTTGACATCATCATGACATCGTGGCATATTGTATTCGGAAGCTGGCACTGGGTGGATTATTATGGACTGTTATGGACCTGTGAGTAAAAACATACTGTATAGCAGGGTTGGCCAAACCTGTCCTCAAGATCTACCAACGGTGCATGTTTTCCAGGCAACCTGTGGATCTATAGTAGGAATGAATGCAATAGGTTTTAAAATGTAACAGTTGGTAATGACTGCAGCTGTGCACCAGCTAGATAACCTGGAAAACTTGGACCGTTGGTAGATCTCGAGGACCGGTTTGGCCACCCCTGCTGTATAGCATGATTTAGTTGCTGCTCACTGTTATTGTGTACAGTTGCACTAACCCTCCAGCATGCAGAAAAATATGTCTAAAGAAATGTCCGTATCCACATCGCCATCTGCCACCGTGCTCCAGGAATGGGGCACGTGCATGCCCCATTCTCCTGGAAGCCCTGTAGCCTGTCCCAGCTCCGTGCCCATCTCCCCACTCTGCCCACTTCCTGCCCATCTCCCAGCTGAATGGGACATGCGAATGAGTGAGATGCTCACAGCTGCCTTCTGAACCCAAGATGCATCATTTGGCTCAACTTTCCTTCAAATCCCTCCCCCATTCTCCTGTGAAACCTAGCCAATGGGATCATGGGGACAGGATTAAAAGGACAGTGATACCGTATGCCAGGGCTGGAGCTAAAAATGTTCAAGTGCCTATTATGAACAGTGGAGGAGGTGAGGCCAGTGCCATTTAGGCATGTAGAACCCATATTCTGAATAAATACCGCTCAATTTATGGAAACAGGTTGGTTGGTTGGAGGGAAGAATACACATTAAACGAGTATTCAATAAAAAATTATTTTTTATTCTATATATAGTTATTCAATAAATATTTTGTATATATGTATATAACAATATATAAATAAAGAGCATATAACAACCGGTTGTCTATTCAGAAAAAAAAAGATAATAAATATGAAAATCATATATTAAAAATTATTTTTTCTTTGCTACTGCTGATTAAGAGAGGAGGATCATGAAT
Organism: Crinia signifera; assembly: GCF_055691185.1. Lineage (NCBI taxonomy): Eukaryota > Metazoa > Chordata > Amphibia > Anura > Myobatrachidae > Crinia > Crinia signifera. The sequence goes on along the minus strand of NC_139224.1, from coordinate 34,945,508 downwards.
TCCTTAGTATATTTGCATGCAATCATAAGCTGACGTTACCGTACCTGCGGGGCGTCCGTATTAAAATAGTCTATGTCATTCACATGAGTCTTCAATGAATTATAGCGTTTATAAATCAATTGGCATGTTAAATGTTGAGTTACCTGTCTCCTCTCAGGGAGACGGAGAGAGGCGACTGCTGTGCCTCCGGAGCCGCTCTTCCGTGCAGGTAAGAATTGAAGGGTGCCTCGCTGCTGGATAAAAGCCAGCTTTGCACGCGGCGCAGGAGCTGGTGATAGGCAAGTGTCCCACTCTTTTGTTCTCACCAAAAGTCTATGCTTGCCACTGGGCAAAAATAGTCAGTTGATGTACAGTAGGAGCAAGTTTCATCTTTTGCTCCTTTGGTCATGGCTAGCCATGGCTAGCCATGGCTATTCTATTGTTCCCAGCTGCAATACAATACGTATTGCAGCTGAGAACAATAGAATAGCCATGGCTAGCCATGGCTAGCCATGGCCAAAGGAGCAAAGATGAAACTTGCTCCTACTGTATGTGGCCACCGCTAGCGAAGCCGTCAATCAGACCAGTATCCGATGGGTCCTATTCCTCCTTTCTTACACATTTCGCTCCTATGCCAGGAGCTGTTGTCTATCTGGTGATCTTCATGCTGTGATATCGATGGGCCTGTTTTTATGTGGAGGCTTGGAGCTTCAGATCCATCCGCCCCATTGCTAATCTCGCCCCACCTAATACTGAGTCCCGGGTGCTGCAGCACCATCTGTAATAGACAAAGTGTTACAGATCCCAGAGGAACCTCGACCAGCACATATGTTACATACAGTACATCCCTGCATGTATGTTCATATGAGTTAACCAGCTCTTCTCCGATGCACAATGAACATGGCGTACATGAACCCGCTCTCACTGTACCCAGCCTACTGTACGTTCTGCCAAAAGAGAAGTAGGAAGTCAAACCAATTGGTGAAAACTGTATACTGATGTATCCATTTGTATCATTGCTGTTATAATGCTGGGAATATCATGGTGCTGAAATGTCCAAACCAAATGCACATCCAGATCTTAATGAGCCCCTTCGTGTGTTGTTGTGACTACTGCATCTTCAAGACTCTCGTATCAGTTTATAAAGAAAGCTGTCTACACAATATGTAGGCAACAACTACACAGTTAATGATGATATTCTGCTGTAAAATGGACATTTTTTACCACAAAATCTCTTTCTCCCTCTAATTTCCTGCAATTCTTAAGCTCTTCATAGTACAAAAGAAACCGTCAGATTCTAGTCGTGTGCCTCTCAGAGAAGATTAATATAAGCATCAAGTAGCAAATCACAGAGATGGCAAACAGTATATGTTTTTGTTTTGTTCTGAAATACGTCAACACTTGGCTTATATTTTTCTTTTGCTTTTAGGTTCAAATACATGGATCTATTAAATAGACAGCACACCTAAATCACATTTAATCCTGCAGTGGAGGGAATATTGCTAAACTAAAGCTGCCAAGATCTCTCTATAATTAAACCCAGAATAGAAAAACTAGATATAAACTAAACATCTTTTCCACTGGTGACGTGCTCAGAAACTTCCTGGGTATATATTTTCTACCTTTTTCTCAGTTGTTTCTTACTTTTGGGCCTACCCCTAATATTCTTTAAACCTCTTTGCAAGCAGCAGTTTGTCTGTAATATGGCACAGTAAAGTACTTATTTCAGACAGGAGGAATGTGGGCAGAATATAGAAATAAATGCAATTACTTATAGAAATGTTAATTTCCCTGCAGCATAGAGTATATAGATCTGTATACAGAAATACATGGTAAACTCAGGGCAGTACAGGTGGAGCGCCTGTCATTCATTCACGTGCTAGCGGTGGATTCGCCAGCTGCCAGCCCCGCCATCCACTGGAAAGAGAAACGCGAGGGTCCCCTTACAACGGAGCTCCCCGCCGGTTCCCACCGCGTCGCTGCCGGTCTCCGCCACCCGATCCCACCTCCCCGCTCCCTCCCCTAACCCTACCCGTCTCCCTGAAGCGGAGACGGACAGGGTTCGTGTCCTCTGCCAAAATGAAACTAAGACACGCGCACGTCCCAGTCAGATGGAGCGCCAGTGCGGCAGCGTGGGCGGTCTGGCGAGCCCCGGAGCTGAGCGACAGGCACGCCATCTGTAATTAGAGAATACTTGCCTTCTTTTGAAAACTAGTTTCAGGGATTTTATAGTTGGTAATAGAATTTTGCAAAGCGCCCCTTTGAGGGGGCGTGTCATGCTCCTCCCAAAGGGCGTGGCTAGTTCCATACATGGAGAGATTGTGAAAAGAGATTGTGAACGTGGCACCTAGAAGCGTGGGTGTGTACTGCTATATCTGAAAGGAATCTTTTAAAATTACTTATCTACAAATGTAGATGAGCCCAAAAGCCGTTAGTAAGAGCTACTATACTTGGTAATGTGCTGGGAAATGGTGCAGGTCGTTCAATGTAAATGTATCTATCTCTCATTCCTTTTTTCCCCATAAATGTAACAGTGTAATGTGGGCTAGGTGACATGAGGGAGATTACTAGACTAATGAGGGAGAGAGGGAGATTGCTGTTATTTCAGGGAGTCTCCTGCAGAATGCAGGAGGGTAGGCAGCTATGAATTAGAGGCAAGTGAGGGGTGCCGCCATGCAGGGCATCGTCGCTGCCACATGGCACCTACATTTGGCTTGTAGATGCCTGGAATGGCATCAGGGGAGGTTTAATAGAGAAGGGTGCCTTCCTTTTTCACTTGCATATTCACGAGACTCTAGCACCGTGCCAGAGTGTATTGTTCAGGTCTGCATTAACATTTTTCTGATGATTTCTGTACTGTGCATTTGCAGATGTGCCTGTGTCCCTTTCACAGGTGAGTTGAGGTTGATGATGCAATTCATATAATTGCTCTCTGGCCACCGGTAGGCAGGAAACCTTATCTGATAAGTCAGAGCTTCATCACCATGTCATGTTTCCTTGGGAACCAAGGCTATTGACTGGATTTATTACATGCCGTCTGGGGTCAGGGCACACTGTTCTCTACAGTTACTCCCAGAGAGTCCCATCAACGAGGACAGCTTCGAATGTGGAGCTAAAACTGTACATGGTAATGTGGCTGAGGCACTCCATCGGTCATTACCTTCTACCAAGTTCTGAGGGTTCTGTTCTGGTTTGACCAACTCCCATTCCATTTCTACATACTGTATAAGTTATTACATACAGTACTGTATGCAAGAGCTCAGAGTTTGTCCAATGCTTCCATGATGTCAACCATGTTGTTAATGCTATTTGCTCATAGACCAGCGATGACACTACTGTAGAACAAACCACTTCCTAATTATTTTAAGGAATCTCTACTAATTTAATTAAATATTTTCTTATTAAACTTTCACTCAATTACATGAGACTGAAATAAGCAATAACAACGAAATTGTGTGACATCACGGGTGCGGTATGACAGGCCGTCAGTCAGTATACCGACATCGGAATCACAACCGCTGGTACTCTGATACTGGAGGTGAGCACAAAGAAGTCGCTTGTGGACCCGGTGGCTCTCCGCACTTGCCAGTTTCTGTTCTCCCTCTATGGGGGTCATGGATCCCCACAAGTGAGAATAGGCCCTGTCAGTTGGGATCCCAACTGTCGAGCATTTGAACAGTCAGCATTCTGATGTCGGTATACTGACCATCGGACCGTCATCATGCACTTCGTTTTGCACCCAGTTTTAAGTAGAGATGTGTGCATTTTAAGCTCTAGTGTTGTGCATGACTTGTGCCAAAAGTGTCTGAAATACATGAAGACCGGGCATATTCAGCCTCAAAGGTAAGAACTGTTCTATTTTAGTCTCAGGGGCTGTAGGTAATAGATAGGCAATTTTGTCCTTGTACTTTCTCTGTTTTATTGATGTGTATAACTAATATTATCTTCTCCCATATAAATGACAAATGTAGGAATTGGACAATGGTAACTCTGTTGTGCTGTAGTCATTGCTCAAGAATGGATTTGTAGGCCAAGATGGTAGTGTATGCAGAGGAGCAAACATTTATCACATACTCTTCACCCTGAGGAAGAACTGTATGAGTTCGAAACGCGTTGGTGTTTTTAAGGAATATTTTAAGTTTGACTGATCCCCTATCCACTGGTGTGATACCATCTGCACTACTTGGACTTTATCTCTTCCATTCTGGGTGGGAGAAGGACTTCCTTGTACAGTGGGAGGGTGGACGTCCTGTTTTTAAGAAGTAAGAAATAAATTGTGACCTTTTGGATGATACGGATTGTCCTGTCGTTTTGGATTGAAAATAAAAAGATACCTTTGGATGAAAATAGGGCACTGCCCTCTGGTGAGTTTCCATTTTATATATACCTAAAAAGAAACCTTTATGGGAACGTCTCCTAGCTAGACTAGGTGAGTCACCTTGAGATCTGGAAGGATTTGAGATTTAGTATATGGACCTTCACTAATTTGAATTTGTACTGTTATATTTTCTCTTTTCCATACGTTTGGAGTCTTGACCCATATTTACATAGGGAATCAAGAAACACTTCCGGAGGTAGCGCTGTGGAGATCCACATCTTGTTGTCTTGTGGTATTTATCAGCAAGTTCCGCAATGTTAACAGACTTTCAGAGGAAAGGCAGCATGGCACTTTCATATTATACATGTTCTTCATATCATCCACTTTCTCAGACAGATGTATCAAGCCATGGGAGGTGGAGAAGTTGCCCAAAGCAAGTGAATTGACAATTCAATGCTTATTGGTTGCTTTGGGGAACCTCTCCACTTTATCACTCACTAATTGGAAAAATCTACCCCACTATTATATATTATGTTAACAAGGTTGCTGTGGTAATCATTGAGCTATTTCATCGTGCATAAAAACTATGATATTTCTAACTGCAGTATATGCAGCTACTTGTACAATACTGTATATAAAATAGTCATCATTGCAGTTGAGCAAATCTATGTAGAATGCAGCCATACATCTTACCCTTTGTAGTTACACACTACATAGATCTACTCAGCTCCGATACTGATCAATTTTTCATGAAGTACAAGGTGAGCTTCAAATATATTTCTGTAGCTATCAATGCAGAGTGAGATAGCTCACGAATAGAGTATCTGACTGCGATGCCACAGGCGATAGGTTTGAATACTGGGTATGTTAGTATCTTAAAATGTAATAAAAGGCAATGTAACTGAATCAAAAGACTCTCGGGTGATTAGAGAAGGAAGGAGTGGGGGAAGGAAACAGGGCAGTCCGGTGGTGTCTGGTTTCAAAGAGGAGGGACGCTACAAGTGAAAGGAATTAAAATAGATACCTAACAAGTGCCACCAACAGCACCCCGTGTAACCCTAGTTACAGTCGAGTTTCTTTAGTAACACATTGATAACAATTACATTTATATATATATATATATATATATATATATATATATATATATATATATATATATATATATATATATAAAAAACCATAGCAGAATTATCAACAATCCCAAAACCAATTGAAGAGATTTTGGAGAGATAATTGTAAATGTCTTAAAGCACAAAAGGTTTGTTGAAATAGTTCATATGAAATACAGAAAAATAATAAACATGTAAGTAGTAGTTTATATTATATACAGGATCTGGATGAAACTGTAGGGCAGTGGTAGCCAACTCCAGTGCTCAAGAGCTACCAACAGTTCACGTTTTCCAGAGCACCTAGCTTGTGCACAGGTGCACTCATTACTCGATGACACATTTTTAAAGATCCACAGGTGTAGCTAATTACTTAATTTGTGATTCTGTGTGGAAACCTGGAAAACACGCACTGTTGGTAGCTCTCGAGGACTGGAGATGGCTACCCTGGCTGTAGGTCAACAGTCAATATATCAATTCCATATGGTTGACTTGCTTAAGGTTGACCAGTACAAATGGTCAACATGGTTGAAAGGTTGACATGTAAAAAAGTAAACAGTGCATAAGGTCAACAGTTACAAAAGGTTGGCAAGTTCAAATGGTCAACATGCCAAGTATTTTTTTTTTTTTAACTTTTCATAATTTACTATCTACATGCAACAGTAGGGGAGCAAGTCATCTTTCCCAAAGCATGGCAGGAGGAGCTGTACACTAATTGGCTTTCAGTGCTTTAAAAAGGTAAATGCCACGCACGCACGCACACACAAAACTCTGTATACCCCAAGTGTGTGTCGACCATTCCATGTTGACCTTATGACTATATTGGCCTGTTCAGGCGACAACTTTTTACATAACAACATATTGTCAACCTCTTGCATGTCAACCATACAGTATGAAGCCGACTGATTGATTGTTGACCTAATGATAATAAACCTAATGATCCACACCCTTATACAGTATACACACCTATTTTTATTTGAACCAATTCTAAGAATAACAAAATTATCAGAATGTATATACAAAACTTATGCATTGTTATCCTAGTTGCTGCTACTTGTCATTCAGAGATAAATCAATGCTCGTAGAACCAACTATTATCATTATTCAGAAATAAACCTGATTAAATATAAAAAAAAAATTTGAAATAGTTATTCCTGTGCCAGATCCAGCTGTGACAACTGCAGTACTATAGAAGGGATTTGTTACCTGCAATTCACCATTGCTTTTACATCATTAATACTCCACATGGACCAATCTATTCACCTACACTTTCAATCTCAGACATCTATTAATATCACATTTCTTTTATATCTTATTAACAGGTTGACTGATGGTTCAGGGTGGGGGTGAACTCATTAAAACTTCTTTCTTAAATCATCCTGCCAATGAACCACATGATACAAGTGGCATAAAATTAATCAAATGCTTGCGGCCAAGTATCTGGAACGGATTGGAAGTGACTGGCATAATTCACCATTTTCAGTGAACATTTAAAATGTATCTGTACAATGGACTATTCAATTCCTGCCTTGGTATTTTAATCAGGAATTAAACCATACATATTATATGTTCTAGAAGTGGAAGAGTATATTGTTATATACAATGATCAGTCTCTTTAAGAACACATTTATAGATACTTTATAATGGTTTACTTGATCAAATAAAAAAATTCAATACAGAAATTACTGTATATCTCCCATTTATGAACTACGAGACTATGAATATGCTTATTTCTTGCCAACAAAGATTAGACTTGCAATATTGAATCAAGTCCGTTTATACCGTATTGCTCCTTTATCAATTGCAGTCACGGCTTTTAAGTAGATGCGTAATAACATTTTCTGTGTCGGTTTCAGTTTAAATAATATTCTGATTAATTAATGAATATGGGGCATATTCACTATCCAGCCCCAATTTGCCTCCATTAATTGAGGCAGCACATACGGAACTTCTCCTGCAAGCTCTACCATTGCTCTACCATAAGGCAACACTGTAAGATGTGACCTGGCAGTGTTATTGTACAAACAAAAAGTCCTCCCTGATTTAACCCCTTACCGACGCAGCCTGTTTTTGCCTTCCTGACAGAGCCCTTTTTTTCAAATCTGACATGTATCACTTAAGTGGGGATAACTTTTTTTTGCTTTTACTTATCCCAGTGATTTTGAGATTGTTTTCTCGTGACACATTGTACTTTAAATTAGTGGTAAATTTTGGTCGATACAGTTTTTTTTTTTGTGAAAAATACCAAAATGTCGTAAAAAAATTGAACATTTTGCTATTTGCAAAATGTAAAATTTTCTGCTTGTGAGACAAATAATCATACCACTCAAAATAGTTAATAACTAACATAGACCATATCTAAACTTTATTATTACATCATTATTTCAACTTTCTTTTATTTTTTTTGGACGCTAGGGGGCAGCAGAGTCTAAATTTTACACATCACACAGTAAACGCTGCTTTTGGCTGTTCACGTTTGAACAGCCAATTGCAGCGATCGCCCATGGCGGGGGGCATCACTGCCCCCCCTGAGCAATGAGGGAAGATGTCTGCTGTCAGGGACAGCAGACATCGTCCCTCTGTCACCGCATCTCTAGACGCGGTGACAGTTACAAGTCATGACGTACATTTATGCCATGTGTCGGGAAGTACATCCCGACCATGACGTAAATGTACGATAAATGTCGGGAAGGGGTTAAAGAGTTCCTGGATCCATCTATGTAACCAAGTCCTCCTTCTACTTGTATAGAGATCCTATTCAGATTAATGACTAGGGCCCTTAGGGAGTGATTTACTAAAAATACTTCTGGTACAGCAGCTTAGAAAACCTGTATCTATCTGCAAACACACAGTCACGCTACGGGAAAATGTAAACATACTGGTGGAAATGTAATGGAGCGGGGGTGGTCTGCAGGGACACCAGCCCCGGCCCAGACAGAAAGAGGGCCCATGACTGGAGTTTATAAAGTATAATTTGTCATAAACAAAGTTCACATTTCCCTTAAAGCATTGTATAGGTTGAGTAGTGCTATCATTGTTGCGGACATAGGTCTTACCAGGCATTTCATTTGTTCAAGGAAGGGGGAAGGGGGTGGGGGAGGCTGCCTATTTTATCAGTCCTGGGCCCCACAATTTCTGATGGCAGCCCTGTATTGGAATGTGGCTGGTTTACATTAATACTGTGGAGAAGTTACATATCATAGTATGCATTGTAGGCAAATTCCACTTTCTTCACCGATCTGATTAAAATTCATCAGATGTGAAAATCTGCACAAATCAATAGCAAATGCATAAAAACAATTGCCAAATTTGTAAAAAAAAATGCCACAGCCCCGAAAAAGCCAGCACTTATCGGGGATTTTGCTTTGTCTGCCTAAGGTACCAGCTGTGGCTTTTCAGTGCTAATATGATAGCCCCCATTAATCAATTACCCGCAGTGAATGATAATGGATAATTCAATTCCCCCAATAATGCAGAGGTTTTTTTAAAAAAACACAGATAAATATAATATAAAGGGGCAGGCCTATTTTAAATTAGAAAAAAAATTATCCATTATGACCAACACAATATCACAAAATGATGTTGTCATATGTGCCACAAGTCATGTCCTTCACTGTGTTATAAACTAAAATTGATAATTCAGCTCAACTCTGTTATTATTTGTATGAAAACCTTTGAGAAAGAGCTACTGTATAATTTAACTTGTCTATCTATGATGAAAAGGTAAAATATACAAAGCTTCAGATTTATTTTACAGTGTCACATATGGGACATTTGTACTCATTTTCATAGAATGTTCCACTAAGTATGACATATTACCTTCTCTTCTTAGACTTTGCAAGAGAATTCAAGTTTTAGTTAATTATCTCCAAAAGGATAAGAGAGCAATGTGTTGTATAAAAAAATCAATGATAAAAGTAGATAATGTTTGTTGTACATTGTAAGGAGCACAACTATAACTATCTAGTCCAGCGGTGGCCAACCCGCGGCTCGCGAGCCGCATGCGGCTCGCCGAGCTGTAAACTGCGGCTCCAGCCTCCCGTCTGCAAAGCGGGGTTTTGAATTTGGTGCCAATTCGGCTGCCAAATTCAAAACGCCGCATCGGCGGCCAATAGGAAACGACCGCGGCGAGCCATCAGCGCTCGCCGCGCCGTTTCCGCCCTGCCCCCGGCGTCTGACATCAGACGCCAGCGGGAGGGCGAAAAGTCTTCTCCACGCCGGCGGAGCGCAGGAGCGCTCCTGAAGACGCGAGAAGCCGCCGGAGGATGGCGCAGAAGACGGCGGCGGGGAGAAGAGTCCCGGCGCCGCTGAAGAGGCCAGAAGACGCCGGGATCAAGACAGAAGATCTCCGGCGCCTTCTGCAAGAAAAAAGAAGATGGCTCCCGGAGAGGCCAGCGGGGGTGGAAAGCAAAAGAGCTGACGAAGCTCCCCCCAGCGGCCTCTCCCAACACCAGGTTGGGGCCTTTGGCCTCCTACCCTCCATCCACCCTAGACCACCGGGTGTCGGGCACTAGGCCCGTGGGCAAATTCAGGCCCTTCTGGCCTGTGTGCGCATTAGTCGGGCCCTCTTGGCCCGTGGCTCATTTATTTGTTGGGCCCTCCTGGCCCTCTAGGTGGGCCCTTTAGTTAGGAAGCTGGGCCCTCCAGCATAGGTGTTGCACTGTGGGCAACACCTGTGCTGGAGGGCCCAGCTTCCTAACTGTGGGGTCATATGATGTTTGGCACTGTGGGGGGGCATATGTTTGGCACTTTGAGGGGCATGTGATGTTTGCCACTGTGGGGGGCATATGATGTTTGGCACTTTGCGGGGCATGTGATGTTTGGCACTTTGAGGGGCATGTGATGTTTGGCACTTTGAGGGGCATATGATTTTTGGCACTTTGAGGGGCATATGATGTTTGGCACTTTGAGGGGCATATGATGTTTGGCACTTTGAGGGGCATATGATGTTTGGCACTTTGAGGGGCATGTGATGTTTGGCACTGTGGGGGGCATGTGATGTTTGGCACTGTGGGGGGCATGTGATGTTTGGCACTGTGGGGGGCATGTGATGTTTGGCACTGTGGGGGGCATATGATGTTTGGCACTGTGGTGGGCATATCTGGCACTGGGGGCATAAAGTTTTGTCATGTGGCCACTCTCCTTGTGTCATATGACCACGCCCCTGACCACTCCCCTGATCACGCCCCTTTTTGGCGCGCGCGCCTTCGGCGCGCGCATGACAATGGCTCTTTGGCTTGACAACTGATATTTTTCGGCTCTTTACCTCTGACCGGTTGGCCACCCCTGATCTAGTCTATGGGATATCTTGAAAAGCAAGGTATGAGGGTTTTTTCTAGAAATAATTAATATAAAACTACTTATTAGTGAAATGTTGCAAAATCAAATTGAATCACCTAGTTCAATGGTTCTCAAACTCAGTCCAGAGGACCCCGTACAGGTCCCGTTTTCCAGGTCACCCAGCAGGTGCATGGGTGCAGTCATTACTCACTGACACATTTTTAAATATACACAGGTGGAACTGATTATTTTACTTGATTCTGTGAGACCTGCCTAACATGCACTGTCTGCTGTGTCCTAGGGATCGAGTTTGAGAACCTGTGACCTAGTTAATTACTCAAACTCTGAAATAAATGATTATTATAAGGCTTATCTAGAATATCCCATAAAAAGTGGTGCTGGTCCACATTTGGAAGTGATCCCCTAATGCATTGGTTTCCAAGCTGTGTGCCTTGACATCTTGGGGTGCTCAAGGCTCGTTCAGGGGTGCCTCAGATTTGTGATTCAGGACCAAAGGAATGTGATAGGCAAAACTTTAGGGTGCAGTGATTCAATAAGCTGTGCATTTCGTAATACCCACTTTATAAGAGGTGCGTCTTTCAGCATTGTTAAAGATAAATATACCCTGCACACTTCATTTATTAGTTATACTTTTTAATATCTTTGTTATTATTCAATGTAAAGGTAACTGCAAAGTAAAACTAAATCTATCAAAATGATCTGTCAATAAATAAGAATAAACATTGAATTAAGATCTATAACAGCTCCAAGTGTAGTGACAATTTACACACATGTCAATGACATAATATTTTAACTGCAATGTTGCAATTGTCATATTGTCAGAATTGTAACAGCAAAATAAGGGTGATTTATAATCCAGTATTATAATTCTTGATTTTAGCCAAATAATTAAAACATTAAAACAAAATAACTTATTTAGAAATGTATATGATTAAAATGTTTACCAAAGATTTATTACATCTGCACTTGAACCTTACACATTCATTCACATGTAGGAATATTCATTCTAGAATCGTTAGGCCCATGAGCGGAACTGCTGGAGACAATGGAATCAGTTGCTTCCAGTCACCATCTCTGACAGGGACACCTCCACCATTGGCCCCAGTTTCATCTGCCCTGCTTAAATAGGAACTACTGAGTTCATCAACAGTGGTGCTCATCCCCCTGTGGACTTGCTGCTCTGATCACAGCCTTGAGCGTGGCTGAGGAGCTGAAAGACGGCGCTGTGGCTTTCACTGTGTTCTGATGAAAGTTAGAACTGAGAGCTGGTATAATGTGGCAAACAATAACATTGTCATAAGTGCAAGACCTATGGAGGAGACGAGAGGTGCTGAATGAAAGGGGTATGGTTTGTAGGGGTGGCAGCGGCATTCCGGTAGCAAGAACATAGGTAATCCAGGATTATCTGTGTTTAGTGTGAATTTAGTTACTTGAATGCTGCTGCTGTGATGTTCATTGTAATCAGGAACACTACAAGGTGGCCCCTATGGATGGCACACGGGATTGATAAATGGTGGAATCAGTGAATGACAGATATCTCTCTCTCTCTCTCTTTATATATATATATATATATATATATATATATATATATACAGAGGGACAGGGGGCGGCGGCACTCAATGAGTAATAAATATAGCGAGACAAGGTTTTAGAAAACCGACGTTTCAAGGTCCGTAGACCTTTTTATCAAGGTGCTGGTGAGAATTCTCACCAGCACCTTGATAAAAAGGTCTACGGACCTTGAAACGTCGGTTTTCTGAAACCTTGTCTCGCTGTATCTATTACTCATTGAGTGCCGCCGCCCCCTGTCCCTCTATTACCATTGGAGACGCATCTGCACCCCCAATCTGGAAGGCACCTGACATATTTGAGGCTTTATCCATAGCCTACTACAGCACTGTATCCAGGAGTGCCACCAAAGGAATTTATTTATTTATATATATATATATATATATATATATATATTTAAATATTGTTGGCACTAGAAACATTTCAATATTATCATAAATATAGTATTACACTATCTTTGCAGCTGCTGATGGCACCATTGACTAGTGTCGTTTCTCAGGCATTGTCCCAGCAACACTTATTAAATGTTTGGCCAGGCACCGCTGGGTCTCAGCCATGAATGCTTTCCACGCTGTCAGCAGAAGCTGCTTTCTGTATCACATTCTACTCCTGCCTTCAGCAGGCCTCCACTGTGCCCTGACTCCTTGGTTCTAATGCAATAAGGTGTAAGAATCAGAAAGTGAAAGATTTTGGGAGAGTTTTCCCATTTTTTTTAAAGCGGCAATCTTTTTCACTGAAATACAAGTTTGATTTTGCAGTGTAATTTATTGCTGCTCTAAAAAAGTGGAAAAACTCTCCCATAATCTCTCACTTTCTGATTCACACACCCTATTATCTTTGGCCCCTGAGCTTTTCCTCACGCTGTGGCCCTTTGTTTCTTCAAAATGGTAACTTAAGCCAAGGATGAGGGGCCAGGGGATATGTTGGTAAATTAGAGTAGAGGCTGTACAGAAGTAATCTTTAACAGTGCATGACAATAAAAGATTAGCAGCCTGGGTGTCTCACTCTATAGAAGGGGGCATTACTGTGCATAATGTGTATGGGGCATTACTGTATTGCATAATGTGTAAAGGGCATGAATGTGTGAAAAACTTTGCTGCATAATGTGTATGGAGCATTACTTTATGGCATCATGTGTTAAGGTCATTACTGTGTGACAAACTTTGCTGCATAATGTGTAAGGGGCATTACTGTGTGACATACTTTGCTGCATAATGTGTAAGGGACATTACTGTGTGACAAACTTTGCTGCATAATGTGTAAGGGGCATTATTTTGTGACATTTTGCAGCATAATGTGTAATGGGCATCACTGTGTGATATACTTTGTGGCATAATGTGTAAGAGGCATTACTGTGTGACAAACTTTGCTGCATAATGTGTAAGGGGCATTACTGTGTGACATACTTTGCTGCATAATGTGTTAGGGACATTACTGTGTGACATACTCTGCTGCATAATGTGTAAGGGACATTACTGTGTGACAAACTTTGCAGCATAATGTGTAAGGGGCATCACTGTGTGACATACTTTGTGGCATAATGTGTAAGAGGCATTTCTCTGTGACATACTTTGCGGCATAATGTATAAGGGGTATAACTGTATGGCACAATGTGTAAGGGGCTCTACTGTGTGGCATTACAGAATAAGGGGCACCATCGTATGACATAACATGACTAAGGGATGCTACTGTGTGGTGCAATGTATCTGTTGTGCACTATTGTGTGGTCTAAGATTTGGAATTGGGGCAGGGGTGCACCAACAATTACTTTGCCTCTTGACAAGTGGAAAAAATGTACACAACTGGTTAAGCCCTGGGAAGCTACCCAGTGTGCATATATGTTAAGATGACCCTGCTTTAGCTAGTCTATTGTAGATATCAGGTTTGTGGCTTTTCTGTACTATTGGGGCTTTGTGAAATAAAAATGTTTTTTGTAAATTCCCCAAATAAAGTGACGCTGGAAAATTGACACTATGCTCTGAGAAAATCTTTATCTAGTAGTATAGAGACATTCTTGAAATAATGGCAAATTGTTTACAAATTGCAACATTCATTTGTTTGTATTTTCAACAACTTTGGATATATATATATATTGTATACTATTGCAGCTTTTTTTTATGGAAACACACTTTTAGAAATCGCAGATGATACATATTTCAACGTGTGTATGAGCTGACATATATAGGTAAAAAATAGGAGGTTGATAAAACGCTGGAATCTGGAACACATCAGGAAGATTAAACATGGTCTGACTACCCACAGTATCCCCTCACATGTTTTACATAACAATAAATCTAGAGGATGTTCAAATATAAAGAACATTAGCTACATTGATCATTTTCACTGTATACGGTATAATACTGTACAATACACTATTGTGTTTTTCTCTTTTATGCATTGTGTCCACTAAGAGATTCTTTATCGTGGTTGTCGATCCTGTGAAGAACAGGAGCTTAAAATGGGCTCATTATTGAAGTTATCATTCTGATAGCAATAGGATGGCCCTGCTGGAATTTTTCTTACTATATAATTTGTTACTGCGTAAATCTAATTGTGGGTAAAGGTGAGCAGGATTGCAACTAGAATAAGCTGCCACTTTCCTAAATACACCACGGTTCTTTCTATCATTTCTCTATTGTATCTTGATAAAAAAAAATGATAGACGGAATCTCATTGGTTGCTACTGGCAACATCCCCTCTTTTCATTATTAGAAGCTTTGGTAAATTTACCCCCTAGTGTATTATACATCTTGGTCTTGCCTTCCTCATTTCACATCTGATTCAGGATGGTTTGCTAGGCAGCATACATTCACTGCCTAGCGAGCCCATAAACACTGCACGCCACCCAGCTGAATCCCCTCCCCTGCCGAATCCCCTCGGTACCCTCGCAGCTGGCCGAACAGCAGAATAATCATTGTGACCATCGCTGACCATGAAATGATTTTGCTCCCCTTCGGTAATAAAAATCAGTCTATACTGCTCGCTGAAGATGAGGTGGGCGCTGATGTCATGTCCCAATCAGGCATTACCACTCCTGCTTCTACAGGGGAACGCCCAGCATTTTTATGGGGTGGCCCCTAAAACATTGAGCGTTCCTCTGATGCCACCACCTGCATGCCCAACGGCCCTCCCTCCCCACAGAAAATGGCCCAGCGAGTGTGTAACTTGCCAAACCCGTTCTCTGCCGCTGTTTGCACATGCACAGAAATACGCAAACCCCGACCATCGGGGCTGGCGCAGAATTCGGATCGCAGTGTTAGGACCTGCTACCCTGCCTCATTCTCTTCAAAGAAGACCCTGCATGGATCTCAAGTACACTTAATGTAAATTATTTCTTCGTTGTCTTTCTGTTGCAAAAATAGTGATTATCTTAGATAAGATTAGCATTATTTCTGATTTGATTGATGTGGAGCTAAGCATATAAATTTAAAAAATTTGCATACAAACCTATCGAGAAAAATATAAACTATTATTTTTTTCATGATATTATGGATTTCTGAATGCACTGATGAGATTTACATACAAATGTATCTTTCAAAATAACACCTAAACAGCATTTTCTAATATAACATAACTTTTGGTACTCTTTACCTAGAAGGGCGCCAGCGATTGAAATCGCGGTGATCGGGGGTAAAAATCGCGGTGATCGCGGTCATCGCGGGCATCGCGGGTAAATCGGGATGGCCGCGATGCCCGCGATGACCGCGATCACCGCAATTTTCCCATAGGGAACAATGTTAAAACGGCAGATTGACCGCGATTTTACTGTTAAATGCCTCAATGGACCCGATTTGGGGCCAAATAGGCCAAATTAACCCTTAAATGTCCCCCCAAATTTTTAACGCCACCCCACGATCCACGCCAACCCGAAGCGTGGCGAGCGCAGCGAGCCCGCGAGGGGCGGCGGTACGCGTCCTCCGACCTTTTCATGCCCTACTATCCACTAGGGCGTGGTGTGAGCCCGAAGCGTGGCGAGGGGACGCGGATACCTTCACAGGTAGACGCGTCCCCTCGCGGGCTTCACAGGTGTCCGCGTCGCCACGGACACCTGTGAAGCCCGCGAGGGGACGCGCATAACTGTAAAGGTATCCGCGTCCCCTCGCGGGGCTCGCTGCGCTCGCCACGCTTCGGGCTCGGTGGCTCGCTGCGCTCGCCACACTATTATATTCTCACACCACGCCCTAGTGGATAGTAGGGCATGAAAAGGTCGGAGGACGCGTACCGCCGCCCCTCGCGGGCTCGCTGCGCTCGCCACGCTTCGGGTTGGCGTGGATCGTGGGGTGGCGTTAAAAATTTGGGGGCACATTTAAGGGTTAATGGGCTCTGTGGCCCATTTAACATTGATTCCTATGGCCAAATCGGGTGGATTGAGCCATTTAACAGTAAAATCGGGTCCATCGCGCCTTTTAACATTGATTCCTATGGGAAATCGGGAGCATCGCGTCGCGGGCATCGCGGGTACATTTATGGCCGGCCGCGACGCGACCGACACGATTTCCATGTTTAACATTGGTTTCAATGGGAAATCGCGGGCATCGCGTCGGTCGCATCGCGGCCATACATAAATGTACCCGCGATGCCCGTGACGGGCGCCCTTCTAGGTAAAGAGTACCTAACTTTTATATATGAAGAAAAATATTCTTATGGAACAAAAAATAATATGCAAGAAAACCAAAAGCATGTTAATTGTAATTCTACTGTATTTTAAATTAAATGTATCATGCCTGCAGCACAATTTGTAATACTGGTGGTGTAATAAGGCTTTTGGTATGGGATCTCAATAGTCAGGATGACGATGATCAGAATACCGACAGTACTATAACCCTTACCTTCCCCCTAATCCTAACCCACCCCTACCGGAAGCTTGCCCTAAATCTCCCACAGCCTTATCCTAATGCATAACCAATACCCTTAACCCTATACCTGACCCTAACAGTTAAGGTTGTGATTTCAACGGTTGGCATTCCATAGGTGGTATTGTCAGCACCGTTGGGATTCTGATGTCAAGGTTTATAAACATCGGCATAGCCACCATTTAAATGCCAACTATATCCCATAATAAGGGTGTTAGCAACTTTAAGGGGCAGCAACGGCATCTCTCCCACGCACAGGCTGACAGGCAGTCTCCTTTAACTCGCTGGGCTATAGTGCGGCATCCAATAGGTAAAATATGACATTGGTCCAATATACAGGACCTTCTGGTAGAGATAAATCAGAGAGGAGTTCCACAATTATGCTGGGTACACACCAGGACGACAAGGGCCCAATTCTGTCAATTTAGATCCAATTCCGACCGGTTGTATGCAGATTGTATGTACTATTGTGTGTTTTTGCCATTTATTTGATCCGATTCCGATCCAATGCGCGTACACGCCACTCGTTTGGTCGCATCTTTGGTCCTACATGCTGCAGGTAGGATCCGGCAATCCCAGGCCGACCGATCGTCAATCGTATGCAGATCGTGAGTGTTTTTTGCCGCCTCCGTCGTCCGTCCGTCGGTGCGTCCGCCGTTTGATCCAGCCTATTTGAGTGGCATTTCCTAAACACTCCCCCGGCGCCATGTTTTTCCACATAGCAAACAGCGCTGGCGCAGCAGTTGGACTCTCCTTCTTGTCTCATCTTCCAGAACAACAACCTGGTATGTTTGCACTCCCAATGCTCTCCTATGCATGCCCACTGTTGCCACCAATGTATATAGTGTGTATAGAGCACTGTTTTGGAAACCGTGCACCCGTCCATGTCACTGTTTGCTCGGGTGGGCCCCATGTGTGTGTATATATATAACCATTGTCCACCATTGCAGTATTCCATGCACTCCTCTCTGCTAGGCCCCATTCACCTGTGTGTGTGTTTAGTTTGTGTATATATACATATAACCATTGTCCACCATTGCAGTATTCCATGCACTCCTCTCTGCTAGGCCCCAGGGCCGGTGCAAGGCACCGGAGCGCCCCAGGCGAGTCGGGCTGGGGGCGCCCCGGTGCCGGGGGGGGGGGGGGGGGTAGGGGTACCTGTCGTTCGGCGCTCTCTCTAATCAAATCTGGCGGCGGAGGCAGCGGGGGTCCCTGCAGTCTATTAAAAATCACGAGCGCTATCTGCCGGGCTATGCGGAAGCGCTTCTAGTGTGAAAACACTGGCAGCACGCTGATTGGCTGAGATCAGCGTGCGCCGTGCTGCCAGAGTTTTCACACTAGAAGCGCTTCCGCATAGCCCGGCGGATAGCGCTCGTGATTTTTAATAGACTGCAGGGACCCCCGCTGCCTCCGCCGCCAGATTTAAATAGACAGGTACAGGTACCCGGGCGGCATTTTCCGCCCTCCAGTGGCCGGCGCCCTAGGCAAATGCCTAGGTTTGCCTAGTGGTGGCGCCGGCCCTGCTAGGCCCCATTCACCTGTGTGTGTGTGTTTAGTTTGTGTATATATACATATAACCATTGTCCACCATTGCAGTATTCCATGCACTCCTCTCTGCTAGGCCCCATTCACCTGTGTGTGTGAATGGCAATCTGCACAATAAAATGTGTAGTGGTTTTCATAAAAGTTTATTAACATTTTAAATACTTAAAACATAATAAGAACTAGGTAAACTGGTAACTATAACTATAAAAATTTAAATATTAAACATAACATGGATATAACTATAACTATAAAAATTTAAATATGAAACAAAACATGGATATAACTATAACTATAAAAATTTAAATATGAAAGAAAACATGGATATAACTATAACAACTAAAATGGTTTTATCTTTTTACAGTCCCAATGTCCAACGCAAAGGAACAAGAGTTTTTGGAAGGGTTTATTGAAAAATATCGTTCACACGAATGCCTGTGGCGAACCAAGTCCAAGGAGTATTCGAACAAAATGAAAAGAAACCAAGCCTTGGAGGACTTGGCACGCTACAGTCTTCCATTTCACCCAGAGGCCAATGTTGAATGGGTGAGGAAACGCATCCAGAATCTGCGCACGGTGTTCTTAAAGGAACACAAGAAGGTGGAGGCTGCAAAGAAGTCTGGTGCTGGAGTCGACGAGATGTATCAAACATCGCTCTGGTACTATGATCAGTTGACATTCACCCTCAGCCAGGAGTCGATGAGGACAGGAGTAGTCCTGAAGGACGAACATGAAAACCAAGAAGTCACGGCGCAGGAGGAGGAGAATTCGCAGTCTGCATCGGTGAGTCTATTTTTTTGGCTATCTAATTGATTCCTCCTGCCAATCCACAGCGCCCTCCCCATTAAAGTAGGCCATGTACTCTTCCCTCACCTGTTTGGCTCGTGCACTCCCTGTGTAGTGTTGTGTTGGGGTTTGCAAGGAGGATATCTGCACTACCTCCTCTGGCAGTTCTTGGTCTTCTTGGAGTGCTGTGCCTGTAGCCCTTTGCTGTGTGGCTTTTCTGCAGAGCAAATTGTGCAGGACACAGCACGCCGTGACAACCCAGTCAATTTTGTCCACCCTCAGGTTAATGGCAGTATGGAAAATGCGAAACCGGTTAGCCAGGATGCCAAAAGCATTTTCCACAACACGCCGTGCCCTGGATAGCCTGTAGTTAAAGATCCTTTTGTCATGGTTCAGGCCCCTTTGCGCATATGGCTTCATGACATGCTCGTGCAGGCCAAAAGCCTCGTCAGCCACAAAAACAAAGTTAAGCCCCTGTTTAGTTTCCTGGACAGACGGCAAGTGAAGGGTGTTCGCTATGAGCCTTTCGTAGAACTTTGTGTCCTTGAAAGTGCCACCATCCGATGCACGGCCATTCCTTCCTACATCCAGGAAGATAAACTCATAGTTCGCATTAACAACAGCCATTAGTACAATGCTAAAATAGCCCTTGTAATTAAAATAGTAGGAACCACTATTGATAGGCTGGGCTATGCGGACATGTTTGCCATCAATGGCTCCACCGCAATTTGGAAAGTTCCATCGCTGTTCAAACTCCTCTGCGATGACTTTCCATTCATTCACGCTGGTAGGGAACTGAAATTAGAAGTAAATAGAATTGATTAGTAAACATGTTCAATTTCTTTACAGCTTGGTGACTACCCACCTGCAACCCCAGACCTATCTGTCCTATCTGATAATGCATGCACATCGAGCGAAGTTCCTACTCCGGCACGCACTCCGCCACCCACCCTGGAACCCACTCCACCACTCCCCCGTGCCAAAAAAATGCGTGGCAAAGGAAAAAAAGGAGAAGCATCAGCACATGAAGAATTTATGATGCGGGCACAGCAAGTCCTGCAAAGAAACCCGGACAAACATGACAACTACTTCACTTATGTGGCAGAGTGTGTTCGCAACATGGCTCCGGACCAGCAACTTACTTTTGAAAAGTTACAGATGGCGCCGGGCTTGTCTTTGCTGGGGATGGCGGAGGACTCGCCACCCGCCATCCCCCGCCCCGCGCCATCTGTATGTCGGAAGGGGACGCGCGTGCACGAGGTGCACGCGCGTCCCGTTCCGACGGTGCTTTTCCCCGGGTCCCCGCCGGCTTCCCCGGGTCCCCGCCGGTCCACACCGCCCCCCCGCAGCCCCCCGCAGCCCTGCCCGTCTCCCTGAAGCTGGATACGGGCAGGACTGCACCCGCCGCGCCGCCTCGCCGCCCGGCTATTGAGACGCTCGTGCGTGGGAAACGCACGAGCGTCTCATTCAGCCAGAGCGCCAGATTGCTGGCGGATCGCCAGGGACACGGTCCTGGCGCTCCGCCAGCAATAATAAGGCCGGCGCCATCTGTATGCATGGAGTTGGTGTATAATGGCAGTTTAGGGTATCTCAACAGTGGCACTAAAATAGTTGGCATGGGTAGTGCACCAGCCACACCACTGTCATTAGAATCACCAGTGCCTACTCCGCCTGCCACCGTAGCAGGCCAGTCGAGCACAATTCCAACACATACCCAGTCAACACCTACACAGCCTTCTCAACCCCCCCAGTACCGTCAATTCTACAGTTCTTTACTGATAGAAGATCCAGAGTCTCCTGTTTTTGAGGATCTGTCTTAAAAAATAGGCTATTTTATCATTTACCATCGACATGGTCTTAGCTGCAGGTATGTGATGGCCACTGCTCACATGGCGTATGGCGCACATCAATGGGGCCGGGACCATTGCATCTGCGCCATACGCCATGTGGGCCGCAGCCTTTACATATCTGCAGCAGACATCCTCTGCCACACAGTACCTTATCCCTACTGTTGTAAGTGCCTGTTCCAGAAGTTACCAGAGTGTGTTTTTTTGTATTTTTATATGCTGCTACCTGTACCTGCATTACCAGAGGGAGAACAGGATTCTCCTCAATCTGGATAGCAAACTCCATTTATTGCCCTTTTGTCTTTGCCAATAGTATGGGGTACTGTGCGGCAGACATGGTCTCAGCAGCAGGTATGTGATGGCCACTGCTCACATGTCGTACGGCGCACATCAATGGGGCCGGGACCATTGCATCTGCGCCATGCGCCATGTGGGCCGCAGCCTTTACTTATCTGCGGCAGACATCCTCTGCCACACAGTAGCCCGTACTTATTGGGAAAGTTTAAACTGGGTCATACATACTTAAATCTTTATATATAGTGTTTTTGTATAATATCTTTTATATATGGTATTATAATATATTTGTGTTGACACAATAAATCTATTTACTATTTTACATGTTTTAGCTATGAAAGGCCTAAAAAACCTGTTTCTGTCCTAGGCCTAAATTATAAATAAAAATATTTTGTTTGCACAATAAAGTGTACGGTGTATATTTCATCCTTACCTTGCAATACTGGTACTGCAGCACCTTCACAATGGCTTTGCAGGTCTCCGGGATGATGAGGCCCAAAGCTTGCGGGGAGATGAGGGATCCAAACTTTAGGTCAGCAAGAGACCGTCCTGTCGCCAGAAACCTCAGGGTCACCACCAGCCGTTCCTCAGCAGGGATAGCCATGCGATACTTGGTATCCTGCTTCTCGATGTGGGGAGTCACCAAACGCAGCAATTCCTGGAATGTGGCATCATCCATCCTCAAGAAGTTACGAAAATCGTCTGGGTTATTTTCCCTGATGTCCCTGAGCAGTGGCATGTGCGAACGAGTCTGACGCTGAAGTAGCCACTGCTTTGTCCAGCATGATCTTTCTCTCCTGCGCTGGGCTCTCTGACGTCTGAGCTTCAACACTGCATAATAGAGCAGGTACTGTTGCTGGTGACTACCCATCACTGCATTCTCCATAGTGCAGGGTTAAAAGACACTTTGTAATGGCAGGCAAAACAAAGTAATGTGTAAATAGCTATGTCCAGCGTTCAGCAGGTATAAACCAAGCCTCACTAGTAACAAAGCAGAAATACACTGGTTTAAAATGGCTGCTGCTATTCCTATCCCCCTCTGCTAGTCCTCCCCCTCTGCTAGTCCAGCCCCTTCATTCAAATTTCAAAGGCCAATCTGACGACGGTCGCATGTGTTCTTGCAAAAAAACAAAAACCAACGATCCGACCGTCTTACTGACCATCGCGGGCGCATCAGGATCGGATCTGGATCGTTCCGCCAAAAAACCACAATTTTTGCTAATCGTTTGCTGGGGACTGCCTGGGAGCTCCCGGGAAGTCCAAGGGAAATCGTTCCATGGTCGTCTATCGGTCGTGGACGACGGTGGTCGTCCTGGTGTGTACCCTACATTAGAGTTATTGAGAAACAGACATGAATTGCCCTAATGTTTAATTGGAAGAGCAGAGAAGCAAGAAGTGGAGAGTACAGACTCACAATGAAAGAAGTCAGTTTGTTATCATCCAATAAGCATAAGGGGAAATCGAATGATAACTGATTGCACTCAAGAGGACCTCTGCAAACAAGATATTGATTGTGAAATATGCTGAGTGACTGCCAATAAATGAATACATTAACCTTATTTAATTGGTTGGTCAGGTACATGTCACTGTACAGTAACGTAGTTTCCAAACACCTGGCTGCCTCCGGTGGTAGACTGCAGCGGGTAGCAGTTTGGCAAAATAATTAGTATACTGTACATATTTCTTTTTTAATTATAATGTTCATTTTCTGCATAGTAATGTTATTTTCTGCATGCCAAAAGTATGTAAAATAACAGAGCTGGAAAATAAAATCTGGAAAAGAAGAGGTGAATTTTTTTTTATTTTTTTATAATTTGCCCAAACTTTCCTGCCTCCTGCACAGCGCTGTAATCGCTTCCCGCACTGAGAACTGGTTAAGCTGTAACGTTAGTCATGAGTCATTAAAGGGTTAAGTGCCTTAAGTCTATTAAATGTTTAAGACTGAATATTTTTATCTAGTGGAAAACATCATGCGTCACAAAATGTATTATTTGCAACACATTCACGGAGGCACTAGAAACTTGAGATTGAACTGTCCGTTCAAAATGTGACACAATTCAAAATGGATTATGTTAAAGAAATAAGATAACAGATCAGCACCTAGAAAGATGCAGGAACCTGGACACATACAGTATAAGACAGATTAGCAGTGCTGCCAGCCCCTTACTCTGCTGCTGGGTACTGTTTTCTCTTCTGCTTATCTTCTCTGCAGATCTAGCCTACCTCCCCAGGCTGCACCTCATGTGTTCATATTGCTCAATCTGATTTGAGAAGTGGGCCGTGCTTTCCTTTGTTGCTTGCTGACTTGGTGGTTATTGCTTCTGTCTCGCTTGGTTTATTAGGGAAATATTAGCGCAAGCAAGATTCAGCAGAAAGACTTCTTAACTCAGAAAATACCAGACATAAACATTGAGAAGTGTGTTGTAAGAAGGG
Organism: Crinia signifera; assembly: GCF_055691185.1. Taxonomy (NCBI): domain Eukaryota; kingdom Metazoa; phylum Chordata; class Amphibia; order Anura; family Myobatrachidae; genus Crinia; species Crinia signifera. The sequence goes on along the minus strand of NC_139224.1, from coordinate 34,921,480 downwards.
ATGCCAATTATGGGGCATTTTTTTCAATCTCGGGATTGAAAAATGCTCAATCCTGAGATTCCCGGGATTCCGGATTGGCTTCCCTAATGCAAAATAATGCACCCCCCCCCAAAAAAGAAAACCGTCCGACCCGCACATTTACTCACCTGCATGTGCAGTCTAATCCTTAAATTCTGGGATTAGAATCTCTGCAATTTTGGGGCCAAATCCTGGGGTCCCACCAATCCCGATCCTGGGATTGGCCACCCTTGTTGTGAGTCTCCAGGTCTAACCTTAAGATTAGGCAATAAAGTGCCCTTCAGCCTTTTATGTTAGAGCTATCTACATCTGAGTCTTGGTTTAGATTTCTAAAAGAGGTCAACATAAATATTTGGTAGACTCTCGCATTATGGTCTGATTCAGAGTTGATCACTGTGTTGAACTTTGCAGATTGAACGATTATCAAATGACTGCTAATGCATACAGAATGTAGCTTGCTAGAGCGAAGGTGAATAGCAACAGAAACTTTTTTGGCAGGGGGAGCTAAAGTTATAGTTACACCACTGGTGACACAATAAGTGATTATGCTTAAGCCCACTAGGAGACAGGGAGAACACTACTTGAAAACCTTGCTCGATCCTAGGTTTAAAGCCTACATTAATTCTCTCTTTCCGGCAGACACAAAACTGGGCCCTGGGGCAGTACAGATGGTGAAATGGTTAGCTTTACTGTCTCACAGTGCTGAGGTCATGGGTTCGATTCCCACCATGGCCCTAACTGTGTGGAGTTTGTATATTCTCCCCGTACTTGCGTGGGTTTCCTCCGGGTACTCCAGTTTCCTCCTAAAATTCGAAAATATACTGGTAGGCTATTTGGCTCCCAACAAATTAACCATAGAATGTCTGTGTGTGAGTGTACATGTGGTAGGGAATATAGATTGTAATTTCCACCGGTGCAGGGACTGATATTCTCAGTAAAGCGCTGTGGAATATGTATGCGCTATATAAGAAACTGATAATAAATAAAAATATATAATTTATATACTGTATTATATACACTGTATACTGTGTGTATAAATGATGTGCATTACTTACATATTATTCTGTTACGTATAGAACCAAGCCACATACACATATATCATACTTTTAGAAGAATGCAGTCATTCTATTGGAGTATAGGCACATGCATTGTTAATCGACATTTGCCTGGATTCATCTATCTACAGTATCTATCTATCTATCTATCTATCTATCTATCTGTCTGTCTGTCTGTCTGTCTGTCTGTCTGTCTGTCTGTCTGTCTGTCTGTCTGTCTGTCTGTCTGTCTGTCTCACTATCTAAAAAAGAGAAGTGGCTGGGTGGAAAAATGTAAGGTACTTTGATAGCTTTACAATCAGAGCAATATCCCAGACCACTGCCATTACAGTTAGTAAACATGTGACAATAACTGATTCTTGCGGAATAACCTGAGGTGTCAAGTTGATATGAAATTCACATTATGATATGAAATGAAATGAAATTCAATGATACCAGACATATGCAAATTAATCAAAGGGCTAATAGCTGGTGACACATACAATGAGTTTGCCATGCTTTCAGAAGATATAGCACAGAAAAAAATAGAATCTACAGCACTGTAACCACAAGAATATATATATATATATATATATATATATATATATATATATATATATATATACACCCACACACACACATACGGTATATATATATATATATATATAAATAATAAAATAATGCATTTTGGGGGTGGGTGGGGGTTTATTGAGTGTCATGCGGCTGCGTTTTAATTAGTTTGTACTAGTGGAAAATTATTTTTGTTGCTGCAATTATGGTTATGATAAAAAATAAACCTAAGTGAATTCAATTCACCCCTTCTTATGTAGTAACTTATAAGATATTATTGCTATTCCACTTAGACAGTGAGGTGAGGTAGTTTCCTAGTCCACATGATGTCACAGTGAAGGGTTACCAGTACACATTATGCCACACTGTATCCTCACTTCATATTATACCACATAGTGCATGATAGTGCCCTACACATTACCATGAGCATATCCGATTATGACACGTTACAGTAACTTCCAGTTTATATTGTGCCATATTATAGTAGCCTCCAATTCAAATGATGGCATAATGCAGTGCTACAATAGAATTCCTTTATTCGTCTCACAATGGAGAAATTACAGAGCCCCCTTACCATTATAACATGTACTACACACTCATCTCGCTGAAAATGTAATATCACAGAATTCATGCTTAGCATGCAAATCTCGGAAAATGGGATGAAACTTTATGAAACCCAAGGGTATTCTAAGCCTCTGGGCCCCACGGCAATGGCATCCCTTGCAATGGAACTATAGTTACACCCTTGCATAAAGGTGATCAGTTTAAAGTATAGTGTATTGCACATGTGCTTAAGGTGTGAAATTACTTTATAATTAACCTAAAGCTGGAATTAATGGGCTAGATACTCAAAGATGTAAAATTTAAATCCCAAATGAATACAATGTTAAATAGATAAATCTTTATAATATTACCTTCATATAATAAATGCAGACAATTTTAATGTTAACTATTAAATTACTTCCACAACCACAAAAAGGATTAGTGTTTAAAGATATGGGTTTTTTAAATCCACAAATGTTGCAATGTTTGCAAATGTGTAATATGGATAAATTGTGCATGAATTTTGGTGCTATATATAAAATATATTTTTTATTTCTTTCATATAGTACCAACAGTCCTGATTTCTGCAGGACTGGGTCCAAAAGTGGTAGGGCTTAACAATATGTGTGTAACGTTTGCAAACATTTTCTGGGTGAATCTAGAAATGTCTTGGATGGTTAGGGAATGTGACCAATTGTGCAAAAAGTTTTGGCCATGGAACGGTGGAAGTTATATACTATAGAAGAGTAAACACTGTACATGTAATATAATGGGGGACATTTACTAAGATGTGTATTCTACTTCACATGTGAGGTTGCTATGGGCAACCAATCAGATCCTGTCTACTATCTTCTAGAGCAGGGGTGGCCAACCCGTGGATCACGAGCCGCATGCGGCTCTTCTCTTTCCTATGTGCGGCTCTCTCCCTTTCATGCTCCCTTCATGCTCCCTCCCTTGCCTCATGTGTCCGACCGTGGCCCGTCGCACCGTGCAGCACAGCACGATGGGCTGCGGCAGTAATAACTCGGTGCACGCTAGCCGGGAGTATCCCCGGCACCAAAGGCCTGGATGACCCGGCGCATGCGCAGTTGCGCTAGGAGGCAGCGTCCCAGGCGCCATTCTAGATGCTGCGGAGTGCGCCATAGGTGTCCTCCCCTCTGTCGGCTTCTTCACCGAGGCCTACTGATCCGCCATCCTGCTTAAAACACTGACTGGACTCTGGTGTGAGTGAATAATGAAGTGAGTCTTCATTATTTATATACAGTTTGAGTAATATATATACCCTGGGTGTGTGTGTGTGTGTGTATATATATATATATATATATATATATATATATATATATATATATACATACATACATACATACACCCAGGGTAAGTGCTTCCCCTTTGGCAGTAATCCAAACAGCATATAACTTAAAAGCTGGGAGGCACTCACAGGTCTTAAAGCGGACACTAAGGTCTCATCAAGCTTGATGAGACCTTAGTGTCTGCTTCTTATTACTTTATTTACTGCACTATAAGACCTGTGAGTGCCTCCCAGCTTTTGAGTTATATATATATTTAACATTTAGAAATGGAGCGTGGCCTTCTGGGAGCTAGGCCACACCCATTTTTGAATGGTCGCTGCTCTTTGTCTTAACAGAACACATTTTTGGCTCTTTGTCTCTGATTGGTTGACCATCCCTGTTCTAGAGGGTGCTAAATAAATAAGAAGTCGATTCTGATTGATTGCCCATAGAAACTTCACACGTGAAGTAGAATTCACAACTTAGTACATTTCCCCCAATATGTCTCAGAAATTCATGATGCTTGCAGATGGAGCAGAGTTGTATTACAAACAAGCTTCAAAATGGTAACCAGATGGCCTAGACGGCCAACCTTTTCCATGCCACCTTTTTGTCAACCAGGACTTTAGTTGGCGTAGATGACCCTGTGACTTTATGCTAATGCTCTTATCAGTCCTTCCCCTGGTGTACAAGCACGCACTGAGCATGCAGGAACTTAGTTGCCCACTTTGAGCATGTTTAGACTCAGCAACCCTACATGATGTGTCTTCAGAGGCCGCCATTGGTTGTACCATCAATAATTGCACCTGCCATCAGAGTATGGCCTCCAGTATTCACAACCAATGTTCAAAACTAATTATGCAACATGGGACGTCTGTGCCAATTCCATTACACACCCATAAGACTGTATATCTCTGTGCGTCTGAAGAGCCACCCCTTTTCTACACTCAGTGACCCTCAATACATTTCCATATACATTTCTATGACCTTGCATTGCAATTGCACCTCTGTGAGTAGAATGTGCAGTTTAAAAATGATCGACCATTTGCATGATTGTCAGCTTTGCATGCGACTCAGAATTAGATCCACAATCTAAGCAGCAACCTCTTTCACTTGGAAGTACAAGGGATCCGGGAACTTGTATTGCTGCACGTGTCTGGACTGCATGCAAATGTAACCACCTATTTACAACACATACTGTAATAACCATGACCTTTTGTGAAGCTGCTCCAGATGGCATAGTCTATATATACAGGAAAACTGACTCTGAAAATAAGCCAGGAATTTGACATATTACAGTGTGATTGCTTATGGGCACAGCTAATGAGCCAAGCAGTTTTCATCGTTTAACGAAAATACTCTATCCCAAATGGTAAATGTATAAAGGGACAGAGAGTGGCAAATCATATTTTCATGAATAGTTCCTGCACCATTTGTAAAAATAAAGGACTATAATGTATATTTCCATGTTGAAATGTAAGAGAATATCTGACTACAAGCTTCTGTTGTATCAAGAAGAAAACTGCACACATTTAAGGCTTGTCAGAGCAGCAAGTGCAGAAATAATGGCTCAGTATTTGCGAGCATTTCCTATCCAGCAAGTGGTAATGTACAGATGTAAAACGCCATACGAGTACATGAATATGTCTGCCGTGCTGGTGTTCGTCAGCTTAGCAATTCTAGCTACAATGACTGCTCAACAGGGAGACTAGTGTGGCTCGAGTGATCGTCATTACATAATGCATTCTAAGACTGATTTGCCTCCTTCCAGTTTTTGTTAGAGGATCATACATTTTTCTCAGAAAAAAGACTATCGGCCAAATGTCATAGCCTCCGAATTCGGCGGCTGTGCGGGATGCCAAACGAACTTGGAGGTTTTTTAAAAGGTGCAATCATTTACAAGGCAAAACCATGTCACTGAATTCGGGGGTTATTTCAATCCTTCTGTGTCACTGCAGTTTGCTTGCCCCTCCCCTTTAGAATGTAAGCTCTCACGAGCAGGGCCCTCTCTCCTCATGTGCATCTCTTAGAATATATCTCTGCCATCCTGATAATTGCATCAGTGTCCTGTCTCTTGCCGCAACTCTCTTTATTTAGCATGTACTTGTCTTGATTTACCTTGTACTGTATTTCATTATTTTTCTTGTTTTTTGCTCATCTATTCATTGCCAGGCGCTACAGGAACCTTGTGGCACCATATAAACAAACAACAATAATAATAATAATAATAATAATAATAATTACATTTGGCCATTTGGGTGGGATTTATCAAAGCAACTGTAGGAGACAGATACAGTGGAGAAAAGTAGAGTTCCAACCAACCAGCATTTTACATTTTACATTTTACAGGCATTTTACAGGCTGTTTGATACATGACAGGTAGGAGCTGATTGGATGGTCTCTCTCCATTTTATCTCATTACTAGCTTTTGTAAATCCACCCCCCCCCCCCCCCCTTCGTCCTTAACATTTCATCTTGGGTGTTGCTGGTAATTTTGAAACAAAGATGACCTTTACTTATTGAGTTACGGTATATAGGGGCATATTTCTCAACAATATTTTCACGAAAAAAATTTGAAAAACAAATCCAGCGCAACTACTGCACTGCATGATTCTCTTGATCCTGGCTGGCCACACGATCCATAGTGATCTTGATCTACATGTAGCTTCTTACATCTACTATGTCTAAGGTATGTTATGCCATTTAATAATTCAGCACATTTTGTGTGTACTGACGATGCAGCATTAATTGGCAGCACATCACACATATAGTCAGTTACAGAGGCAGTGAAATGGCTCCAGCATCAGAGAGCTGTTAAGTACCTAACTTGTGATTATGCGCTAATGCATTCCTATTATTTTTCAGTATCCTGACTGCTCTGCTTGTTGTTCGCTCGTATCATAACCTCACTTTTCTCCACAGTTCTGTATTGTTGTACTGCGCTGAAGTCCTTTGTGAAGGACTCTATTCAGATTACAACAGTATTGTCTCCACATTCTGCAGCAGAGCCAAGATGGGAAAGAGGCCAGAGTAGGTTTTTTTTTGTGCTAATGACATGGGTAGAAGTGCTTCTGATAAGGAAGGAGGGTGGTAGAAGCATAGAAACAAAAGAGAAATGTAAGGTAAAATGCCTCAGAAAACGGCAGTTTGCACCAAGTATGGGATTTTTAGATCATTCAAATATATTGTTTAAGAACCTACAAGACTGAAAAGTAGAGAGAAAACCAAGGGGTTTTTCGGACCTTATAGCTGTTGTGCGATTTCACACGATCGATTATTGAACATCTGCGCATGTTTATAGTTCGTAGCACGCATGCACGAGGCCAAACAGCGACAAAAATCAGCAATTTTTATTTGCGCAATCCCCTCACAGTTTGACTGACAGGAAGTTGGTGTTTGGGAGTGGTAACTGTCCGTTTAATGGGAGTGTGAGAAAAAAACACAGACATGCCCAGGTGGTTCCAGACTGTTGGCACACAGCATCTATTCAGAGGGCAGTATATAATGAGAAAAAATTTCTGTGTTTTACCCTATTCAACGTGCACTTCTCGCCGTCTTTCTAAGTGATTTTCGCTGTGTCTCTCCGTGTAACAATTCTCCATCTTTTCATGGAGAAGTGAAATGTGAACTTTTAAAATAAAAGTTTTTTTGTTTTAATTTTGGTGTCAAAAAATCAGGAATTTTAATCTGTGAAAGGACATGCTATTTTTATTCACGTGCTTATAGCACATGAATATATATTTAATTAAAAAAAGATATATATATATATATATATATTTTACACAGAGCAGCCAGCAGGGGGCCGGGAGCTGAATGCCGCTCATTAGATATTCATATATTCACTGCACCTGATCATTACATATGCACGATCGGGTACAGTGAATACCTCGTCCCCTGTTGGCTCTCCCGGGGGGCAGCCTGTACTGCCTGGCTCCCGGGGAGCCCACCTCCCCCCCACATACATTCTGGGGCAGGCAGGGAGACTTCCATCTCCCTGCCTGCCTCCGTCCCACGGCTCCCTGCAGCGGACGCTCGTCCGCTGCAGGGGTTAAAATTCGCCGCGAGGGGCAATTAGCCCCTCCAACATTGAATACAGGGAGAGCGAGTGGCAGCCAGCCCTCCGGAACACAGCGAGTGTGCAGAGAATCCTAAACAGGATTCGCTTTATACGGTGATATTTTACATTGAATACAGCCAAGTGAGGCAGAGGGGCTGGGGGCAGGACCAGCAGCTTATACAGTGCCATGAAAAACAGGGTGTGGGCTGCAACCGTGGCAACCCCCCGAGGCCGATTTTCTTAAATGTAAATGTTGGGAGGTATGCCGTTTATCAGGGCAACCTGGGACTGTTAGTTCCACCACAGGTGTCGCGCGACAAGTTCCCCAAGCTGTTTTCTATTGTAGTGTAATTGTTTTGCTATACGCAGGTAAAGAGCTAAAGTACTTGTTTGATGCTGATGTAATAGAACATTTAACAAGACAGAGAAACCCAGAAATCATTAGGACATTAGGAAAGACAGACAAGCAGAGAGAGTGGTAAAAAGATGATACAGTGGAAGAAAGAGTGGGAGGAAGATCATGGAACAAGCAGTATGAAGAGAATGCGGAAGAAATCAGGTTAATTGAATGTATTGAGGGCAAAATTTATTAAATTCTCTGTATGTTTATGTGTGGGACTGGTGATTTAAATAAAATGTGCATAATCCGTTATGTATTATACTAATAATGTGTTCAAAGAGCATTGCGTTACAAGATCTGCCTTCTGCTTTAGTAACTTGTCCCATGGAGTCTATTTCTGGTGCCGTATCTTGCCCCTTTTCTGCCCTCCCATGGTGTCCCTTCATATTTTATAAGAACGTAGCCTCCTAATAGTGCATCTCTAGCTTAATATCTTTTTTTGTGCCCAAAATGCTGAACGTTAATAATTCAGATTGCAGAAAACACAAACCCAGGATGTTTTAGAAGCTGTGCAAGTATGGGCTTCAGTACCATGGACAGCAGTCGTGCTGAGCTTTAGCAGGAAGTAGGACAAGTATTTTGGATGAAATATTCTTCGTCATCCTCCCTGCAGAGCTGTTAATCCCCCTCATTGCCAGAGAGGCCCCTTACTATTGTAGGCCTAGCTTGCAGCGTATACAGTAATTTAAACTGTGTTCTACAGTTAGCATCCTCGGATTCTGCTTAATCTGTAATCAATGTCTCTGGCTGCTAGTCAGTGTTTTCAGAAGAGACTTCGGTGTAATAGGGATAAATGCCCAGTTCCAGCTGAATATACAACATTGAATCAATGCAGGTAATGTAATATTCAGAGACAGATACTGTACTCTGTATCCCAAATACTTCCTTAACCCTTTGAGTGCCAAGTGACTTTGTCAAAATAGGTGTGAAAATTGGCAAGCAAACATTTTTATTCCTTATAATGACCTGTAATCTGTGGCGGCTCGTACTTTTTTGGGCGGAGGGGGCTATCGCTGGCCGCAGCCGCCACGGGGGTGCTGCAATTCAGGCAACCCCCCCCCTGCCACCACCAACGCTCCTACTGGTCCTCGCAGCACTCCTGGTGCCTTTGCTATGATGACAGGCACCGGGACTGGCACATACACAGTACAAACCTCTGTACTGCACATGCGGCCAGCTTCTAGGGGCTGCTTCGGCAACAGCCTATAGAAATGGAATAATGGTCCCGGCACCTGGTATAATACAAATGACAGGCACCGGGACCGGCGCGTGCGCAGTACTGATGTAGGTACTGCGCACGCGCAATCTTGGGATTTCACTCGGTAGCCAGTAGAGAGGCATCCAGGAGGGAGGGAACACCTCCGTATGAGACTGCCTTGGTGACTGGAAGTCACTGCCAGTCACAGTGAAGCCAGTTCAGTCTCACAGACGGCATCTGGCTTCACTACAGTGGCAGATTTTACCTGGGGGGGGGACTTCATCCCTGCAGCCCATAGGTAAAAACCGCCACTGCCTGTGATATTTACTTATATTGGAAACTAGGTGATTCATCGCGCCCTACGGGCGCTCTTCACACCGTCGTAAGGGGCTGCGCCCCCTTAATTTGTGAACGCTTGTATATGAGAAATATGGTTAGAATTGTATGAAAGATGCCCTGTATTGCAACTTAGGTGTCCGCGAATCGCGGGAGGGGGGGTCGCGGAGGGTGCCGCGAATTGCAGGAGGGGGGGTCGCGGGGGGTGCCGCGAATTGCAGGAGGGGGGGTTGTGGGGGGATGGATGCTGCGAATCGCGGGAGGGGAGGGATTGCAGAGAATCGCGGGAGGGGGGTCGCGGGGTGGGTTGCCGCAAATCGCGGGAGGGGGGTTACGGGGGCGGGGGTTGCGGCGAATCATGGTAGGGGGGGTCGCGGGGGGTGTGCCGTGAATCACGGGAGGGGGGGTCACGGGGTGGGGTGCCGAGAATCGCGGGGGTGTGTGTGTGTGCCGTGAATCGCGGGAGTGGGGGTTGCGGGGGGGTGGGGGGGGGTGTGACGCGAATCGCCACAAGAAAAAATCAACACAGAAAGGTCAACACATGTAAATGTTGACATAAGTGTGGCACTTCATTGGTGTCCATGTCAACACATGAGAATGAATATGAAAACATTCAAAAAATGAAAAAAAAACTTCAAAAACTCATGTCAACCTTTTTCATTGTCGACCATAGCCATGTCAGTGTTTTCCATGTGCCATTTAATCCTGGGGCTGCCGCGAATCGCGGGGGGTGCCGCGATTTGCGGGAGGGGGGGTCGCGGGGGTGGGTGCCGCGAATCGCGGGAGGGGGGGTTACGGGGCGGGGGTTGCGGCGAATCATGGGAGGGGGGGTCGCGGGGGTGTGCCGTGAATCACGGAAGGGGGGGTCACGGGGTGGGGTGCCGAGAATCGCGGGGGAGGTGTGTGTGTGCCGTGAATCGCGGGAGTGGGGGTTGTGGGGTAGGGGGGGGGGGGGGTGATGCAAATCGCCACAAGAAAAAATCAACACAGAAAGGTCAACTAATGTAAATGTTGACATAAGTGTGGCACTTCATTGGTGTCCATGTCGACACATGACAATGAATATGAAAATATTCAAAAAATGAAAAAAAAAACTTCAAAAACTCATGTCAACCTTTTTCATTGTCGACCATAGCCATGTCAGTGTTTTCCATGTGCCATTTAATCCTGGGGCTGCCGCGAATCGCGGGGGGTGCCGCGATTTGCGGGAGGGGGGGTCGCGGGGGTGGGTGCCGCGAATCGCGGGAGGGGGGGTTACGGGGTGGGGGTTGCGGCGAATCATGGGAGGGGGGTTGCGGGGGTGTGCCGTGAATCACGGGAGGGGGGGTCACGGGGTGGGGTGCCGAGAATCGCTGGGGAGGTGTGTGTGTGTGTGCCGTGAATCGCGGGAGTGGGGGTTGTGGGGGGGGGGGGGTGGGGGGGGGGTGTGACGCGAATCGCCACAAGAAAAAATCAACACAGAAAGGTCAACACATGTAAATGTTGACCTAAGTGTGGCACTTCATTGGTGTCCATGTCGACACATGAGAATGAATATGAAAATATTCAAAAAATGACAAAAAAACTTCAAAAACTCATGTCAACCTTTTTCATTGTCGACCATAGCCATGTCAGTGTTTTCCATGTGCAATTTAATTCTGGAGCTGCCGCGAATCACGGGGGGGTGCCGCGAATTGCGGGAGGGGGGGTGGGTGCCGCGAATCGCGGGAGGGCGGGGTTCACAGGGGTTCCGGTGGGGGGTTGCCGCGAATTGCGGGAGGTGGGGGGTCACGGGGGTGCCGCGAATCGCGGGAGGGGGGGTTGCGGGGGGGTGTGACGCGAATCGCCACAAGAAAAAATCAACACAGAAAGGTCAACACATGTAAATGTTGACATAAGTGTGCCACTTCATTGGTGTCCATGTCGACACATGACAATGAATATGAAAAAATTAAATCGCGGGAGGGAGGTCGCGGTGGGGGTGTTTTTTCCGCGAATCGGGGGGGGGGGTCACGGGGGAGGGTTTGCCGCGATTCGCGGGAGGGGGGGGGGTCGCGGGGTGGTGGTTATGCCGCGAATTGCGGGAGGGGTCGTGGGGGGGTTCTTTTTGCAGCGAATCGCGGGAGGGGGGGTCGCGGGGGTGTTTTTGCTGCGAATCGCGGTAGGGGGGGGAGCGGGTGTTTTTGCCACGAATCGCGGGAGGGGGGGGGAGGGGGGGGGAGGTTTTGCCGCAAATTGCGGGAGGGGGGCGCTCACCTGGTGGCTGTGGAGTAGCAGTGCTGGGCAACATGGGAAGGCAGTGGGTGTCTGGCACTGTCTGTGGGCTCACTGGGCTGGTTCTCTGTCACATACCTCCCAACATGACCCTCTCCAGGAGGGACACAATGCTCTTTTTCTAGACTTCACCTTAATGTATGATTGCCATCACCTGTTTTAAACAGGTTAATTTCTCAGAACGGTGTTCAGCACAGATGAAGGCAATCACACATTAAGAGGAAAGTCCAGGAACAGAGCGTTATAGACACAGACACCCACTTTGAGTGACAGATGTAGCCAAATATATAGGAGATATCATCTATTTTTACACAACATTTTTTATTTAAATTTATATAACAAATTTGAGCGACGCTGGCATTTTCAGTGGATATTTTTCACATCTCTCACACAGATGTTGGCACTCAAAGACTAAATTAAGTATGTGTGTATATGCAAATTGATACACAAACTTATAGCACTGTATACTATAACTAGGTGGCCCATGCAAAAATTTCGCATGAGAATGGGCCAAAAGACAATTTTTAACTTTGATTTTTAAACAAACAATACAATGTGCAATTCTAAATGAACAATTCTTCAGAAACTGAGAACTTAGTCTTTAATATGATATGAAGGGAGAAAAAGGGATTGTCAACAAAAATCACCTTCTAGTAATAATATATATATATATGATGCTGTGTCTCATTTGTAAACTAAGGGGTGCATTTATTAAAATCTGGACACATTAACTAAAACAAATAATTTGAAAAAAATCCCTGTGCTAATAATGCCAGCTACAGCTGGCAAGTCACAGGGCTCAAATGTGAATTAGGGATTCTGAAGAGCTTTCTCTATCCCTAGGCAAAGAAAGCAGTGCTGAGATGGAGCCAGTGTGATCAGCTGAATGTATCTGATGGACACACAAGCTGATCACTGGGCTGCCGGTCATTGGGGTTCCCAACTGTTCTTTGACCCCCATGCAAAGTGGCAGCTCACATTGGATGGCACTGTGGGAGGGTCATTGTGATGGGGTGCAGGGGTAGCTGTGATGTTTACCGCAGCAGTGCATCTGCAGCAATTCATAGGGGTACTTTTTTGCGGCACAGCGCATGTTATATCCGTGCAATGTACTCAAATATTATCACATTCCAAGATAAGCCGATGCTATCACAGCACATCTGCATCCTCAGACAAATCAGCCCCTTAAAGCCTGGGATTTGCACTAAGCCCATGGCCCAGTACACATCAAGACATACAACACCTGAGGACTGTCAGCTTAGAGTTTAAAATGTGGGATTTCCATCTCTGTATTTTACAATCTTGCCAATGATATCTTGTTTTTGCACTGATCTACTGTATACCTTTGTGTTTCTCATACATAGGGTCTATCAACCACTTATTTATCTATTATTGTTCCAAAAACTACTCATATATTGGTTTTTTTTATGATTGAATTCGGTTAAGAACGTACATTTTTAAAATATCCAATATTTGTTTTAAATTAACACTAGTTCAAACATCGAGAATTGAACCGTCAATGGTTGGACATTGCAACCATCACAACTTTACATTTTTCTTCAGCCCCCTAGTGTCTGCAGCTGCATGGTGGGGGGCACTTCTGGGCTGACCAGCTGGCAGTGATCAGCAGTACGGCAAACACTGGAGGAAGGGAACCAGGAAACACCGGGCCGAGAGGTCCCCTAATAGCAGCAGCCGCAGGAAGATTCACTTCCGGCTGCTTCACATTGGGCATTTCTAGTCGCACCAGATGTGACCATGTCAGGGAAAGACCAGCTTGCATTAGCCAACAGCAAAAGACATTTGCTGTTGGCTAATGTGTACCCAGCTTAAGTTAAGCCTTTTTTAAGTCTCAATTTGTGATGCCCTTGTGCCCATGTGCATCTTTTTAACTTTCTGTGGATTTTCCACATCTGAAATCTGATTGAAATGTGACTTTTGCTTGAACGTAACCTAATCAAGTCGACATTTTATCAGTGTCAACATAATTGTTGACATGGTCAATTATGGATCTGATTCATGTTGACAAGCGCATGTGACATCACAATATGTTGGGAGCGCTGGGTTAGACTCTTCCCCAAGGTAGAAACAGTTACTACAGTAGGCAGAAACACTAAGGAAAAGCACAAAGGGCCTCAATAATGGGCCTGTTTATCACTGGTGGGCAGTAAATGCTCATCACAGTGATAAAGAAAGTGGTTTATGACCAATTTATCAATCTGGGACTTCTCTTCTAAGGGAGTCTATCTTCTTTTGATAGCCTGCAGTAACTCTGCCACCAAAGGAATCTAGTGATATGTGTGAGCTGTGGCATCAACCAGGTTTGACCTTGTCTGTCTTTGCTGCTGTTTATGTTTAACATCACCTTCAGTCTGAGCAGGTTAGGGGGGCTGCAGTTACCTGCAAAATTCAGAACCACCGCAGGGTATATCTGTGATTTCTCTGCAGTTGCCTTCTTACTAAATAGGGCAAAGCTTTATTAACCCATTTTTAATTGGGTTATCACTGCTTGATAAATAGACCCTTTACAGTAAGACCATACAGGCTTTAACAAATCACTGAATAATTGACTATCAGGGTTATTCAGACCTGATCGCTATTGTGCGACTGGGGGCATGGCCACAGGTCCACAAATATTGACATACAAGTAGAGATGAGTGCGAAACCCCCTGTTTTGGCTCTGATTCATCATGTTTTGGTTTTGACAGAATCACCCTTAGGGGTTTTGGTTTGGTTTAAATTGATCAAGAATTCGATGATAATTGATAAAAATGTATTCAAATTATGAAACTTTTTCTAGAAATATATTAGAAGAAAAAAGTCCCAAGGTACTACCAGAATCCCGGCAGGCTCCACACAAATAAGGACCACAGCAAATTCTATAAATGGTACAGTCTAGAAAACTTGGCATGCCTTTGTTTTCCCCAAATCTTACAGCGTTTTGGTGGGCACCAAAAACGCTGGGTTTCCACCCCTGCACACGCCCAGGGTTGCCGAGAGGGGGGGGGGACAGGTACTAATTTCCCAGGCTTGCTGGAGGGGCCCGGCGGGGGCCCTGAACCGACCCTCCCCCCCTCCTCCTGCTTTGTCTCTCCCGGGCGGCAGCAGCACACGCGTACACCACACACCTGTCAATTACCTTGCAAACGGCCAGTTCTAGTTGCAGGAGTTTATCGTAGGAAGGTCTCCCGCATGCACAGCGTATCGATAATCACCCACTGTGCGCATTTGCAGCCGTGCGATCAGGTCTTAATCAGGCCCTTTATTCAGATCAGAACTCCTCAGGCGATCTGAACAGAGATTTGGATTGAATCCCCAATTTTTGGGTAGATTCAGATTTCCGGAGAACCGAGCTACACATCTCTACACTACTAAACTGCTTTATAACACATGGCGGATGGTAACACCTGCGTACAATCCTCCGTGTCAGTTACTGTACAGAGGATTTTCTATCTGCGGTGATGTGATATTATACATTTTTTCCATTGAATTCTGGTTAGTGCCTTTTATATATTATGGGTGAAATTTAATAGGATGAGAGATTCAGAAAGTGAGAGATTTGGTTTAGAAATCTCCAGTTGTTTTTAAAAGCGGCAATCGTTTACACTGCACAATCAAACTGGTTTTGCAGTGTAAATGATTGCCGCTTTTAAAAACAACTGGAAATTCCTTAGCAAATCTCTCACTTTCTGAATCTCTCATCCTATTACATTTCCCTCTATGTATCTACATGTGTGTATGTACTGTGAATGTGGGTGGTGTGTTTATGGATATAGGTGTGATGTTACAGTACCAATGATGAGTGTAGATATTTGCAAGGATCTGATGTGTCATTAAGATGAGTAAGTAACTGGAATGAGCATTAGTGTAAATATCACAAGGGGAAGTGTGAAAAGGGTACCAGTAATTAATGAGGCTGTCTAGCAAGATTTAATAAATGGTGAGAATATCTAACACCATAATTATACTCCTACTTCCATATACATAATATTTAATGATAAGTGCATCCACACAGATCAGCTTGGAGTTGTTTGATCTCTGCCGTTTTTATAACCGCAGAGATGTAACATTTATCACACTGTGTAAGTAAGACATTTCCTGTTCGCTAAAACCTGCTTAGCGTTACAGCCTTTAATACTCTACAATAATTCCTAAACATAAGTATTATGGGCTTAAGGAAAACTCCACTCATAAGTAGTTTAACTAATTCTCTCTCACTCTATAATACATGCATACACCTAAGGGGCCAATTCCGGACTGACTAGCAATCAGTAAGCCACCGCCCGTCACAGTTAAATCCCGCCCATGTACACAGCTACTAATGGCATCACAGACGTGTGAATAAGGGGGAGGGGAGATACATTTACAGACACTTACCATTGAATGGATCCCCCCCTCCCCCCGCGTGCAGCAGCCGTGTAAGCCAATTACTAAGTGCTGCCATGGCTGTGGGATATCGGGGCCACTGCTGACATCAGCATCCCTCCCAATGGCTGGGATTCGCTGCGTTGCCACCTACAAATGTCACTTGTCTTTTAAAAGGCCAGCAAGCTTTGTTTGCAGGGGGACCTTGTGCAAGCGCACAGCATATGGTGCTCATGCGCGGTCATCCGATAATCGGCAGGGCTATAAATTCGCAGCTAAGCCATCGGGTCGGAATCAGTGCTGGCTTTTTATTACATGAAGATCTGTCGTTTTTTCTATAGTGCTTAGTATAAGACGTAGATTATCGCACATTGGGGTCAATTTACTAAGAGTTCTACTGAAGATGGGATGTTGCTATGGGCAACCAATTAGATTATTCTTATTAATTTAGCGCCGTCGAGAAGATAATAGATAGAATCTGATTAGTTGCTATGGGCAACATCCCATCTTCAATAGAACTCCCATCTTTTAGTAAATGTACCCCATACATCTACAGTCAATAGGTTGATGCCAAAAAGATCAACACGCACTAGGTCGATACTGGCAACACAAGCAAGTGGACATGGAAAGGGTCAGCACATAAAAAGGTTGACATACGTTTTTCATTTGTACTGGGCCTCAGTCTCGACACCTAAGCACGTGGACCCCAATTAGTGTAGCTCATTGGCTACCATGCTTCGGGCTGGGTGCCTCGTTCCACTACTGATGCACTCATCTCAGTCCACGTGGATGGGAAAGCATTAAAAAAGCCCCCCAAAATTTTGAAAAAAATCATGAAAAACTCTTTGATCTTTTCATGTGTCAACCATCGTCATGTCAAACCTTTGTCTGTGTCGCCCTTTTGCCATTGTTGACCTATTGCATGTCGGAAACTTGGTGTCAAACTATTATCTGTGTACGTAGACATTGGGCCTAATTCAGGGACATTATCGATGAACTGCACATGAATTCTTCGCTAGCCGTACACATCTATTCTCACAGCGCGTACATCCTGGGTGGTGATCCAGATGCCTGAACAATAATGCCGCTAATACTCCAGGTCAGTTTGGCAAAGGTCACAAGAATGAGCTAAGGACTAAGGTGCCCACTTTTATCACACTAAGGGCCAGATGCATCAAACAGACAGCCAATCAGCTCCTACAGATGGCGCTCAGCCCATCTTTGCAGGGGCTGTCGATTCTATCGCCAGCTCTGCCATCCACCAGCTCTCACCAGGGGGCGCACATGCACGAGATGCTCACGCGCCCCCTGGCAACGGAGCCTACCTCCAGTCCCCGCCGCCTCTCCCGCCGTCGCCGCAGGTACCCCGAGCGCCCCCCTAACCCTGCCCGCCTCCCTGAAGCGGAGACGGGCAGGGACACGCAGCGTCCCTGTCTAGAGACTGGGACGAGCGTGCGTGTGAGATGCACGTGCGTCCCAGTTCAGTGTAGCCCCTGTCCACCAGCGCTCGCCAGCGGGGAGGGTCTAGCGAGCCCCTGCCAAGGATGGCAGGGGCTACATCTGTACCTGTCATGTTACAGGCTGGGTTTGAAAAATGACAGCTATGACTGCTTTACTTCTCAGATCCTAATGCTCCTCGGCTGGAGGAAGCTGCACATGGGCCTCCGTCTTCTCCCTGGACATCCCCTAAAAGAAGCCACACCCCCACAGAACCCACCACTGTTTCAACCTGGCTGAGATCATCTGCCTTGCATATGACTCCCTATAGAAGTACTGTAGCACAATACTGTAAAAAATGAGAAGTTCCATTCCTGTGCTGTCTATGACTGTGTTATCCATGGCCGAGCTGCGCTGCAGGCTTCTACTATCTGTAATGAAAGTATGCAAGTGGGATACATTAGTTGCCATGAACAACATATATCATCTCAATTGTTCTTCAGTTCATCTATAGGAAAATGATCTGCCATAAAGTAGATGTGAATGATGCGCAGGCACATAAAACTCAGAAATACATAATCGTTTAAGAGCAATTTAAACTGTTTCATAAACAGCATCAGAGGTCATGGATTACGGAGACAGAATACTTTGTGGCTGCTAATAAAAATGCTGGCGCTGCTTGGAAACAATAACATGTTTGGCAGCAACAAATAAAATAGCTCTACCTTTGAGGTTATGAAATGAAAAAGGACATTTACAATGCCACATTCCGCTGTGTTAGTATTATGTACAAATGCATAACTTTTATCCAAACGTTATTGGCACCATATGGAGTAGTAGGTAGGAAATGGTTGTTGTGTGATGTAATATACAATTTTATGTTTCAAATGTTATATTATATATTGTGCTTTGATATTATGGGAGTGATTCGGAGTGATTGGACAGGGCTAAATTTGGTTCCATACTGATGGTGGGGGGGGGGCTGACGTCACATGACATGACGATGGTCAGTTTAGACTGACATTTTATTACCGAAGGGGAGAGATACCATTCGATAATCGATGACCATCAAATGCTTCCTCTCCCCTTCGGCCGCATGCGGCGAGGGGATGTTTTCGCATACACATCCCCTCACATGGTACCGAGGGGATTCCGTGTGTGTGTGTGTGTGTGGGGGGGGGGGGGCGTTCCAACGGGTGGTGGGCTGCTTTTATGGGCACGCTTGGCAGCGAATGTACGATGCTCAGCGAGCCTTGTTGAATCAGGCCTATATTCTACTTGTTATTGTATAGTGCAGTCCAGACATTAATAGTACTACTTTTATGTATGAAACCATTTCCCCTGACAATACAGGACAGATTTTATCATTAGAAGAAAGAAGAGCTGTCATTCTATAAGAATTTCAAATAAGTGTTAGAGACTTCACAAAATATGAATAATCCCTGCACACCTATCTGGAAATACTGTATAGATTTATTGATCAGATTCTTAGGTGTTTAAAGCACCTACAGTGATACCTGTCATGAATGGATTTATGACCCTGATGAAAGTGTTACAAAGAATACCATGAATCAAACAATAAATCTGTAAGCTAGGTGGCACAGATTTATAAATGTCAGGTTCTACAAGAAGCGGGTAAATTCATCACCAGTGAAAGCATCTTACCTTGGTACAGTTTCAAACCTTTAAATAGTAATTCCACAAGGTACTGTTTTTTTTTTTTTTTCCAAAGCTTTGTTGAAATCTGAAGTGCATAAAATGTGCAATGTTTGTATTTCTTCTAGCTTCTACCTTCTGATTGGTCTGTCTCCAGCATCAAGTCCCTTGTTGAATTTATAGCAGGGTTAAAGCCCGGAGAGGAGACTTCCAGCTGCAGTTTGGGGGGCTGGGCTTGAGCATCATGTCATTAAGCCCCGCCCCCAGTGTGTAAAAAAACCCAATTCACAGATCTCCGTGGAGGGGGCGGGGCTAAAATGACGCGATTGTGGACATTTTAGCCCCGCCCCCTCCTCTGAGACTCGCGGATTGCCACATTTAAACTCAGAGGTATGGTGGAACACGCTGCAATCAGGGGGTGGTGTTGGGGTCCCCCAGAATCCGGGAGGGTGGCCCACTTTTCCGGGGAGGCCGAGAGGAGAACCCAATTTTAGGGATCCTCCCGGCCATTCCGGGAGGGTAGGCAACAATGATTTATAGTGTTAGAAAGTGGCGTATTCTTCCATTAGCACTAGGACCCCTGGATGTCTGTTCTCCAATCTGTTGTATTACTGTGTATGTGCTGCAGCCATCTTGTGGATGCTTACTAGTACAGTAAGACTGTGTGAGAAGTGACATGATGGAGACAAATATCTCCAACTTAATTTTAAACAGTCCTTAGTGATAACCTGTATGAAGCTGTTCCAACAATACTGCACCACTACTTGCAAGCAGCAAAACACTCACTGACTGGTAAGCTGTATATTTCCCCACTACACTAAAACTTTGACCCATGAGAACCTGTGTGTATACAACAGTGAGTACGGTTTCTATACGGCTGAATACCTGTGATACTCAAAAACATCACTGGTTAAATAATTGAGTCATCCACTGGTGTGTACCTACATAACTCTTTAAATAATAACACCTGCACACACATACTTCACAACATATAGAAAACATAGAAACCACCAGAATCACTAAGCTACACAACACCCAAAAGAATGTTGCCTCTAAGAGATGGTTCGGGAAGAGAGGTTAACAAATACTGTTTAAATTATGCAAGTATAACTGTTTTTTACTAGCAAATTAAAGGGCCCATGCAGTGTTCCCTCTAAGCTGTGCACGCGTGCGCGTGCACACAACTCGACGAGCATGCGCACAGACATTACAACCGAGCGCACAAAGCATCAGTGGTCCCTTTTTGCAGTTGTGGACTCAATTAATGTGTGTTTCACCCATTAACTACATTGTGTGCTGTGTTTTGAATGTTTAAATGTTTAATATCATTTTGAAGTAAAGTTAACACAAATGCTGAACGTCATTTTCCAGTTATATATAAGTGACGCACAAAAATTAAAATTTCCTTCCAAAGTTGCACAGCCAAAATCTTTTGCCGCACACAGCTTTCGTAAAATTAGAGGGAACATTGGGCCCATGTATTATAACGACCCCCCTGGGTGTTTTTAACATGTTCTAAACAAGTAATGGTAAGGCATCTAGGGTCGCTATTATGATGTAACCAGTAGTGTCTGGAGACATTATGTTTCTGGAATTTATTGATGTTTCTCCTGTGCTTGAGGAAACGGGTTTTTAAGGACTGTGTGGTACATATATATCACATATCACATGAGCATGTCAAAATATATATCACATATTGGGTGAAATTTACTAAGATGTAAAATACACTTCACAGGTCATGTTGCTATAGGCAACCAATCAGAAGCTATTTCTTATTTATTTACCACCCTCTAGAAGATAGTAGACAGGATGTGATTGGTTGCCCATAGCAACATGACCTGTGAGGTGTATTTCACATCTTAGTAAATTTCACAATAAATAAATGTTTTAATTTTATATTGTTTATTATCTCCTGGAGTGATCCATTGTTTTTTTATTTGATATGTGTTGGCATGTGATGTATTGTTTGGTTCTGTTTTTTTATTTTTATCAAAGAAACTGGGGTCTAGTATATTTTTGACTGTTTATTTTTTCTTGAAAATAAAATTAGGTCTTTTGGGGAGATATTCTCTCAGAATTGATCACACCTCAGAAGATTATAGTTTTTTTAAATAATATTTTTAATTTGAAAAGATTTGCTGTTATAAATGGAGATGAAAGTGATATCATCCTCCATTTTTGACTCATTGGATTGTTCCTTTTCTTCTTGGGCATAAGTAATTCAGGTCTATCCTTTTGTATTGCTTACAAACGGGCTTTCTCAATTAGAATCGAATTCCCCATTTTTTAAACATACCTCAGCAAAATCTGCCACCTGCTCAATTTTGGAGACCATTCTCTTGGCGATTCAACTTATTTGCCTCTGGAAAATCAAGTTTATATCAAGGACCCTGTCAGGTATATGGATACCCACTAATTTCCAGAAATATTGCTATGGATTTTATGTCTGTGGATTGCTAATAAATAGGGGAGCACAATAGGAACAAGCAGGACTGTACTAAGCACCTTACTATATATTGCTTTTCCCACACTACCATCCATTGTTCTTCATTTCTAATGGAATTTTATTATATATGACATTTTTTATCTCTATTTGTGCATCACCAAATGTATCGATTTTTTTTTACTTTTACCTTTAATAAATACTGTTATTATACTGTGATACCCATCTATTCATACTACATTATTTGAAAATACTTAACTATTTTTATTAAGGATTTATTAGGCTAACATTATATCAGCTCTCCACCCCCCTTTTTTCTTTTCCTTCTTTGATAATTGATTGGGACTTGACCCTCCCTTTGTGTGAGCAGCAGGCTTAGCACCCCAATTGTAGGCGCCCACCTTTCCCTATATTTTTAGGGGAAGATTTGCAGCTTGGGAACATACTGTCCATACAGTAGCATATAGTAACAGCAGAAATGAAAGCATGAGTGAATAAGTGATCTGATCTTAGTGAATTTACAGTACTGTATAAAGCAGTCTGCAGCTCTGCATCAATGTTGAAGGCAGATGGTACTGTACTGTATGCTTACATTTCTAGTTACTGTGCATGACCTGTATTCAGCGATCCTGTAGTCCAGTGCAGTTAGGGCCGGCGCTACCCGCTCAGCAGAGGATGCAAAGCAGGTAGGCGCCGGGCAGGAGAGGCGCCACTGTCCCTGCTCTGCATCCCCTGCTGTCTCTGACTCTCTGAGGCTGCCGGCTGCTGCTGCGCCTATCAAACTGCAGGGCACGCAGCAGCGCCGGAGGCACAGAGTTCCCTCCAGGCTCCTATAGTATACATCAGGGCAGCAGTACGTACTAAAAGGGGCGGGGCTACACGGATGGAGGGGCGGGGCTACACAGACGGAGGGGCCGGGCTATGATGGAGCAAGACTGAAGAGAGACACAGGAGAGACTGAGCTACCAGGACAGCAGACTAAAGTGTGAGTGTACTAATGTTGGCAACTGGTGTGGGCACGTGTATAGGCAGGCAGCATTACCAATGTCAGCAACTGGTGTGAGCATGTGTGTAGGCAGCATTACTAATGTCGGCAACTGATGTGGGGATGTGTATAGGTCAGGGCTGGGCAACACCGGCCCTCCAGATGTTAATGAACTACACATCCCAGGATGCTTTGCATTAGTTTTGCTATGTGACCATGCTGAAACTGATGCAAGGCATGCTGGGATGTGTAGTTCATCAACATCTGGAGGGCCAGTGTTGCCCAGCCCTGGTATAGGTAGTGCTACTAATGTTGGCAACTGATGTTGGCATGTGTATAGTCAGCGCTACTAATGTCAGCAACTGGTGTGAGCATGTGTGTAGACACTAGCGCTACTAATGTCAGCAACTGGTGTGGACATGTGTATAGTCAGCAGTACTAATGTCAGCAACTGGTATGTGCACGTGTATAGTCAGTGCTACTAATGTCGGCAACTGGTGTGGGCACATGTATAGTCAGCGCTACTAATGTCAGCAACTGGTGTTGGCACATGTATAGTCATCGCTACTAATGTCGGCAACTGGTGTGAGCATGTGTGTAGACATCGCTACTAATGTCGGCAACTGATGTAGGCATGTGTATAGTCAGTGCTACTAATGATAGCAACTGGTGTGGGCACGTGTATAGTCAGTGCTACTAATGTTGGCAACTGCTGTGGGCACGTGTATAGTCAGCGCTATTAATGTCGGCAACTGGTGTGGGCACGTGTATAGTCAGTGCTACTAATGTCGGCAACTGCTGTGGGCACTTGTATAGTTAGCGCTACTAATGTCGGCAACTGCTGTGGGCACGTGTATAGTCAGCGCTACTAATGTCGGCAACTGGTGTAGGCACGTATATAGTTAGCGCTACTAATGTCAGCAACTGGTGTGGGCACGTGTATAGTCAGCGCTACTAATGTCGGCAACTGGTGTGAGCATGTGTGTAGACAGAGCTAGTGATGTCTGCAACTTGTGGGGGCACATGTATAGGCAGTGCTACTGCTGTTGGCAACTGGTGTGGGTATATGGTTACACAGTGCTACTAATTTCGGCAACTGGTGTGGGCATATGGTTACACAGTAGCGCCTTGAGTCCTGTTGGAGAAAGTGCGCTATATAAATTCTACTTACTTACTTACAGTGCTACTAATGTCGGCAACTGGTGTGGGCATATGGTTACACAGTGCTACTAATGTTGGCAACTGGTGTGAGCACTACGTATAAGCAGAGCAACTACTTTTGGCAACTGGTGTGGGCGTTCTGAATAAGCAGCCCTTCAAATGTGGGTATATCCAGGAGTATTCGGAGCATTATGAGTAGCATAATGTGTGTCAATATCATATGGGCATTATGGTGCATGGCATATTTTGTAAGGAGAATTACGGTGTGTGGCATAATGTGTAATGGGCATTATGGTGTGCTGCATATTGTGTAAGGGGCATCATGATGTGTGACATAATGTATAATTGGCATTACTGTGTGTGGTATAATGTGTAATGGGCATTGAGGTGTGAAGCATAATGTGTTATGGGGATTACAGTGTAATTGGTACTTTTATGTGACGATGCCCATTCCCCATAAAGCTACGCTCCTACATTTTTGCGCGCTCCTACGGCGCAAACTCTCCCTGTTTTTTTAACTCATGGCACCAAAATGGCTAGTTACAGCTGTGTAAGGTGAATAATATTGTGCTACTATGTGGTGTAATTTGGAGTGGAAGTATTATTGTGTGGCCATTCCCCTTCCTTGAGAGATCACACATTTTTCTTTTGGTGTGCGCTTTCCCTTTGTAAAGCTTGGGTGGGCGCAAATTTATAGTTTGCAGGAGGGCGCCGAACCCCCCTAGCACCGGCCCTGAGTGCAGTATGCCACCACACCTGTATACTGCATTTTACATACAGTAAAGTAGTTCTTGCACTACATATTATTTCATTGACAAACTCACTCATGCGCCATGGTGATTTTCAAAAGCAACATCTTGTGGATGAACATAAGCATTACACTCGCTGGCAACTACATACGCCACACTAAGCCACGTTGCTTCATGCTGCACACCACTGCAATATGCTGCAGTGCACCTCGTGTATTGATCCAAATGCCATAGGTAGGAGAGCTGAGCATGGCTACATATGTCGTATGTCAGACAGGAAAAAAAATATTTAGAACAGGAGGTTATGTCTGTCCAATTCAGTACCACTTTTTAACCTCTAATTTTGTTTTTGCTTTAAATGTGCTTTAACGGTGGGATTTAAAACAGATAGTAGTGTAGTTTTTTGCACTACAAGTGAACTTTATATTGCTTGGACAAGGAGAAATTCAAAGCAGAGACCAGCGCTTCTTCTGAAAGCGTGTTTGGAGGTTACATCTCCGTAGAAAGCCACTGGGTCCTATTGCTGGTAAACAGAGTTCTCTAGCATGCTATTAAATGAAACCCTTTGAGAAAGGATCATCTTTATTTCATGTAGTATCCAGGATACTTTGCAAATAAAAGCAGTATATATGCACTGCAGTTTGTGAACCATGTCTCAAATTATAGGTTTTAAGCTGCCAACTCATAGAAATCATTTGTAGCCTTCTCCTTACGTACTTCTCAACTGTATTTCTCACTTTTCCTGCACCGTTCCACCTGTAGGTGAATACTCTGCAAAGCAGAGTGTGACATCCAAACAGTATACAGGGCCTTATTCTGATTGATGCGTACTTTCCCGAATTCTTTCGGATAGCGTGTTTCCGGCGTCTGCGCATGCGTGGGGAACGCAAGGCGCATGTGCAAAGCATTGACTCCGTACCTGTTCGTGCTAATCCCGTACAAAACTGTGCACCGCAATCACTCGGGAAATATGGGCGTATTATGGGCGTCATGCGGAATGACACATGGGCGTAGTTTCAAAGTGGGCAAAACTGGGTGGAAACATGGGCGGACACGGGGGAGTACACTTATGTTGGGGGGCGTGCATTCGGATAGCACTCCGAATGCACGCGAACAAGACCGATAGAAATGTGCGGTGTCCATAAGGCAAGTATTGCTTTGCGGAAACCACTCGGTCCTGCGGTAGGCGAACGGAACGCCTAATGACTACAAGCATTAACAGCTGAACACAATACAATCGACTCCTTTACTCATTACTCACTAATGGCACGCTTGTCAGTGCTTTAATTGAAACCATTGCTGCTTCAAGGAACCTTTACTAAACACACACATATGCTGTACTTGTCACACACTTTGAAACTGCTAAGAATGGACATCACTGAATATTAATACTATCAATACACATGTGTATTCTACATGTACTAATTAAACCACACAATTTTGGTGAAATAAAGACATTTATTTAAATACATTTCACAGACACTGACACTGTGAAGCAATAAAAATTAAAAAAAAAAAAATACCAAAAAGCATGGCAGGAATGTACATAAATAAATTATAATAGAAAATAAATATAATTGTACACATTCATAACCACAGCAGAATCATTTGGAACACAAAGGGACTTAGCAACATCACTTCAAGTACAGCAGACAGTAATGGCAGGCAAAAGAGGGCAACAGGGGAACCAAAAATGACATATGAAGCAAGGGCTAATCTGGTTACCCTCAGCACGTGATTGGACACAAGAAGCTGACACACACAGCACAATGAAAGATTTGGGACCACATAACTGTGGAGATTAATGCAGCCACAAGTTCATTTGCGGCCACGTTTGCCCTTGGTAGGCTCCTTGGCCTGTGCAGCAGCTCTTCGGCCACGGACAGATGCTGGCCCAGGTGGAGCAGATGCTGGTGAGGGGGTGGATGGTCTACCCCTCCTGCCAGCAGGGAGTGTTGCTGGTGGTAATGCACCAGAAACGGATGACATTAGTACCCTATTGCTGTCAACTAGCTCCACCATAAGCTCATTATGGTGGAGGAGGAGATCATTTTGACGCGTGGCTTGCTCGGCCAGCACCTGAACACTTGCAGCCATGGCCTGATGCGCCTCAGCCATGGCCTGCATGCTCACAGCGATGGACTGCTGGGTGCTGGCCAAGCTCGCCATGATCTCCTCGGTCCTACGCATCCGTTCTGATGCCAACTCTACCTGCTGGTTAATGTCTCCAAGCATCTGGGCCAAGCTGCCATAATCGGCTTGGACCGATGCCTGCTGCTGCACAGGCCTACCACTGGGGCCAGGTGGCACGGACTCCTCCACCTCCTGAGCAGACTATTCACCAAACGGTGGGGTGTCTGTTGAAAATGATAAACACAATTAGGACACATTCTAAGATAATTACTTCCACAATCTTATGCCATGACAAATATTTACCTTCCACAAAAGACGCAAACACTTCAGCTGGGGCCTCGCTATCCATGGTGCTCACCCCCCTGACCTCCTCAACTGCAACACAGCACTCGGCCATCAACTCCAGGGGGGTGAACTGTAGGCGTGATGGCATGGGCCCGGCCCCAGATCTCTGGCTGTGTTCCCACCGCTTGGTCATCTTCCTCTTCAGGCTGGTTTTGAAGTCCTGCCACCTGCAATGTAAGTTGACATATGAATACATGTCACTCCAGATGTTTGCTGTTGCAGCCATTGCTATGTGCCACATATTACGACATGTGCTTAATGTCAAAAACATAACATTACATTCAACTATGATATCAACCCTTACAATACACATTCACACTCACCCTACTATAACTCTCAACTAAATGACATGTCAATCATGTCTGTGTATCGTACCAACCTCACCAGCCATTTGCAAAATCCATCTAAGCATGAATTCAAACATTACTTGTCTATTACTGGGCACATGTAACACAAAACAACTTGCCTCTTCTTGACGTGCTCCGCCTCACGAACTTGTGGCGCCACTTCATTAATCTCTGCAGTTATGTCTTCCCAAATCTTCCATCTGCGTGTGTGTGTCAGCCTATCCGGTGGACACTCAATCCAATCACGTGCTCGCGGAACCAGGATGGCAAGCTCCTGTGCTTCATATGCCATATTTCTGGAACTTGGTTCCTCTGTTGCCCTCTTTTGCCCACGCCCACATGCACGTCTCGCTGTACTTGAAGTGCTGCCCATGGTACTATCTTGTGAAGTCCCTGGTTGTGTTCCAAATGATTCTGCTGAGGCTGTTGATGGGCCAGCTGCAGGTTGCCCTGCTGTTGATGGGCCAGCTGCAGGTTGCCCTGCTGTTGATGGGCCAGCTGCAGGTTGCCCTGCTGTTGATGGGCCAGCTGCAGGTTGCCCTGCTGTTGATGGGCCAGCAGCCTCATCATTTCCCACTGCCTGCCTGTGCAGTGGCACATAGGAGGTGCTGGAGTCCATCCTGGAAAACAGTTGCTGCAACTCCTGGTCCACCTCAGATTGCGATCCAGCCATGTTAGCAGCAACTTTGTCACATTCTAATACACCATTATATACTGTTTGTGTATCCTGTTTGGCGTACATCAGCGGCAGCTGCGTTCCGTGCGCGAGCGTAACGGCCGCCTGCGTACTGCGTGTTTTCTTGCGCCGCATACGCCACGCCCATAGTTGCGGAAATTCCATTGTGTAAAACCTGGCGTCACTTCTACATTAAATATCAGTCACCAATTCTAACATTGCATAGAATCTTCTGATACACCTGTGAGTATCACACAATATACATGCTATTTGGGATTGTTCATGACTACTGTGGTATTGTTGAGTTTGATTGAAATCTAAAACTAACCCAATCCCTTAGAAAATCCAGGCCACAAGTCATGCAATACTCATCACTAATGTTATAGACAACACATGTGAGAGGCCTATAAATAGTGGATTGCTGCTAGAATCATTTGTCTCCAGATCTGTAGTTGTCCAGGGTCTAAGGTAAGCTCTTCCATGGTCCTTGTAGATATGATATCCATTAACAATGTAAGTGTATTAATGTATGCACCATTGGCTCACTGACTACAGATTGTTGGGCCAGCAAAGGCTTGGTACCATTATTGCAACATGTCACATGTTCACTATTTCACTCACAGGTGTTACACCTGTGTGTGTCCATCTATTGCAGGACAACATGTCCCAGCAATAGTTGAAATGTCTCGTAGTACATGATGTCGGCAACAAATGCAGACACCTATGATACTCAAGTAGTGTTTAGTAGTTACATGTTGTAAGCATCTGTGTGTTTAGGACGGTGTGTATTGAGTTCATATTATTGTTACATCATTATAGAGTCAAATGGATATTCGTGACTTCACTGGGCGGCCATCTATTGTACGTATTGAAGCCTACAAATATATTTGTTGTCGGTTATGGCCATTATGTGCATAGGTGCATCATTATTTATGTTCATTTATTGATAGGTTGCTGAAGCAATGATGGCTTTCATGGCTAGGAGGCTAAGGGCACTTGCGGCTCTCCCCACTCGTCGGCCAAGGAGGCCAGGACGTGCTAGAATCTATCGCACACGGGTGACTCTGTTTGGTATGCCCGATGATGAGGTACTTACTAGGTACCGGTTACCGCCACATGTCATTCTGGATCTTCTCTCGTTAATTGAGAGTGATCTGGAACCTCTTCACGGGATCACGACAGCAATTCCGCCTCACACACAGCTGCTGGCGGTGTTGCATTTCTGCGCCTCAGGATCATTCCAACAAGTAGTGGCAGTACTTGCTGGAATATCTCAGCCGGCCTTCTGCCGAATCCTGAGGCGTGTGACGTCGGCCATGTTTAGGCGCAAGGGGCACTTCATGGCCATGACATTTGCCACTGAGACCCTTCGCAGAAGCCAGCAGGCCTTCCATCAAATTGCTGGCTTCCCTAATGTGATAGGGGCTGTGGATGGCACCCATGTACCATTTGTGCCTCCATCACGAAGTGAGAAGATCTATAGGAACCGGAAATTGTTCCACTCACTCAACGTGATGGTGCTATGTGGCCCATCCATGGAACTTCTCGCCTTCAACTCGAAGTTTCCCGGAAGTGCCCATGACTCTCATGTTATCCGACAAACCGGGATTTGGCAGAGACTACAAGAGCTGGAAGGCCGTGATGCGTGGGTTCTGGGTGACTCCGGTTACCCATGTACGCCCTGGCTACTTACGCCGTACAGCTCCCCAGCACCGGGCCCACAGGAGGCATTCAATCGGGCGCATGTTGCCACCAGGCAAGTGGTGGAGCGCTCAATTGGCCTTTTAAAGGGTCGATTTAGAGTGCTCCACCGCACTGGTGGTGACTTACAGTATGCGCCTGAAATGGTGTCGAGGATCGTGGGCCTGTGTGTATTTTTGCATAACATTGCTGTGCGGCGTGAGATACCCTTTGATGAGTGGGAGGTTCCATCTGAGCCGCAAGATCCGCCCATGCGCCCATCCCGCGCCCCTGAATGCCGGAGGGGATACCAGCTGCGGGACTCTGTGGTGCAAAGATTCTTCAGGTACATTTTATATAGTTGACCAAAACACACCAATTATTGTAAAAATCACCCCTTCAAATAAGTACAGTGTGTTCAGAGCCGGCCTTAGGCATAGGCAAACTAGGCAATTGCCTAGGGCATTTGGAATGCCTAGGGGCATCAGCAGCTTCTGCTGATTAAAATGATATGCAGCATGCCTATATTCTGTGTGTGAGTGAGGCTGTATCTGCATATGAAATAGTTTATTCATGGAAATCACTGTAACATAGCATTCCGTATGCAGGTACAGCCACAGTCGCTCACAGAATATAGGCATGCCACATATCATTTTAATCATCAGAAGCTTCTTGTGTGTCCTGGTCATAACAATGCAAGATGAATTTTCAGCAAAAAAGGCACCCAACGTTTGCAGAACTGGCCAGGAGCTGCATGGCTTATTGAGGCAAGATGTAAGAGGAAACATCTGTATCCAAGCAGAGGCAGAGGTCACAGTGTTAGCGGCTGTGCGAGTGCTGTCTGCGGGTGGGTTGCTTGGGCAATAGTGTTCGGCATATGTGTAAGGGGTACTACTGTGTGATGTAACGTGAATAAGGGACACCATCGCATGATATAATGTGAATAAAGTGGCACTACTGTGTGGCATAATTTGAATTGGGGGTACTATTGGGTGGCCATGCCCCTTCCCAGCAAGAACACACCCCTGTTTGGGCTGCGCACCGAATGTGTGCACTGTTTCTATTTAAAATATTGCGGGTAGGAGCACCAAAACGATGGCTGCTATGATGAGGGTTGATGGTGCTGGGAAAGGGGAGCAGGGTCAGAGGCGGAACTAGTGGCGGTGCTAGGGGGCACCAGCCAAAATCTTGCCTAGGGCATCATTAAGGCTAGGGCCGGCTCTGAGTGTGTTAGTTGTCAGTCTTACAAAACGACAATTAGCCAGCCTGCCCTCCTAATGGCAAAGAAATAGGAGATATTTATCATATGTGCTTAGTTTTGTTGGAAGTACAATATAGGTGCTCCTAATTATTCCTTGTGCAAGGGATCTTATGTGTTTGTTATATCTTCATTATTGTAGTTGATACTATCACTGATGTCTGGTGAGTACATTGATTTATTCTATTTTTAACACATGTATGTTTGTTATGTGTTGGTGACTTTTTTCTGTGTTGATGTATGATTTGTTTGCAGATATATATATATATATATATATATATATATATATATATATATATATATATATATATGATATTTGAATTTATTAACATGTTTAGACATTTCAAGTAGGAGCCAGGCAGGCAGGCAGGCAGGCAGCCAGCGCTGGTGTATAATGGTGGACTCAGGATACCTGCACGTATGTGTATGTGTCTTTTAAACATAAATGTACGCATACACATAGATGCATAGAGTAAGTAATGCGAAGTACAGCTATGCGTTGCCAAGCTATAGCACGCGTTGCTTGGCGGTGCGATGCGTTATTCGATTTGCAAAGTGCATACACACTGTGTTTTATATATATTAGATTTGTTCATTGCCATACATCAGCACTACCGTTTTTAAGGCATGCGAATTTTTCGCCATTTGTGTTGGCGCAGAGACGCTGTTCATGTAAAGATGAACAATAAAGTTATTAACACAAATAACTGTGATAAAACAATTACAGCACATGATTGGTTGATTGATGCCAGTGCTAACATGGCGGAGACACGCAGAGCAGAGCCATTTTCGCCTGCGGAGCTTCGGGCACTGGTCTCCGTCATGGAGACAAGGCTGGGCCGTGCAGGGCCCTTTATCACTAATGGGCAAAAGCGGCGAGCCTATGCTGCGGCAGGGCGCCGCATTTACGCCCGCACCCGGGTGCGGAGGAGCATCGCCCAATTAGAGAGGCGCTGGTCAGACCTCCGCAGGCGCCAGCCTGAGCTACTGCAGGAGATTAGGAGGGAATTAGCTGTTTGTGAGTATTTTCGCTATGAAATTTCGCACTTACATCATAGCATATATAAACAATAAAAATTGTCGAATGTTAAGTGGGTGTCCATGGGTTTAAAAGTCCTAGACTGTTATGTGTGCTTCTTCCTGGTTAACATGCAGTCATGTGCCTTTTATATGTAATTACATAGCATTATTGATTCTGATGCATACAATGTGCCTGATGTAATATGTGTTAACCATTGATAAATGCAAGGGTTGTAATGATTTAACAAATTACTAACAATCACATAATAACTTAAATGTCAGATTTTTGAGTCCATTAACAGTAAGGAGCAACTTTCAAGCATCGTTTTCGATCATTATCACCCTTCCATGTATCTCTTGTTATGGCTTAATACATGTGCCCCAATGACCCTACATTGACAATGATGTTTGTTTTCTACCACACAGCACGAGCCCGAGCACGACAGGCACGGGAAGAGGCCGAGGCAGGCCAGGCCGAGGAGGAGGTGCCCGAGGAGATGCAACAGGCTGATGAGGAGGTGCCGGAGGTGGTGGAGGAGGAGGATGTGGTTGTGGAGGAGGAGGAGCAAGTGCAGGAGGAGGTGGTGGAGGAGGAGGATGTTGTGGAGGAGGAGGAGCAAGTGGTGGAGGAGGTGTTGGAGGAGGAGTATGTTGTGGAGGAGGAGGAGGAGCAAGTGGTGGAGGAGGTGTTGGAGGAGGAGTATGTTGTGGAGGAGGAGGAGGAGCAAGTGGTGGAGGAGGAGGAGGTGCCTGAGGAGGTGGTGGTGGAGGATGTGGAGGAGGTGTTGGTGGCGGAGGAGGATGTGGAGGAGATGTTGGTGGCGGAGGAGGATGTGGAGGAGATGTTGGTGGCGGAGGAGGATGTGGAGGAGGTGGCTGAGGCGGTCAAGCCTATTGAGGAGGCCAGGATTGTCCAGGAGTCGGCCGATTCAGAGGGGGAGGAGGCGTGTGAGGCGGTGGAGGCAGAACAGATCGGTTTGTATACATAATGCATCATTCATCAATTAGTTGTACTGGTATTTGTTATGTAGCACTGGTGAGGATAAATTTTGTTACAATACTATTAATACATAACACAAAGTGGGTAGCTACAGATACAGGTACGGGTTAGATGGGGTGTCCAAGGCATCCCTTTCATCCAGGACACATTTTAATTACACAGGTTTGTGGGATGGCTTTGAGCTCCATTTTGACTGCCACATAACCGTTGTAGTTAAACAGGATCCTGGAGTAAAGGGATGAGTTTATCATTTTTGGATTAAATTCACCTGCTGCAAGCGTAGATTCTGTCCCATCATATAGCTGAATATATGTTTGAGGTGAATGATATTTATAAACTATATGATGTATGCTATAAATGGAGTATGGCCAGGCCTGCCTTAGAATGGAGTCACAAGTTGTCAGTGTCCCTGGAGCCTCCTCTACCTAAACACCCCCTGTGGTTGAGATTGTTTTTTTCCCCTCACAGAATTGTAGGTTGGTTTAGACTGAATTATGATTTTGAGGATGTGGACTGTGCATTCCTGACATTTGCATAACTCCCATGCCACGAACCATCACTGAACTTAGACTGAGGAGATTGTGACAAGTTGTTATTGACGGAGGACATGACATGCTTGTCATTGGTTAGTCATGGGTGGGTTGTGAATCAGAAGAAACACTATGACTGTTAGGTCTTCTGCAGAGTAAAGGGTAGAGGGACAAAAACACAGTATTAATTAAATAAGTTTGCATGTATGTATATATGTATGTGTCATATATATTTATCTATGTGTGTCTCTATCTCTCTACATATATATATATATATATATATATATATATATATATATATATATATATATACATACATGTCACCTTGCATTTCTTCGATTTATGTCGGAGTATGTGAAATGTATGCATGAATATCAAGACTAATTTTTGCCCCTTTGACATGCCCACAGATGCCACAACACAAGAAGATGAGGGTGTTCGTGGGGCCCTCATGCGGATGGGCCACCATTTGCAGCTGCTAATTGCAGACCTGCAGGACCTTAGGGACTTGCTACTGTAATTTTATTTAATTTGTTTATATTTAAATGTTTAAAAGTTGACTAAATAAATATTTTATGCAAGTTCGAAGTTGTTGGTTTTCTTTGCACATTAAACAGTATATGTGTAGATTGGTTATCATATTTTACACAGGGACAAATACAAACCATTGCACTTGAATTGATGTAAGGGTTAATGTGTGCAATGGATGTGTTAGGCATGGTTTTAAGTATATATTGGCATTTAATTGATTCCAATTACAAATAAACTTTTTTTTATGAGGATAGGTAATTGAATAAGTGGGTCATGTGATGTATTGCAGAATAGACATAATAGTGGGTAGTTTTGCGTAAATATACCGCTTCCGTGCGGACGCCCCGCTTGCCATCCATTCGGATGCGGTATCACCGTGTCCACCGCACACGCATGGTTTGTATGTCGTCCGTAAACACGCCCTGTTCTTAAAGAGTGAGTCCGTCCGAATGCGGAGGACACGTGGGCGTTTCTATGGACGATGGCCGCACGCTGCCGCACAGCGTGGCGTGCGGACCGCACCGTAACAATTCGGGAATATCCGCACCAACCAGAATAAGGGCCTGTGAGAGGAGTTAGGCAATCCAGCAGCTTGACAAGAAACAGGGACATGATACTCCGCTATACCCCAATGTGACATGCCATGGGGATTGTCATGCGTTTCCTTCCCAAATGTTGTTAGGTATGCCACCACCTGAAGCCAGGAACCAATCACAGTGTAAGGTCATCTCACTGCTTAGTATTACATTCCATCTAATCCTCTAATAGACCTCTATGGCACCCTAGTATGTGCCAAAGTGCATTACAAGAACTTGAGAAAAAAAGCAGACCAACTTCTGGTTGGCAAATTTGGCAGAAGGGCATAGGGGTCCCCTGTATTTTTATAAAATGTTTGAGGTCCTTCTGCATTTTAACAACCAGAACTGAACTCCTAGACCATAACTGGTTCCAAAAATATAATGGAAATAAGGCGTAGGGGTCCACTGTATTTTTTAAAGCAGCACCAGTCTCCAGTAGCCTGAGGATATATTTACATTGGTCAGTGCGTCGTTGTCGGTACATGCAGCTGAAAATTGTTATAGCCTCAATGACTGCATGATATGGAGCAACCAGTTAACATGGTTATAGCTGCAGGAAACTGGAGCATGCTAGTTTTACTGGGTGTAGATCAGAGGTGGATTTTCCACAAGCAAACTAGGCAACTGTCTAAGGCCTAGCAATTCCAAGGGGCCCCATAAAGATATCCCGGCTGCCCAAAATGCTCCCAGAGGAGCAATATGTGACTAATATGTGACATCATGACATCACATGGCCTGCCCACGTTCCCTTTGATGTTCTTTGATAGGATAAACAAATTGTATGCAATGTTCACGCAGCTGAGCATTTATTGGTAGACTGTGCACATATCAATGCACTCTATCAAACCAGCAGCAAAAATATAGTGCTATGGATTGTTGGAGGGAGGAGAGTCCCAAACTGGTATCTTGCTGAGGCATGAGGTCTAAAGCCACCTCTGGTGTGGACTATTACTGTAGATAGACAGTGTCTAGATAGACAGTCAATAGGTCAACACCAAAAGGTGGAAATACAATAGGTTGACAGTGTCAAAAGGTTGACATGGGATTGGTCAACATGGTCAAATGTCGACATGAAAAAGGTAGACTTATTTAAAAGGTTAACATGAGTTTTTAACATGTTAACAATAGGTCAACTTCTGACCCTGCTGACCTATTGCATGTCGGACTTTGAACCCTGTTGACCTATTGCATGTTGATCCTTTGGGGTAGACCTGCTGACTGTCTATCTAGACACTGTAGATCTGTCAACAAGTTTTACTACATGTTACAAAACTATATATAATTTGCTAACAGTAACAATTCACAGATGCTCCTCTTGAACTCCCATTAGGTAGTATCTCAGTTGGAATTTCTATCTATCGTATAGACCTGTGATATCCTTTGGATGGCAACATGGCTGTAGCACAGTATACCCACTATCCGGGTTAAGCAGCTAAAGGTGGGGTGCCGAACATGCAGGTGCAGCAGAGATGAAGAGTGAATAGATGAGGCTGGTGCATACAGATGATAAGAATAATAGGCTCCAGTTTATGTTCTGATCAATTAGCGTGCATGTATTCAGTGTACATGATCGCTATATACATTCTCAGTCTGAACACACAATTCCCTAGAGCTTGTTCCTTTTCAATACATTATCTTTCATTATCATCCTACCAATAGTGTGATAGTATAGAAAGCACCTTAATGGTGCCCTGTGGCATTCACTGTGTATTTCCTCTCCTAAAACGTCACTTTTACTAATATTCCCACATTGACCCCATGTTGAGTCCCGAGGTGGCTATGGCCCCTTATTGGGCTACACAAAAGATAGGATATTGCTTACTGTACAGGTTGACCCCATTGAAGAGGTTCTAGAACTCACACAAGTCTCTCACAGAATGCACCAACTCTCTCAGAAATTAGAACCACATAGGTCAGCTACTGTAAGCTGTCCTTATCCAAACTCAGCACAAGTTGACCATAACACCTGACGTCTCTCTTGAATGTCTCTGGGGATCAGATGTACTAAGCCATATGACCATCTCTTTCTTTGACTCAAAAATCACTATTATTTATTTGTATTGGAAGCAGTGTTCAAAGTGGGAATTTAGAAGTGCGGGTATCGAAATTTAAATTGTATATGCTCTTAGTGCTATGGCCGTTGCCCAATTAGACATCAAGAAAAATTGGGTGTGAAAAGCTAAAGTTTTTTCGCAAACTTTCCCAACAGTTCTCCGGTCTTTGTTTTCCCCAATAAGACCTGTGTGTATTCAGGATTTTGCTTTGCCTGCTGGAGGCAGGTGAATCAGAATCCCCAGTAAGCATGCGTTAATCTCCAGAGGAATGTACTGTATTAATGAAATCTATATTTTGACACACTGTGTAAGCATCACAAGAAATCTGATAGTTTGGTTTTATCAAGTATTTAGCCCTGACACATCAAGCATATACAGG
The DNA here is from genome assembly GCF_055691185.1 of Crinia signifera. Lineage (NCBI taxonomy): Eukaryota > Metazoa > Chordata > Amphibia > Anura > Myobatrachidae > Crinia > Crinia signifera. The sequence goes on along the minus strand of NC_139224.1, from coordinate 34,884,455 downwards.
TAGAGTATCCCGTATCCGAATATCCGTTATCTGAATTATTCCGAAAACCATACATTCCAGAAAGTGGAAAAAAAAAATTTGGGGGCTAAAAACTCACTGGGGACATTTGTAACAGCAGTACTGAGGACATGATATGTAACTGGCACTATATATGTACAAGAAAATGATTGCTTGGCATTCAAATTCAATATCTGAGATAGTACACAAATTTTGTTTCATGTTTTGAAACCTTGTTTTTTGAACAACTAAAATATATTTGTGTACATTTCATGTGTTTGATGTGTTTATACAGCATAAATGCAAGATACTTCAAAATACATCATTGAAATATTGAAATATTCCGAAATACGGTACAATCCGTTATCCACAATTCTCCTGTTCCCGAGCATTTTGGATACGGGATACTCAACCTGTACTGTATGACAGGTCGATTAGAATTTTTATTTTCATGGCTCTGGTCTACAGGATAGTATTAGCATATTTATAACAGATCCTGCATGTGGGTCACAGGGTAGAGGGGGAGCTCACCTCATCTGTAACTACCTTTGCCCCACTGCAGGACAGCGCAAATCACAGTTAAAATGGTGTGGTGGCCCTTTTCCTGGTTATATGTGCATGCGCAATGGTGATGTCATGAGAGAGTGGCATGGGAGCCATGTTCCTGAAGGAGTATGGGTCATTAGGTCAACCAAACTAAGGTTGACATACATTGGGTTGACCACTGAAGGTCAACAGGCCTTAGCAGGATACAGACAAAATGCCTAAGGTCGACAGGTGCATTAGGTTGACCTTGGGAAGGTCAACCTTCAGTGGTCGACCAAATGTATGTCAAACTTAGGCCCTTATTCTGATCGGTGCGGATATTCCCGAATTCTTACGGTGCGGTCCGCACGCCACGGTGTGCTGCCGCGTGCGGCCATCGTCCGTAGAAACGCCCACGTGTCCTCCGCATTCGGACGGACTCACTCTTTAAGAACAGGGCGTGTTTACGGACGACATACAAACCATGCGTGTGCGGGGGAAACACTCCGATTCTGCACGGTATTACAGAGTATTACAGAGTATGCACGGGAATACCGCATCCGAACGGGAGGCAAGCGGTGCTTCCGCACGTAAGCGGTGTATTTACGCCAAACAACCCACTATTATGTCTATTCTGCAATACATCACATGACCCACTTATTCAATTACCTATCCTCATACAAAAATGCTTATTTGGAATTGGAATCAATTAGATGCCAATATATCCTTACAAGCATGCCTAACACATGCATTGCACACATTAACCCTTACAGCAATTGAAGTGCAATGGTTTCAATTAAAGCACTGACAAGCGTCCTATTAGTGAGTAATGAGTAAAGGAGTCGATTCTATTGGGTTCAGGTGTTAATGCTTGTAGTCATTAGGCGGTCCGTTCGCCTACCGCAGGAACGAGTGGTGTCCGCTAAGCAATACTAGCCTTTTGGACACCGCACATTTCTTCCCTTTTTGTTCGCGTGCATTCGGAGTGGTATCCGAATGCACGCCCCCCAACATAAGTGTACTCCCCCGTGTCCGCCCATGTTTCCGCCCCGTTTTGCCCACTTTGAAACTACGCCCATGTGTCATTCCGCATGACGCCCATAATACGCCCATATTTCCCGACTGATTGCGGTGAACAGTTTTGTACGGGATTTGCCCGAACAGGTACGGTGTCAAGGCGTGGCACATGCGCGTTGCGTTCTCCACGCATGCGCAGACGCCGTAAAGACGCGATCCGAAAGTATGCGGAAAAGTACGCGTCAATCAGAATAAGGGCCTTAGTTGTGTTGCCTAATGACCGTGTCTCCTCTCCTTTCTAATACATCCTTGTGTGATTGTTCAATTCACCTGTTTCTGTTGATTATCAGTGAATATCAATACACTGTCATTAATAGCAGATCAATCTTAAATATTGATATAAACCATCACTAAAGCTGAATGTGAATTTGTCAAAGCAGTCTGAATATCCTCCCCACTGTTAAGCCCCATACACAGATGGCGTTCCCCGATATTGGTGACGGTGGGGACCTGGCAAGTTCATACATACTTGCCGATGCTGGCGGGGAAGGGAGAAATGATGGGGTGGAGGGGAAGGGGGGTTGCGAGGACCATGCTGCAGCATGGCCGTTGTTAAGGAGGACCTCCCTCGTCTGTACGTGCAGGACGATGGAGGGAATTATTAATGATATTGCGTGTACGCACTAGATAATATATTTTACTATCTAGTCTAGTGTGTATGGGGCTTTAGCTAGCATTACCAGGGAGCTGCCCTGGCAATATATTCTACCTAAAAGGTTTCTGTCTCTCCACCAAGCTCGGTAACACCAGCCCATATTAAATACACCCTTAAATGAGATCATACTTCTTTAATATGCATTTTTCATAGGATGCAGGTATGCAATCCTGCATTGTGTTACTTGTTTCATTTTGATGGATTTGACACATATCAATACCTACTATACAATAATCTGTAAAAGTGCTGTATTTCTAAACACAATTTAGAATGTTATATTCACAATCAATACTACAGTGTGGGTATTTGTAGGACATTTCAGCTATGCATCACATTACACTGCAGGCTTTAAATGAGTTGTGTACGACTGCAGGGATTCCACATGTGGAGAGTGGAATATAAATGTACCGTACTAGCTGTTCTCAGAAATATATTACAATAATGTATGTATTGCATCAGTCACTATATGACTGTTGCTACTGTCTTGAATGTGTAATTTGGGATACTGGAGAAGATATACTGAGCCTTGGAGAGTGATAAAATGGAGAGAGATAAAGTACCATCTTCTGTAATTTTTCAACACGGCATATGATCTGACATGTAGGCTTATCGGCTGCTATGTCTGTGTCCAGTCTGCATAGCCATAGACCAACCCGTAGCCCCAATGTTTCTCGTTACTGTGTATAGGGCGGCTGTGAATGTGTACACGTCTACACGATTGCAAATGATTGAGGGTTGGCTCCGATCAGCGTCTATTTTCCTTCTAGAGTAGCAGCTTCCCTTGCTCACATCAGCAGCTCAGTAGCCTATAAAATCATACAAACATGAATTGGTCCCTCCATCCTCGACTTGAAATATCTGCACTTCTCTAAGAATATCACCTACTGGGGGCAAATGTAGAATCGGAGTGGAAGGAGGTGGGCGTTCTGTGTGTACATATTTACTGTATTGTATACGTGTGTGTATGTGTATTACAACACGTTTCGCGTCAACGCGTTTCGCTGCCCTTGCAGCTTTTTCAATGTTACCTTGAAAAAGCAGCAGGGGCAGCGAAACTCGCTGGTCAGTGGTACACCCATCCAGCTGCTTTCCACCTTCCTCTACAGTCTCCGAATCGGAACTCCCATCGGGACTATTTCTACCCCCTGGAGGGCAGGATCCCAGGACAGGCATAACATCTTTGTAGAGGAACGCCACGTCCAGTGGCGGAACTGCGGGAGGCAATGGAGTCGCTTGCCGCCGGGCTTTTTGTCTTAAGGGGGCGCTTGTCCATTGCCTCCCACTGGCCGCCGATCCATCCCCGCAGTTGAAAATATTTATTTGTCATCAGACGGAGGAGCTGTGTCACGCCAGCTGTCTCCTTGTATTCATTTTCACACAGACAGTGTGAGTCGGCAGCTGGCTGACACCAGGGGGAGCTCCTCCAAGGCTGAGAGCTGTCCCGGACTGTGGAGACGACATTTGCTCCATTATGGGGAGATCGCTGCAGCCTGCAGGTAGGCACTGCAGCGCTGTTGCTGCACTGTGTGTGTGGCACATGTGGGGTGGGGGTATTAAATGTTGGCAGCAATAGGATGTTTAAGCATTTTTGTGTGGAGTGTTTGTGTGTATTTTTTTTTTTGAGAATGTTGTTTTTGTTTAATTAATATAGGTGTGTGTGTGTGTGTATTTTTAAGTAAAAGTTGTGTGTATGTGTGTGCATCTGAGTGAAAAAGGCATGTGTGTGTGAGCATCTGTGTGAATAAGGCATGTGTGTGTGAGCATCTGTGTGAATAAGGCATGTGTGTGTGAGCATCTGTGTGAATAAGGCATGTGTGTGTGAGCATCTGTGTGAATAAGGCATGTGTGTGTGAGCATCTGTGTGAATAAGGCATGTGTGTGTGAGCATCTGTGTGAATAAGGCATGTGTGTGTGAGCATCTGAGTGAAAAAAAGCATGTGTGTGTGAGCATCTGTGTGAATAAGGCATGTGTGTGTGAGCATCTGTGTGAATCAGGCATGTGTGTGTGAGCATCTGTGTGAATAAGGCATGTGTGTGTGAGCATCTGTGTGAATAAGGCATGTGTGTGTGAGCATCTGTGTGAATAAGGCATGTGTGTGTGACTATCTGTGTGAATAAGGCATGTGTGTGAGCATCTGTGTGAATAAGGCATGTGTGTGTGAGCATCTGTGTGAATAAGGCATGTGTGTGTGAGCATCTGTGTGAATAAGGCATGTGTGTGTGAGCATCTGTGTGAATAAGGCATGTGTTTGTGAGCATCTGTGTGAATAAGGCATGTGTGTGTGAGCATCTGTGTGAATAAGGCATGTGTGTGTGAGCATCTGTGTGAATAAGGCATGTGTGTGTGAGCATCTGTGTGAATAAGGCATGTGTGTGTGAGCATCTGTGTGAATAAGGTGTTTGTGTGTGCATTTAATTATGGTTGTATGCACGCATCTGTATGAGAGGTGTTTATGTGTGTGTGTGCATGCATGAGTGAGAGGTGTGAATGTGGGCGTCTGAGTGAGAGGTGTGAATGTGCGTGCGCACATCTTAGTGAGTGGTGTGTGTGTGGCCAGAGTGACACAAGATGCTTCCCTACTAACTAGGCTACTGAGAAGCCACCGGGACCCTGCAGCGTCTGGCAGTGCTGGACATTGCGAAAGCCAGTTGGAGGTCCCGCTAGTCATAAAACATCATTGACTGTAGCAGTTGTGCCAGTGGGATAGTTTTTGAAACCATCCATGTGGTAATTATGTCCACAGCTGACGGATGATTTGGTATGGGTGCTATGCTATACCCCTACTTTTTATGAATGATCATTACTCTTTTTAAAGAATAAAAATGGTAATATGAAGTGCAACCTCTGTTCCATATATATATATATATATATATATATATATATATATATATATATATATATATAGGTGGGGGGGGGGGCGCCAGCATTTATCATGCCTCCGGGCGACTGGGGCAAACTTACGCCACTGGCCACGTCTGTAATATTGCCAAGCCAGGATCCCTCATCCACAACCCCCCGAAAATCGATTTGTGGAGTTACTCCGTTCCATCAAAATAGCGGACGTAATACAGTGGTAGATCCATCTAATCCCACTGCTCACCCATTGCCACTGGGACTACTATCCTTTTGGGCCCAAAAGAGGACAGGACACAACTGGATTTGAGGTGACTTTCGGAATATAACCCCATATACACAAAATATCGCAGCACCAATTTTCTGTATATCGATATTTTATTCATTATTTTCTCTTTTTTAGCTATATAGCTCAGTATGTGCACTGGTATCACTATTCTCTGAGTATTTTATTAACTCCTAATAAATAATAATGTTTTAATATATGCATAATTGATTATTATTGTTAGCTCAACCACCCATTTCCACATTTTTTTCTTAAAAGGTTGTGACGCCCCATTTCTAGGTTGCAGCTTGGCAAGGCACGCCCTACTGGCGCCTTTTACAGATACCCAGGTATCTACCTTTTTCTCTCTCCTTACACATCCCTGCCTCAGTGCCAGCACTACATCCCGCTTCACTGATAGTGGCACATCCCGGCCTCAGTGACAGTGGTACATACAGTATATCCTCCTCACTGACAGCGGCACATCCCCGCCTCAGTGCCAGCGCTACATTCCGCTTCACTGACAGTGGCACATCCCGGCCTCAGTAACATACAGTATATCCTCCTCACTGACAGCGGCACATCCCCGCCTCAGTGCCAGCGCTACATCCCACTTCACTGACAGCGGTACATCCTGGCCTGAGTGACAGTGGCACATCCTCTTCTTATTGACAGTGGCACATCCACACCTCAGTGACAATGGAACACCCTCTCCTTACTGACAGCAGCTCATCCCTGCCTCAATGACAGCAGCACATCACCTTTTCACTGACAGCAGTGACCCGCCGCCAGACTTCTGTGAAACTAGCCAATGAGAGAGTGCGTGCTCAGAAGATTGAATCATTATGCCTGCCGACTGAGTTCAAGGTTCACCACAGCAACTGTGCTGCTGACTATGCAGGATACACTGCCGTCACATATATTACATACATCTTAACATGTATGATTATATGTGCTCAGCGCTCCCCCCCCTTTAGCCCCCCTGCACTTGGTTGTTGGCATTGCAGCCGACATTGACTCATACTCTGAAGAGGGTGCATGCAGAAATCCACTAGTCGTGGGTTAACTGTACATGAAATTGAAAACCACCAGGCACTTAATCCAGGAGATACATCCTAACTATTATAAATGAATCACCCTCTATACGGCAGGAAAATGGACCACATTTTTTTTTAAATACTTGTTTATTTCATCTGCAACTTCTAACATCATTAACAGGATTTCATTTCCCTGGGAACTGGGTTTGTGCACTCTGGGTTGGAGGTTTGGTAATTGCGTTAGCCCATGTACAATGTATATACATGTCTGTTGGTTTTTCCCTAGAGGGCTATTATGGTTTTCACAAGAGACTGAAGTGGCAGCTGCTGTGGTTTGTTTTCGGGCTCCTTGAGTGCTCAAGTCCAGCACTAAACACACAGAAATGTTTTCATAGAGCAAATGATTTGTGTTTTCTTGTCTTTTCCCATTTATTAATGGCAGGGTTATAAAATGGCGGAGTGTGGATCCATTGCACTGGGTGTCATAACAGTGATCAATCTTGCTTATACTGTATTTATATATCTATATGTGTGTCTGTCTGTCTGTCTGTCTATCTATCTATCTATATCTCTGTTTATCAACAGATGTATCCATATTCAGTTTGTGTACATACTGTACAAGCATACGCAGTGCGACATGCTGCATGGGTTGCTGGGCTATGAATAGTCGCACCCAGTGATCGCCTACAGACTTTAATGGCACATGTGTCTCATTCACGGACACATGTGCCACAAATGGTTACATCTGTATCTGTGTCCTCTTGTGTTGTATATGCATCACAGCATACAACGTACAACATAGTGTAGCTTTTGCATAGCATATACTACACTCTGCACTGAAGTGACTGGAGGCCACACAAGCATCCCATTCCTTCTAATGGGACCCAACTGCGATGAGAACGGGTGCGCCATGCTGCGTTGCATGCATATCATGATGCCGCTACGTTAAACTTCTATGTGCAGCAACAATGCCACGGAACAGATTAGTGTCTATTTTCAAATTTGGGATTTTGAGGATGATTCCGGAAAGGTAGATGGATATATCAATACTTGTCAAGAATCTTCTGCAGCAACACCCACACAATACAGATGGAATAAATTCAAAGGGCAGAATACAATTCCCCAATATCAACACCGTGCGCCTTCCTGGAACCGCCGGAATCACAACATTTTCCCTGTACCCCATAGAGCTGCAAAAGAAACTTGTGATGTCATCACTACTGTAATTGGCAATTAGTGCACAGTGGACATTGCCTCTCAAAGAACTAAAGCTGCTTGGCAAACCAATTATTCTATTGTGAATTCATCGGACAGTGATACTTGAAAAAGTTTGACTTTAATGTATATACAGTATATATATATATATATATATATATATATATATATATATATGTGTGTGTGTGTGTGTGTGTGTGTGTGTGTGTGTGTGTGTGTGTGTGTGGTGTTACCATTGAATATATTGACAATGTATTGCACTTATCAATTAAAAATAAATTCTTGGTTATTCTTTTCCATGAGCTCCCGTCCCCCTTATTTTGTTCTCTAATACTATCCTTATATATTTTTTAACAATTACATTTATTTGGAGACTTAAATTAAATTGAAGCAGCTGATTGTATTACTAAAGACAATTACATTATCGTATAGCTGTCCACAGGTCACTGTAAGTAAATTAAGGGATTGGAGATAAATAAGAGTGAAGAAGACTTTCATTACTGAGTCAATTTATATATCCGACAGCTGCTGGTCAGACCCTGCCATGCATTAGAAGGGGGTTTTCAAGGTCATCATTACGGTGTCTCTATGCTCGCAGAAGCAAAGTAGAGTCTACACGTTAAACAATCTTGTCGTGATGTAATAAGAGCTGATTTTGGTCCAATTTTGTAAATCATTTTACGAAGTCAGTTTATATAAAAGCGTCCGAGTTCACTTTCAGCTTCCGAATAGGAGGAGCCTTTAAAAGATGGATCGGTACTTATGTATTATCTGGGCTCCCATGTTAAATGCACCCCATTTTTTCATACCCCTACTATCCAACTACGCATGGAGTTGATTTTATATAGTGTGGCGAGCGCAGCGAGCCACCGTGCCCGAAGCGTGGCGTGCGCAGCGAGTCCCGCGGTCTCATAAGAAAAACGGGAGCCCAGATATTACATAAGTACCGATGGATCCAGGTGTGGATATTGGCAGGTTATCTTTTTTTAGTCATCATAATGACCTGCAATGTTTACCTTATATAGGAAATCTAATCTGTTTTAACACAAAATATTTTATTTGAATCTGTATAACAAATTTGAGCGACGCTGGCATTTTTAGCGGATATATTGCTTATCTCTCATAGAGGTGTTATCACTCAAAGGGTTAAACATGCAACTCAACCATGTTGAGCCGACAAAAACAAAGTCAGACATAATTAGAGCTGGTTTTTGGTGAGGTCTATTCGGCAAAGTTTAAATTCACTCATAATAAAAAAAAAAATCACATTTGTAACAAATAAACATTGTAAACATTGGGGGAAATTTAGTGGAGTGAGAGATTCAGAAAGTGAGAGATTGGGTAAGAAATCTCCAGATTTTTTTAAAGTGGCAATCATGTATACTGCAAAACCAGTTTGATTTTGAAGTGTAATTGATTGTTGCTTTAAAAAAACTTGAGATTTCTTACTCAATCGCTCACTTTCTGAATCTCTCATCTTATTAAATTTCACCCATTCTTTCTAACCTTAAAAATTTAAAATATTCTCTTTTTTGTCAAAATAGCTTGTGTACTGTACATATCTTTTTTTTTCTTGTTTTTCCCCAGTTAAATGCATCTGATGCCCATTGCTATGCTAGTAAGATGCACAAGCAGCTTCTGCTGATTAATAAGATATAAATGATCTCTATATATATATATATATGTGTGACTATCTGCATACCAACTAATGTGACACTGTTTGGCTGGGAAACACTGTAGCAGAACATTTTATATGCAGATACAGTCACAATTACTTTACATACAGAATATAGGCATACTGTATATTATTTTAATCAACAGAAGATGCTTGTGTGTCTGATTAGCATAGCAATGCACATTATATACATTTAGTTGGAAAAAATGAAAGCATTATATGTACATTGCATGAGCCATTTTTCATTTTAAGGTTAGAAATAATTTTTACAATGTTTATGTTACAAATGTGCATTTGTCTATGTATAATTGATTTTGAACATCGCCGTGTACAACTTATCCAAATGCAGCTCTATATACATATGGAGCGCCTCTAAACCTTGCCAGGGGATTGCCAGCATGCCTGTGCTCCATCTGACTGGGACGTGCGTGCGTCTCACACGCACTCGCGTCCCAGTTTCAGGACGGCGCCGCGGCAGCATCCTGCCCGGTTCCTGTTCAGGGAGACGGTTAGGGATAGGGGGGATAGGGGGGATGGCGGGCCGATGAGGGGCACCGGGGGAGGCGGCGGGCAGCGCAGAAAGCTCCATAGCCATGGGTCGTGCACGAGCGTCTCGTGTGCGCGCACCCCTGGCGAGAGCCGGCCGCTGACGGGGGCTTGTGATAGAATCTAACTCAGTTACCATTACTTCCTGGCCTGCCCCTGTTATTCTATATGTTGCATTCTGGTTGGTCTGAAAAAAATTAGAATCATTCTGCTCTAAATATAGTATATCGTCAGAGCGTTAAAGCTGCATGCCATGACACTGGTTGAGTTCCGGGGAAAAAGTTGGACATTCTAGCATCAGAGTTTGTGCAACTTTTTGCCCCCCACTAAGATCGTCTCTAATTACATCCCGCCTATGTCCATTGTAAAAATTCAGTGCAAATACTGAAAGGAATAACCGCCAGTATTTGCCTATGGGCCTACTTATCAATTAATATTTGTGGATATCCCCCCAAAATATACATTTTAAGTAGAGATGTGCAGGCTCTGATGTACTCTGATTTCAAAGCAGGATCTTATTGGCTATCAACTGTCAACAACTGTCATGTGATTTGGGATAGTAAATCAGAGTAAATCAGAGCCTGCACATCAATAATTTTAAGCAACTCCTAGATGTACCGTGGGGATGCATTCCGCATCCCGGCAGACAGGATCCTGGCAGTCGCAGTGCCAGCATCCCGACTACTGCCATGAAACCGGTGCTGGAATATCAACATCAATGAGGATGTCTCCACTAGAATCCTGACTGGCGGGATGCCCATCGTAATTATGGGGTTGAGGTTATGGAGTTAGGCTGCAGGACAGGGGGATTAGATTTAGACGGGGAGGGTTAAACTGGCCATCCTGAAGATTTATTGTCCAATCTGGCTCGTTGGAACAAAAATAGGGTAATATCTGAATGTCAGTTTGCCAGCATTTCGAAGCAAATGGTAAACTGTTATTTGCTCCCATAAATTACCAGATTTTTGTTCCAACCAGCCAAATTGGTCAATAAATCTTAGGACGTATGGCTAGCTTTAGGCTGGGAGGCGGGGAGGATTAGGGATAGGCTGCAGGTAGGGAGTGTTAAGGGATTCTTTTCATCAGGATGTCAGCGTCAGTATTTTGACCACCAAAACCCCACAGGAGGTCACATCTGTATGTATTTCGTACCAAGGAGGGACCAGTGCCATCTGCAAAGCAGCCCCTATAGGTTTCCAATAGGGCCCCTATGGAGACCAAAACTAATACATAACCGAACCTAAGGATGACAGGTAGGTGCAATCCACTCTATTGATATATTTGTGAATATATAAATATTAAATTAAAGACTTTTATGGTGTGTACACACGGTCAGATGTGCCTTCAGATACTATCCACGATCCAATCAGATCGGATCGTGGATAGTATCTGAAGGCACATCTGATTTGCATACAAGTCTGACCATATAGTGCAGATCTGCACTATATAGTCAAGGCATACAAGACTTTCTGCCTTGCGATACGTGAACGCGCATCGGAATCGGATCGGGATCTGAAGGGTTAAAACCCTTGCGATCTGCATCCGATTCCGATCCGATGTTGACTATATCGTCAACATCGGAAGGCAAAAAGTACCGTGTGTACACACCATTAGTCTAGAGGTGCCATGAAAATCATGCTGATAATCTAGGGTGCTGTGACTTAAGAAAGAACCACTTATTTATCTATTACCTTAACGGACATCCAGGACTGAGCACCTTGTATAACATTGGTGAACAAAGAAACAATCAAGAAATGCTAATAACCCAGACATCCTAAATGTTGGGTTATGCAAGAAAAAAAAAGAAATATCAGGTCAATATTTAGGCTGATAACCTTGCTGCCAACTCTCAGTTGACATAAAATGAACAGCTGGTGTTTGCTTTGTTTGTTACATGTTACTTGTTTCTGTATCTCTTCTGAAATGGTTTTATTTGCAGTGAAAAAGCCTAAAATTGTTTATTGCCTGGATACGGGTTAATCTTTGGATCAACAAGGTTGGTGATAGTGTTTAGTGCACAGTATAGGAGTCATTTATAGACCAGAGAAATGCAGCCCCACAGTGCAGTTGAATGTGGAGAAAATAAATGTGCCTATTTGTCTGTCTAGAACATACTTAATTGAATGCCCCCTTTCCACTTTTGGGAACGGATTCTATGAAACCAATCAGTGGGTCATTTACTAGATAGCAAAAGTGCTTATTTCGCTGCAGAACAACATTCTACCTTTGGGAACTATTGTCTGAAAAGGGAGACGTGACTTAAGTTTAAAGGATTGCTCCAGCTGTAAATTCACACCATTGGAAGAATAAAAAACATCACTTGACATTGCTGTCTACTACAGATGGAGCAGCCTTCATTAGAGCTGCTCCTGGCTATAGAATCGCCATCTTCCGCCATCTGCCGACGTTCGCTAGTCACTAGGAGCCCGCCACCGCCCTCTGCCACCTTCCTGCTGCTGCCCCGTCCTCACCCATAGCTGTCCACACCCCCCACTAACCCTGCATGTCTTCCTGAAGCGGAGATGGGCAGGGAACCCGCTTCCCGCCGCCATGTGATGGCTGGAGCGCCTCTCAGCCAGCCTACGCCAGCTCAGGGAATCTGGCAATTCCCTGAGCTGGCTGTGAGGCGCTCCATCTGTACTTTAAAACCTCCCCTCATTTTTAGTTATTACATTTTTGTCATTCAAATATTTTTATTACATGAAAATTGTACACTTATAAATGTCAAAAGTAAGAATAACATCACTCAAATTAAACAAACATATAAACCAAATGGAATGGATAAAAATAATATTAAATAAATAACACAAATTTAAAAAAAAAAGCATCATGTCAGTTTCAAATAGTAGCAAATTTGTGTCATTACCATCTGCAACATTGAATTGCTGATGCTTGTGCACAGATCCAGCCAGACATGTTGGTGAATGTTCATCAGGAATGGGAAAAGAGAATAGGCTTAACACAGCAACTTGGTGGACAGCACTTTACGTATCCTATGAACCAGTGGCGTAAGTTCATCCCAGTTGCACGGAGGCAAGATAAATATTGGTGCCCCACCCGTATACATATACAGTATAAGAGAACAATCCAGAAAATATTTCTATAACTCTTGTTACATTGCATGACATTTATTTACATTATCATTTATTTGAAACAAATATATTGCTTAGCAGTTATATTCAGGATTAGAACTCCTCACTGGAGATAGACACCTTACTGAAAAAGCTATTTGCACAGTAATTATGCAGATTCAGCCACAGAAGTGATATCGACAGCGTCAAATTAACTGTTTCAAACTTGAGGAGAGGTGCCCCCTTGGGAGCAGGAGCCTGGCGACAAGTGACTCAATTGCCTCCAAAAGTTACGTCTCTGCAATGAACTTTTTCATAGCAGAGGTGTAACTTCAAAGATGGCTGAATTCGAGATAACAACCATACAGGTGACATACCCTAGAAAATTTTCCCAAAACTTTTATATCATTTGGATTTGGAGTCCCACTCAAAATTAAAGTGGAAATACACACTACAGGCTGATCCAACTTTAATGTAATGTCCTTAAAACAAGTCAAAATGAGGCTCAGTAGTGTGGCCTCCACGTGCCTGTATGACCTCCATACAATGCCTGGGCATGCTCCTGATGATGTGGCGGATAGTCTCCTGAGGGATCTCCTGCCAGACATGGACTAAAGCATCTGCCAACTCCTGGACAGTCTGTGGTGCAACGTGGCATTGGTGGATGGAGCAAGACATGATGTCCCAGATGTGCTCAGTTGGATTCCAGTCTGGGGAAAGGGTGGGCCAGTCCATAGCATCAATGCCTTCATTTTGCAGGAACTGCTGACACACTCCAGCCACATGAGGTCTAGCATTGTCTTGCATTAGGAGGAATTCAGAGCCAACCGCAGAATATGGTCTCACAAGGGGTCTGAGGATCTCATTTCAGTACCTAATGGCAGTCAGACTACCTCTGGCAAGCACATGGAGGGCTGTGCAGCACCCTAAAGAAGTGCCACCCCACACCATTAACGACCCACTGTCAAACCGGTCATGCTGGAAGATGTTGAGGGCAGCAGAACATTCTCCTTGGTGTCTCCAGACTCTGTCACGTCTGTCACATGAACCTGCTTTTGTCTGTGAAGAGCACAGGGCGCCATTGGCGAATTTGCCAATCTTGGTGTTCTCTGGCAAATGTCAAACGTCCTGCACGGTGTTGGGCTGTAAGCACAACCTCCACATGTGAATGTTGGGCCATCAAATAACCCTCATGGAGTCTGTTTCTGACCGTTTGAGTAGACACATGCACATTTGTGGCCTGCTGAAGGTCCTTTTGCAGGGCTCTGGCAGTGCTCGTCCTGGTCCTCCTTGCACAAAGGCAGAGGTAGCGGTCCTGCTGCTGGGTTTTTGCCATCCTACGGCCTCCTCCACATCTCCTGATGTACTGGCCTGTCTCCTGGTAGCACCTCCATGCTCTGGACACTACGCTGACAGATAGAGCAAACCATCTTGCCACAGCTCGCATTGATGTGCCATCCTGGATGAGCTGCACTACCTGAGCCACTTGTGTGGGTTGTAGAATCCATCTCCAGCTTTCAAAAGTGACCAAAACATCAGCCAGAAAGCATAGGAGCTGAGAAGTGGTCTGTGGTCACCACCTGCAGAACAACTCCTTTATTGGGGGTGTCTTGCTAATTGCCTATAATTTCCACCTGTTGTCTATTCCATTTGCACAACAGCATGTGAAATTGATTGTCAATCAGTGTTGCTTTCTAAGAGCACAGTTTGATTTCACAGAAGTCTGATTGACTTGGAGTTACATTGTATTGTTTAAGTGTTCCCTTTATTTTTTTGGAACAGTGTATATGGCCATGCTAAAACGGAATAATATTTACTTATTAATTTCCTTTTTTCTAAGAGTGTTTCCACTGATGGACCATCTAGTATTTGTATATTAACTGGAATTCATGTGTTTGAGAAATTAGGAATTTTTACAATTTGAACATTGATAATGACATGATTTAAAAAAAAGTTCCATTCCATTTGATTTATATATTTGTTGAGTGCTGTTACTCATACAATGCTTTTTCTTGCCGTTTACAATTGTTCTGTAGACTGACTATTCCTGTTATTAGCAGCTGATAAGGTGGAACAGACTGAAGTAGTGCCTGAATAGAGCTTTGCTTGGTATATCTCATACATACTACACTTATAGATGGTTCTACATACTGATCAGCTAATTGGTAAAAGGCCATTCTATTTAAAGTAGAAGGTCTGATTGCTGGCACCTCCTCAGCACTTGTATAAAAATAAACAGTCCTTTTCCCAAGAGAACAAAACTCTGTGGTTACCAGGAAATTAGGGCACACTCAGTAAATACATAGTCTACACCCTTTGAAGCTCATTTCAGTATCTCTTCCCATGAAATCTAACATAAGTTATGTGTATCTATTTAATATTAGATTATTGGTACTTGTGTGTTATCTGGGCGCCCGATTTTTTTTCATCGGGTCGGAAAAATCACGTCGATCGCAATGCGATGCGATTTTTGCATTAAATCGCGTTGATCGCATCACATGCAACCAAATCGCATGCAACCAAATCGCATGCGATGCGATCAATGCGATTTTTCCATAGGAATCAATGTTAAATGGTCCCAAATGGTCCCTGAGACCCGATTTCACATTAGGGTCAATGTTAAATGCCCCCCAGGCCCCCCATTGTTTGTATGCCCCCTCATTGTTAACGCCACCCCACCATCAATGCCAACCTGAAGCGTGGCGAGCGCAGCGAGCCCGCGAGGGGTGGCGGTACGCGTCCTCCGAACTTTTCATGCCCCCACTATCCACGTCGGCGAGCGCAGCGAGCCCCGTAAGGGGATGAGGAATACGCTTATATATTGAGCCCCTCGCGGGGGCTCGCTGCGCTCGCCACGCTTCGGGCTCGTATTCCGCGGCCCCACGCGGGGCACGCTGCGCTCGCCACGCTTCGGGCTCACTATATTAAATCAACTCCAAGCTGATGTGGATAGTGGGGGTATGAAAAGGTCTGAGGACGCGTAACGCCACCCCTCGCCTGCTTGCTGCGCTCGCCACGCTTCGGGTTGGCATTGATGGTGGGGTGGCGTTAACAATGAGGGGGCATTTGGCCTAATACACCTATTGGGGGGTCCTGGGGGGCATTTAACATTGCCCTAATGTGAAATTGGGTCTCAGGTACCATTTGGGACCATTTAACATGATTCCTATGGAAAAATCGCGTCGATCGCATCGCATGTGATTTGGTCGCATGCGATGCGATCAACACGATTTAACGCAAAAATCGGGTCGGTCGCATCGCATTGCATGCCTTAAGTTAAGGCATGCAATTAACTATATCGGGCGCCCAGATAATACACAAGTACCAGATTATTATTAGAATTACAGTTGTTCGTTACTTTACATAGGAGCGCAGCACATTATGTGCACTCTGTGCTGCTGGGGGACTCTGCTACTGCCACTCTATAACTCTCAGTGTGTGGGTTTGTACTATCTCCATTCCTCTCCTCACATCATGTCACTGTCATCACTGACATATCATGCATGTCCGGATATAGTTTATGCTGCTGCCTCAACCCTAGGGGTGCTAGGGGTGTGTCTCAGTATTTGTTCACAGATTGTAATTGATGTGAACAATAATGTTCGGTGTAAATTGCTCCAGTCATTCCACAGTTATGCTGTCTGCTGAAATACTCAGTGCTGCTGCCTCACCCCTAGGGGTGCTAGGGTGTCTTACTTCCACAGTGTTTGTTCCCAGATTGTAAGTCGTAGGTGTAAAAAGTTTGGTGTAAATTGTTGCAGTCATTCCGGAGTCATGCTGGAACATACATATGAGCGTACAGCAAAAATTGAGGTGTTTAATTAATAAAAAATTAACAGTAATTCATTTCGATTTGGATTTTTTTTAGTTGCCTCTGCCGTGTTGTAATATGCTCGTATGTAAAATGTCATGATCTTCCCTTTGTAAACTGTATAGAAACCAGCTCTTCCAATACCAAAATTCCAAATGTGCACTCCCCATATATGCCAATATTATTATTATTATTACTATTATTATTACTACATTTAATTTTTAAGGCGGCACAAGTTTTTTGCAGCTAATACTAATAGCAAATGCCCAACATGTCTCTTGGCTTTAATGCCATTTTCTCATTTCTGGTGATCCAAGACTATAGCAATTATCATGCAATTACATACAGTACCTCACAACTTTTTTATCTTTAGAATCGGGACTGGTGGGGCTGGTCCAAGAAAGGGGCAGAGCAACACGACATTTGGGCCTGATTTCAGAAAAATGGGGTGTGGCCTAGCTCCACAACTTCTGTTTCTGTCACTTTAGGGTGTGCCCAGCGCTCTCAGAGAAGCTGGGCAGCCCCCGGCTCCCTCCCTGCACTGAAGAGATGCCCCGCACATGCAGCAGTAATCTCAGGCTCCTCCATACTGCCCCCCCTCAGGACAGGACACTGTGACCCTTGTAACGGGCAGCGGGACAGTCTCCCATTAGCTGGACTGTCCCGCTGTTATCGGGAGAGTTGTGAGGTATGCAGTTACAGTATATTTGCATTAAATCACCATTGGGTGTCTGACATTCTCTTTGTTGTTTTAGTAGTAGTAGTACGTTTATTTATAAGGTCGCCGCAAAGTGTCCGCAGCGCCGTACATAGCAAACAAAAAACAAATTACAAGGTAACGTACCGGGTGTGTTGAAAAATACAGTATGAATAGGGGTATAGCTGGTAGAACTAAAATCAGCATCAGTTCAGAAGTAGGTGTCAAAATTGTCGAGGAGACTGAAGATGAAGTAGAGGAAGGGAAGAACAGGACAGGAGCACAGGTGAGGTAAAGAGATAGGGTGAGTACGTGAGGAAGGAGGACCCTACTCATAAGAGTTAACATACTAAAAATAGGTGGGAGGAAGAACGAAAAACAATAGGATAAGTAGGAACGGAGGCAGGATAGGAGGATCAAAAGAGGTTTTCTATACTTTCTTCCCTGAGACATAAAGCAGAGGTACTCAGTGCCGTTGAGAGGAGGGGGAGTGAGTACTTTTTACCCGGGCCCTGGTCTGATGGAGGGCCCCCCTCCCCCACTGCAGAGAGCCTCGCAGTGGGAGTAGAGATGACAGGCTGCTTAAGCAGCACAGCCTCTCTCTCCAGATCAGCACACGCTGCTCAGTGCTGGGTGCTGAGTGGGGGAGAGAGACAGCCGTTGCAGCAGCCTGTCCTCTCTTTCCCTGAGCGGGTGTTGTACAGCCCGCTCCCCCTGCAAATTTAATTAATATTTGTTACAGCCGTGACCACGCTTTTCCCATTGGTCTGGCCCACTCCATTGGTCACACACCCTTTTTTACTGGGGCCTGGCCGCGCTTTCAGCGGCCCTGGAGTTACAGTAATACATAGTCTAACCTGGAGATTTCCTTGTTTTAATGGTTTGCTGAGACAGTGTCAGAATCTTAATTTCCTGGAAGGATGGTTGTTTTTCCATAGGAGAATCCGGTACCTTTTTTCAATACCAGCTCAAGTTTAATTTACCCTCAGATCTGCTGTATGCTCTTTGCTGTCATGGTCTCACCCCCTCAGCGTGTACACAGTGGCACTCTCCAACATAGGGCACCCAGATTTGCATTTTGCTCTAAATATGAACTTACAGACCGCTGGAAAGCTAATGAATATTCATGATGATAAATAACGTGACTCACATTTCTGTCATGGGAGAAATCCAGGCATTAGGGAAATATGCCATGAATGATAATCTTTCTCTAGTTAAGTATTATTAGAATGGAGCAAGCATTAAATTACACATACACAACATAGAAACCACTTACATTATTACACCCACTATTTCTATCGGTGCCAATATTGTATTAGTATATTAATAGCACAGTATTAATCTATAGTATACTGCCCACAATCCGCTCCCATCTGCGGAATGTCCTGGTTTATTGCTAGCTATTGCAGCCAAGCCTCCAAGCCTATATTTGAATAAATATTTAAGCAAATAATTTTTCTCTAATTAAGCATTATCAGTAGCATCCACAATCCCCCGCCAACCCCCACAAAACAATTTCTCACACCAGGGTTCTGGAAATTCAGTCTGTTTGCTGGCTGATAGCCGTCAGAGCTCCTATCCTTTGCTGTACTTTGACTGACTGCTGGAGTTTAATGGAGATTGAAAAGAAAGGAGAGTGTTAATGATAAGTTTGTTATTCAGAAATGCCTGCCATCTGATGTACTTTCATAAAACTTGGAACAGACTCTGCCTTTTACACTTATTACTAGTTATTACGATACAAATTAGACTTTTGGGTGGGATGCACTAAACTGAAAATGCGTTTTCAGATAACCCCATTAAGATAACGCCCCCCCCCCCCCCCTCCTCAGCACCAGAACATTACCCTTCCGGGTGCAGGGAGGAGGAGCCTGGCAGTCCCTGCAGCAATCTGAGCAGGAGGCTGCTGGCCACAGGAGGAGGCGGAGAGATGCTGGGACCCATTTACTCCCCACCGGCTACTTCGCAAAGGGCAGATCTTATCGCAAGAGCTGCCCTTTGCAATACCGATCGCATAGGTTAGTACATATGGATCTCTTTGTATAAGAACTGGCACTTGATAATGTACAGGTTGTTATGTCAACTGTGTCTAGGTCGACAGTCAAAATATGGACCACTATGGGTCTACAGTCAAAAAGATTGACATGCAGTTGCTCGATGTGGTCAAAATTACACAAGCAAAAGGTCGATATGGAAAAGGTCGACATGCGTTTTTGAGAAAAATGTCAAAGTGGGTCGACATGGCCACAATATAAGTGTACCGCATCCCCTCGCCACCATTATATTCCCTCTCCACTGCCACTGGGATGTTACAGTATGAAAAAGTCCTTTTTTGAAAGAAAAAACTCATGTTGACCTTGGCCATGGATTGTCGAGATCATGGCCGGATCTCGACAATCCATGGTCGTATTTGCAGACACGCCCCCTTTCCTCTGATTATCAGGCGGGACATTGAATCCCACCTGCTGATAAACTGGTGATCGGGCCGATAATGGGCCAGGGTCCTGACTGTTGGGATGTACCAACAGTCGGGAGCCGGGATTGAATACCCCCCTTAATCTGGAACTGAATTTCAAATAGCAACTTGAAAATGTTAATGCCATATAACACAAATGTGGGACTTCTAACATGATCATGGCTGAAGCTCCATACACACTAGGCAATCCTGTTAACAATATTGCTCAGAAAGGGACTTCTGAGCGATATTGTTCACAATATTGTCTAGTGCGGACACTCAATATTGTTAACTATGTGGTCCTGTGCGCCGTTAATGATGAGTGATATCTACTGAACATGCAGGTGAATTTGTCAATATAGTGGTCCTGAAACTGTTCAGTGATTATGGCCCTTTTCGCTCGCTCACGGCCAATATCGTTAACTATGTTGGCTATGGCCATGGTCATGTAGTGTGTATGGGGCTTAAGTTTAAAGTGGGAAACCAAGGTTGTGAGTATTTCAAACTTGTAAAGATTTTATAACTACCCTTCATTTTAAAACTTTTGCATCCTTTCAGCAAACGAGTTGTAAACTAGTTGTAAAACTTTTACAAAAATGGTTCAACACACTTTACATTGCTATTCCTTCAATTACATTTGCGGTCAGGCTGATTTGCCGGTTCCCATCAAAGGAACCTATGTTAAACTCATAACATGGCCGTCTATGGTGGGAGCCTCTGGAGCTCAAACTTGATAGGCTGAGGAGAGTCCCATTGACTAACATCAGTGGCATTCCTCTCAGTCACATGCGGCTACTCCGGCCCACTGGTATGGGGAACTCATTTTTTTATTTTGAAATCATGGACTGAAGAGGACGTGATCTACACTGGCTGGAGGTGAGTATTGAATTTTTTTATACAGGTACCTAATGGATTTCTACATGGACAAGGTGGCCGACCTACATGTCAAGACAGATGAGTATATATGTACATTGTGTGCACTTTTACTGTGTACGCTGTGTGTGTTTAGTAATTTTTGTGTTAGTTTAGCAGTGGGACTACAAGTCCTAATGAGCCCTTTAATACCCTGCATGCAGATACTTGTGGTTCATTACGTCCCTGCATGCGGGGGAGGCTTGATGGAACTTTTAGTTTCACAGCCAAACTCAAGGCTATTTATTTTTAATTTTTACACTTACAAAGCAATCAACCTAGTGGGAAGGGGAATACCTTTATTGAATCCTGAGAACTATTTAAATTTGCCAAGTTCTCAGGACGAAGCCATTCGCAAGCATACGTATAGCAGCTCCGCCGTTACAGCTGAGCTTAGTAAATTTCCCACAAGATGTGTTAGGGAGGTATACTGTATGTTGTTACGTATATATTTTGTTTGTATTATATTATTGTGTATATATTATGTGTTATGTCAGGGGCGTAACTAGATATTCGTAGGCCCAATAGCAAAAGTTTGTAAGGGCCCCCCCAATTTAGCAACTGATGGTGATAAATGCATGTAAAACATATAACTTGGACAGTAAAGATGGGCCCCCTTCAGTTCTGGGCCCCATAGCAGCTGCATCCCTTGCACCTATGGTAGTCACACCCTTGTGTTATGTACTATATGTGTTATGTCTTCATTTCCTTTGTGTCTTTAGTTACCTCTCCTGGAAGTCTGCTTTTTGAAACTGCTGCTTTTCTTTTCTGTCATATTTTTCACAATCTCTTAATAAGCCATGTTTTCTGTCTCTATTCTATCACTATTTCTGTTGTGGTGCCAGAACTCTTAAGCTCTTGCACATTAAATAATTATGAGTTTTAATGGCCTCTGGCATATCATGGGTTAAAAATAGGCATATCGCAGCTTCCGGCACACAGAGATGGCCTGGTTGAAAAGGAAAAGTTGGATGTAAATGGAGAGAGATAATCCCTATTTCTGTAAACCCGCTGAGGATTAAGGGTCGGGAAACAGCAGCTTTCATAAAATTAAAACCATTTACTGGAGTGGAATAGAAATAGAGAGTTGGAGCTAGTCATTCTCCTCTCCCGGCGATGTCAGAAGTCCTCTGTATAATTTGGGTAATTATGGTTTTTGGGGATAAAACTGGAAGGGCCTTTAGAGAAAAAGCAACTATAAATCAGGGTTGCCTACCTTTAAAGTCTCCACATTGGGAGAAGCCCAGAGAGGAGAATGTCAGCAGCACTTCGGGAGGCGGGGCCTTATGTAGACATCATCAAGCCCCGCCCCCAGTAGGTAAATCCCACAATTGCTGGTCTTCAAGGCGGGGCCAATTCGTGGTAATTTATCACTGCCGCCAGGGAGATTTGGGGGGTGCCGTCGGTATCCGGGAAGGTTGCCCACCTTTCCCGGGAGGCTAGCATGGGGACTCGATTTTCGGAAGCCTCCCAGCCATTCCGGGAGGGTAGGCAACCCTGCTATAAATACTGTAATCTAAATCCAATCTAAAGGCCCCCATACATTAGGCCAACTTGTCCTAGAGACAGGTTGGCCCCGATTTCCCCTGAGCTCCTCTGGCATCTCCCCAGGTGAACCCACTAAGATTTGGTAATTGATCTGCCATTTGTTTACGTGTTGATAAATCTCATGCAATTTATCACATGTAAGCCTGGGAAGCTGCAGGTGGGGGGCGGCACAATTGAAAATTTCTATTCAAAAGACTGGGCTGCCGCTAATTGGCTGAGGGAGCTTTGTCAGCCATTCACCAGTCTCCTATTTGAGCGGCCGCTGATTGGCTGACAGAGCGGCCACCCATTCTTTTGAATAGGATTTTTCACTTCTTCCCATCATTAGGATGGTGGCAGGATTAACATGAGGAGACTGTACAGGGTTTTTGGCACATGTGATAGCATCTTTGTGGCCACACCACAGCTGCACAATGCTGATGTTACAGGTATAGCAAGTCCCACGTAACCTTTGCAGAGGGGGGTTACAGGGGACTTGCAACAAGAAACAAAGTGAGTTATTACAGTACAGTACAGTACAGTACAGAACATATATAAAGTACAGATGTGTCCTTGGCCCTTATTCGGATTTGTTCTCAAAATGGGCAAAACCATGTGCACTGCAGGTGGGGCAGATGTAACATGTATAGAGAGAGTTAGATTTGTGTGAGTTATTTTGTTTCTGTGCAGGGTATTATACTGGCTGCATTATTTTTACACTGGAATTTAGATTTCAGTTGCAACACACTCCACCCAATTTTAACACTCTCTGCACATGTTACATCTGCCCCACCTGCAGTGCACATGGTTTTGTCCATTTTGAGAACAAATTTGTACTACGATCAGATCTGAATAAGGGCCCTTATGTATCCTTGCTGTGGGAGGCAGTGTGTCATGGCGATGCCACAATGCATCCACAGACCACTGCAGCCATTGCGTTCCCCATTGTAAGCTATGGTTTCTGGGAGCGTGCCCAAAGGTGCCAGCAGGTTGGCTGGGCCCCGGTAAAAGTAAGGGGGTGTCCACACCCCCGTGAAAAAAAAAATAGTGCACTGAGCAGCATGTGCTGAGCTGGGGAGAGAGGCTGTGCTGCTGTGGCAGCCTGTCATCTCCCCCCCCCCCCACTGCCCGGCTCCCTGCAACTGGGGAGGGGGGGTTGGACCCTTCTCGACGCCTGCATTACCTTCCGCATCAGAGTACTGATGTATGGGGTTTAGAGCATTCGGAAATGCTGTAAAAACCCAGTTTTCTCCTTTAGTGCATTCTGCCATATATCTCAATGGTATATATGCATCTACCTATGAAATGAAGACATAAATTGCTTGGATCAAATAGTTCTATGTCAATTACAGCTTGAGCTGCTGTACCACATACCCTACCACTAAAAAATACGAATACATCGCTATTTAAAAACAAAAGGATTTAGACAGCCATCAAACTCAGCTGTCAAAGGTAAAGAGCAAAGATGAACATTTGTTTTATTTATCTGACTGACAGTTCATGCAATTACCCAAGTAGATTGGATCTGCCCTGATCATTAAATAAATCTTGGCTCAGAAGAGAAAAGATCCAAACGTCACACTTCGAGTAATTATCCTAGAGGTTGGATGTGTTTGTATTCTCCTGTACTTCAAGGTAAATAATCTCAGGAAAGGAACTTGCCTGGGGTTGAACTGATAGCAAGAGAACACCAGATGCTGGGAAGAAATAATTGAAGTATGTCCTCTGACATGGAGTATATAAATATACAACAATTGCATCACCAACTTCTAACAGCCCTGTTCCAAGTGACTTCTCGTTTGATCATTTGAGCAATCTCTCTTTTTAAGGACCAACAATGGGCAGCCCTTGTCTGTCATGTAGTTTATTGTTTGAATAGAAACATTATATTCTCTACTTTTTTCACCTACTTATAGGGATCGGTATTCCCAGTGGCGTAGCTACGTTTTGGGCGCCCCCCCGCCGTTAGGGGGGGGCGCCCATACCCACCCCCCGCCGCCGCCGCCCCGTCCAGCACCCCCCCGCCCCGTCGCCCCGCCGCCTATGCTAACCCCCTCCCCCGCAGTCTTACCTATCGCGCTGGTCCCGGCGGCTCCGTCCGTTCATCTGCTGAGGACCACCACAAAATGGCCGCCTCCGTACAGCAGACAGTTTCAGAGAACTGTTTGCTATATGGGGGCGGCCATTTTGTTGTGGTCCGCCGGGACCAGCAAGATACGTAAGTCTGCGGGGGATCGGGGGGGGGGGGTCACTATAGCACCGCAGCCCCCGGCGCCCCCACATGCACAGCGCCCCCCCCCCCCCCCGCGGTGGCGGGGGCTGCGGTGCTGTAGTTACGCCCCTGGGTATTCCAGTGCTGGCTGCTGATCATCGGGTCCTCCTGTGTTACTGCGTGAAACCTGGTGCAGCAAAGTGGTGCTGCAAAGTGGCAGCTCACTTTACAGCACCAGTAGTCAAGTAGCAGAAGAGTATGCGATGGCCGGCAGCCCTCCCGGAGTACCGATTGGTGGTCTCTGGCTTTAGGTGATTATGAGCAGCAGCTCTGCCACCGCATGCGATAATTGATAGATCTATGCAATGTAATCCATTATGACAATGCGTTTTGGGATGATATTATCACATTCACATCCTCAGATTTCTTCGTCATATTTCCCACCACATACTGTAATTCAGAAATTCAGCATGTAAAATATAACAAGGTACAACACACATACACTGCAACAGGTTGGAGAACTATAAACAAAATGAAGACGTTTATTCCCAAAAATCAGTGCTGAAGATGCAGGGAAATAATACAATTATTTTAGCAGTGAATTGAAAGCAAATAGTAAATAGCACATGTACATAAAATGAAGCCCTTCTCCGTTCATAGAGGAATCCTCTTGCCAATGCATTTTACCTATGAAGACTGGGGGGAACAATGTGGTGCCAAACAGTGGCGTAAGTTTGTTCAGTTGCCCAGAGGAAAGATTAATATTGGTGTCCCCCACACTATCGTATATAAATGTATGTATCGATTTTATATACTGTATATAAAGAACAATAAAAAAATTATTTCTATAAATCTGGTTACATTGTACCACATTTATTTGAAACAAATACATTGCTTAGCAGGGGTTGGGATCATTTGGTCTACAGCATTATGGTCGACAGTCATTAGGTCGACATGGGAAAAGGTCAACATGGGTCTAGGTCGACATGGGAAAAGGTCGTAATGGTTCTAATTCGAAAGGTCGTTAGTTCGACAGGTCGTTAGTTCGACAGGTCATTAGTTTTTACATTGTCTAGGTCGACATTCAAAAGGTCAACATGGGGTTTTTCACTGGTTTTTTTACCTGAATGTCAACACAGTCGACATGGACACAGTTTAAAGTGCACTGCATCCCCTCGCATCGCTCGCTGCGCTCGCAATGCATCGGGCACGGTGTCTCGCTACGCTCGGCACACTATTTTATTCTCCCACCACGCCCTAGTGGATGGTAGGGCATGAAATACCGCCTGTCGGCACATGTCGGCTCAAAAAACAGTGAAAAACTCCATGTCAAACTTTTGACTGTCGACCTAGACAATGCTGAACTAATGACCTGTCGAACTAACGACCTGTCGAACTAATGACCTTTCGACCTAGAACCATGTTGACCTTTTCCCATGTCGACCTAATGGTGTCGAACTAATGACTGTCTACAATAATGCTGTAGGCCAAATGACCGCATCACGCTTAGCAGTCATACCCAGGATTAGAATCGATTACCTGTCACCATTCAGAGGGAGAGATGTACTGTACTAAGCCTTGAAAAGTGATAAAATGGAGAGGGATAAACACTTGAGCTTGTGGCATGACAGTAAGGAGCTGATTGGCTGGCAGTTTATCACTCTCAATTTATCACTTATAAAGCTTAGTACATCTGGCCCGGGAGAGCTCTTTGCTCCTGCACTGTAAGTGGGTAGATTATGTATAATTGTTAGTTCAAAACCATTACTATTTGGCAGAGCTATATCGTGTGGTTACTTCATATACAGTAGCTAGAATTCACATGCCTTCTATGCAGGAGCAAATAGCTCCATCAGTAAGGTATCTGCTTCTAGTGGGAGAAATATACAACAATACAGGATATATA
Organism: Crinia signifera; assembly: GCF_055691185.1. Taxonomy (NCBI): domain Eukaryota; kingdom Metazoa; phylum Chordata; class Amphibia; order Anura; family Myobatrachidae; genus Crinia; species Crinia signifera. The sequence continues at coordinate 34,858,018 of NC_139224.1, read as the reverse complement.
TAGAATAGAGAATAAGAGTGCGCTTAGAGATTAGTCTCCACCTTTACAGAATTGACACGGTGGGACAACTATCATAAAATGTATTAAAACATATAATAAAAATCTTTACAGAGTCAGACACGATGTTAATTGATTTGTCCTTTCAAGATAGAAGGTAACTGACGCGTTTCGTCATACAAGACTTCATGAGGGGAATTGACTCATAAACAATAAACATATATATGTATGTTTGGAGAATGGACATAAGCGCTGCCTTTATTCAAATAAAAATTAATATTGTGTGCGTGGTGGTAAAATGATGAAACTGAGGATAAGTATCACTTTTCACTTTACTAATTTGGACAAAAAATGAAATGAAATAAAAAGTAAAAGAAAGCTTGGAAAAATTGGTAATGGGGGAAAGTTGGGAAAAGTGACCTGCTATAATGGTCTGTTCTGGGAGGTTTGATGGTTCCTCTTAATTGATGTTTTATTCACACCTGTATACTAGGGAAATTTTTGTCACAGTATCACTGTGGGGAGATTCCCTATTGGGGTTCAGGTGGTCTGTACAATCCATTGGGCGGAGTTTGATGGGCTTGCAATCAGCCCTGCGAATCAACCAGAATAATCCACAATTTGTTTGATATAGTAATGTGTGTAAGAATGTATTCGGTTGTCACATCAGGCATCCAAAATGCTCACCTTGAGAAGCACAGCAATCTAAGTAATCTCTTTATACCTCCCCAGGGTGCCCAGATAAACCTTGTGTATCGGCGCCTCTTCGTTTTCCCATCTTGCAATGCAGAATGCAAAGACCGATTCAACACATTTGATTATATCATTAGTGGATGTTAAGGACAATTCCATCATTTTAAAATTATTTGTAAAGAGTAGTCAGGCCTCCACAAGGCAGCACTCAGCTCTCCCTATGCATGCATAATTATATCATTGCATAATACAGTCATGTTGCTGGCAGTGGGGCCATTGAAGCAGTTGAGGTTTTCTTTAATTTCTATAATCATTGCTGTGGCCCTATCTGCTGATATCGTGGGTCGTTGCTGTTTATAATGTTCATAGAAGAGGACTTCAAAACCCTCCATAAAGCTCTATTTGATCTTAATCCATTTAGGACTATGTAACCCATGACAACCAATCTCATACTCGTTTTGAAGGAGTCTAGTGCAGGCTACTTCCATCTACACAAAAATCTCATTAGTGTATATAGGTTACAACTAATTTCTGCAGTATGCACCATAGCGCTAATAAGGTTTCTATGTCTCAGGTTTAAAGTATTACATACACAGCATTTACATCTTATACCTGTCAGTGTCTGGTAAAGCAGTTGCCATGGTAACGGTAGGTGACAGCTACTGAGCCGTATAGGCTGACACGATTATTTGACAATATTTGGATAGATAGACAGCTCCCCTCTGCTTCAGCTTTGTCTTCCAGAATGGACATAACCAACATCCCCCACTGATGTATATAAATCATAATTATTGGGCAGATCTTTAGAGATCAAATCATAGACTATTTATGTACAGTACTGGGCCAAATGTACTAAGCTTGAAAAGTGATAAACTGGAGAGTGAGAAACCACCAGCCAATCAGCTTCTAACTGCCATGTTAAAGGTTGTGTTTGAAAAATGACAGTATGGAGCTGATTGGTAGGTGGTTTATCACTCTCCACTTTATCACTTTTCAAGGCTTAGTACATCCTTGTGAGAGAGAATGGAGAAACATGGGGTACGATTCTCAACCTGCGCACATGGCTGCGAATTTTCGGACGACCTAGTTTGGGCACGTTGTGCGCATGCGCGAGCTGTCTGTACAAATGGAACAAGTGAAGGCTAGCCTTCGCTGTCCGTGTGCAAGGTGATTGACACCATGTGACCGTTTGGTGGTGGGAACCTAGCATTTTTTGGGAGTGCCCCAGAAAACACAGGCCTTCCACGGCTGTTGGGACAGAGTGACGCTGATGCCATCAGCTGCCCCCTTTTCCCCATGGTCTTCACAGCACTGAGTTAGTCTAGACTGACAGCTCTTGCGAACAGGAGGGAATCCATTCGATGGTGAGTGATTTCCCCCTGTGTGCAAGTCTGGGAACGCATTCGCAGCCGTGCACATAGGCGAGATCTCTCCAAGTCCGGCTCCTACCGCCCCATATCCCTTCTGAACTGCGATTACAAATTGCTGACTAAAATCCTTGCTGAACGGCTTAAACCTATATTACCCCACAACATTCATCAAGATGAGACAGGGTTTATATCAGGGAGGCACTCCATGCGCAATGAATGAAAAGTCTTAGCTGCCACTCAATCCAGATTTACCGACAAACCTTCTGATTCCCCTGATCTTGTACTATCTGTAGATGCTGAAAAAGCTTTCGATATTGGTATTATGGCCCCACCTATTTGATTCAATGTTAAAATTCGCTATTCCCCACATATATATAAACTTTCTTAAAACTCTCTACACATCTTCCTCTTCTCAAATAGCCTGAAATGGTTATCTTTCCCCCCTTCCAGATTAGAAGAGGAACCAGACAGGGATGCCCGCTGTCCCCTCTTCTCTTTGCTATAGCTATTGAGCCCTTGACTATTGCACGAAGAGTGTCCCAGATATATACAGGTATAACCATTAATAACATAGAACACAAATTTTCCCTATTCACAGACGTTATGCTGTTATTTGTGTCAAACCCCCTAACTTCTATTCCAGCAATCATGACTATTATTGATGAATTTGGCCCTATTTCACGATATAAAATTAATGTAAGCAAATCTGAAATTCTACCACTCTCCCCCCTATCCTCCACTATCCTCCACTATCCTCTCTCATCCCACTCTATCTCAATTTAAAATACAAGCTTCCCATATAAAATATTAAGGAGTCCTTATTACTAGAAACCCACATACACTATACAAAACTAATTTCACCCCTCTTTTGACTAAAATCGAATCCCAATTAGAATGCTGGACTAAACTTCCCCTCTCCCTCTTAGGCAGGGCGGCGGTCCTTAAAAGTATTATCCTCCCCAAAATCTTCCACTATCTTCAACTCATCCCATGCATACTTTCTAGATCTGATTTTCTCTTATTAAATAAACTTATGTCCAGATTTCTTTGGAATGGTAAAAGGCATCGTATGTCATTAACTAAACTGATGCGAGCTAAACCAGAAGGTGGTTTATGCATACCTAACTTTCAAATGAACTTTCGATATATACAGACTTGTAAATAGATCAAGCCCTCTTCAAACCCTTCTCTCCTAGTGTTTTACTACATTCACCTGTTAAATTGCCCCCCCCCCCCCCCCCGCATATATTAGATCATATATTATTCAGAGGCACATTTGATGCTTGGCTCCAAATAAATAAGACACTGTGCAGGAACTTCACTATTACCCCTTATATACCATTTTGGGGCAACACAGACTTCACCCCCTCACTCTCAAACTCCTATGTTACATGGAAACAAAAAGGCTTAGATCTTGCTACAACCCTTTGAAAAAGCCACAGCCAGTGGTGAAACGCTTTAGTGGTTTAAGTGTTGTTTTTAGATCTCCAGGACTGGATTCGAGGCTGCCAAAGACTGCTTTATTTTTTACTTCACTGCCCTCTACAATACCCATTGTGGACTTCCACCAATACCCAGTAGGATACCTCCAGGTGAGCTCCACCACCTATAGCCACCTGCATTACCATCTTGGGGAAATCCCCAGAGGAACTACTAAGTGGGATATCTCCAGGTGTGCCTCACCATCTATAGCCACCTGTTTAAGGACATTGCCATTTTGGGGAAATTCCCAGAGGTTCTATTGTGGCCCTTACTGTTATATTCTCGTGGATCTTTCCAGGCTAACCCCACTGCAATTAGCAACCATAAGGGGACGCCTTCTTTTTGGATATCCAAGTCACCCAGTTTATCATCCTCCAGCGGCCATTGGGGGCCCCACACTAACAGAGAGGACCTTGGGCTTCTTCTAGAAATTAATTCCCAGACTCCTCCAGCTGCACCAGAGTGGGATTCCGTACCAAAAGTGATGGCCTGTGATTGTTTGCCTATTACAGTATATACCTTTAAAAAGAGCAGTGATTCTTGGAAAAGCAGCCTTTGGGTTAAGTGCACTTACCCGTAATTGGACAGATCACCAAATATCCATCCTGAGAGTGAGACACTTTCTCTTTTTAATCTTAATATTTGTTATATGCATGTGTGTTAATGTCAATGTGTTATTATTAGTAATTGATTTTTTGCATATAAAGGAATCGTTATTATAACAATCGAGTCTTCTATTCATTGTAGTCTCAGCGCTGCTTCTTTGTATTTTTTCTTGTGACAACCTTCAATAGGGTGTGACTACCCTTGTTACCCAGCAGCTGCTCTAGGGAAACAACCTATACTAAAGGCGCCCTACATATATTCTCTAGTAGAATATATATATATATTTTTTTTTTCTCTTGTAGATCTCGCTACAAAACTATTTGATCCGGGTGGTCAATTACTTCCCTTTGAAAGTCTGAAAACTACATATGATCTTCCTAATGGGTCACTTCTACATGTACCTACAAATACGCCACTATATCACGCCAAAAATCCCCTCCATTCTGTCTGACCAAGACCTTGACCCTCTTGCCCCTATATTTATGGCCTTACAAAACCAGGTTTTTAAAACAAACATCTCTACGATCAGCTTTTACTCACTACCCCACAACGCTCTGCTGATGCCTTGATTGCTGCATGGTCTGCAGATATACCAGAAGTTACTCATTCCCATAAGTTGTTCAAATCATCTTTGAAAATATTACAATCTGCATACCTATAAGCAGTACACTTCAAGACAATACACAGAATTTATATTGCCCCTGCGCAAAGCAAACATATGTCCCCATTAGCGCCAGGAAACTGTCCGAAATGTAAGATGAGAAATGCCAAGTTTCTACACTGTTTATGGTCAAATTCTAGCGAAAGATAATGAATTTTATCAAAAAGATGTTTTCCATATCTCTCCCTTTGGATCCATTGCCCTGTTTATGCTTGGGCTTTGATGGGTGGTTGTATAGCTTCAAGTGCGCTCACATGATCCTGCTACTTACCATTGTGTTCACTGTAGTGAAGAAACTTATTCTGATCCACTGGATTGCACCTACTGCTCCATCTATGTCTGAATTGCACGCAAGACTTCTACAGCTAGTGCTCTTTGATAAAGCACCTTAATGCTGACTGTGAACTCTTCTCATGAACCCTTTTGAGGAAGTGGACCCCCTATATAGACACGCTAGAAGACTCTGATAAAAAGTTGATACTATCATCACTCAATATTGGCAATTCTTCCAATCCATAAACCCACCGTATCTTGACATCAAATTATAACCTGACCAAAAGGAGATCGGTCATCATCACAATACATACATTGTACTGGAATATGCAATTTATAACAAAAATAATGAGCTCTACAGATGTGCCCATACCTACAACCTGCTCAGATCTCTTCATAGTACCGCAAACATAACTACCAGATCTCCCACACGCCAAACTCAGACATTTGTCACTTGATTATTAACCACAAAGCTCTGTCTGTTCCATATCAGAAGCCCACTAAGTTACTGCCTAATATCCAAGCTATATGATATACTCGAATCAATTAACCACCTTCCAATCTGTTTTCTGTCTTGTCTTGTCCCTCTCCACTCCCCTTCCCCCCATATTCTACTCAGTTGATCAATACTTACATTAAGACCGTAATCCTTTTGTTTCATTTTTAATGTGACCACTTTATTGGATTGGAATTGTTCCATTTATGTTCTACATCGTTATAGATATACTATATTGTAACCAGGACAATTGATTTTGTCATATTTGTCAAATAGATCAGGACTATTTGTCCCCATGTGCACTCCCAGACGGACATGGAGGACTCTTCAAATGTGATGTGATTGTTATGTTATATTTCCTTCTGTAACGTTGGCCTTGGCCGATATGCTATTTCATTCCTTTAAAAATCAATAAAAACCTTTGAAATCAAATAAGAAGTAGATTCTGATTGGTTGCCCATAACAACATCTTATTTTCAATAGAACTGCCATCTTAGTAAACAAACCACATTGAGACAAAACTTCTCAAGATCACAGAAAACAGGAACATTGTATGTCACGGGTGGCCAAACCTGTCCTCAAGATCTACCAACAGTCCATGTATCTCAGGCAACCTGTGGATCTATATAGTAGGAATGAATGCAGCAGGTTTGAGAATGTGACAGTTAGTAATGACTACAGCTGTGCATCAGCTAGGGGATTTGGAAAACGAGGGCCGTTGGTGGAACCCGAGGAGCGGTTTGGTCACCCATGCCATAGGACATATGTTAGGGATGCTTATGTTAAAAGTACACATTTATATTTGTTGCTCCAGTCCTTCCACAGAGTTTTTGTAGTCATGTATTTATATGTTCTTATCATTGTAATTTTGAAATATATCACAAACCTTAAATACCCAAATATTTCTCCTAATTTTGCATCCTAACATTTATAGTAGAACATAACGTGATGCTTTGTACTTGCACTATAAAAGTCAGCACATGATATAAACTGACTTCATTGTGCCGTTCTGCAGAACATAATGGTGTGTGCAGCATAACAGCATAATCGAATTCTCCAATTTCCTTAGGCAGTTACAGAGTTCTCATCAACATATAAATAGCACTCATCTCTTGCATCCTATTGCTTCCAAAACTTTCTACTTTGTTTAACAAAATAATCTACAGATAATATAGAAAACTAGTTCACAGTAATTACATGTGAAATCCATAACTGGGAAAAGGCCATCTCAAATAAATTCATACTAAATTGTCAAATTAACAAATACTGTACAAAATTATTTATGACAATGAGTTTGGAGGATACAATAAAGGTCAGTTTGCAGAAATCGTGTTTCAGTGACTGTTTTAGTGATTTACAGATCCATCCCCATCAAGGGCAAGTCAACAAATAAATCACCGGTTTACTGAATCTATAAGTAAAAAAAATTGCCAGAAATTGTCGGAACAATGAAATCATCTTTCTTTCCAGTTATAATTGGTAATTATAGTTAATACTGATAGATTAAATGACTAGGGAAACCACCAAAAATGTATTCACTGCTTTCAATGAAGATACGTTGAAACTTTCATGATACTGGGTCATCCGCTGAATTGCTATCATGGTGCACTGCTGGAAAACCTCCAGAACCAAGCCAGTGCTTACTAAACTACTATAAGCCTAACTTCCATTCCATCAGAATGGATGTGGCAACAATTTGCAGATTCCGACCTGAAAAGATTGTGATTAAAGACTTTAATTTTTAAATGCTGGATTTTGCCAATTCCCTGATAATTGCTGGTCATCGCTTTCTTCCATTTGAAGTGTTTTATTGGTGAATTGAAATTATTTCAGACAGGGTTGGACTGGTCCATAGGGGTACAGGGGAACACATCAGTGGGCCACATGGCCGGAGGGCCCACCCTACATTTCTACTTGCCTACTTTCCTGGAATTGCCAGCATTCTCCCATTCTTCTATGAAAAAGGGCAAGTTCCCAGAGACACTTGTCTGAATCCCCCTCCCTCCGCACTCTCCCTACCACAGCTGTCTACTTTCCCATTCAGTAACTAGGGTGATGATGCCATTCACACATCATCGTAGCTCCTCCCTGCTTTACGAAGTCTGTAATCTTTGCATTATATAGTGGATTCAGTGCCACAATGGCACAATCGTGTCTCCACGATCCCGCCCCGCCCACACATGCCAAAGTCACCCCTGTTGTGCGAACCATGCTGTTCCCTTTCACAAAGTCGGCAAGTATGCTCCTACAGGGATCAGGTTCCAGACTTCACTTTAAATTTTCAATAAAGTCTATCTATCTATCTAGCTAGCTCTCTCAAGGGACCTAGACCCCCTGACCATGTCATCTCTAAGGGTTGCCCAAAGCATAGGCCCCTATCATTACAATTTACTAGTGGACCCTTTATGCCCCGGCCCAACGCTGGGGTATGGTGTTTTCTCCGCAACACAGGACACAAACCAGCCGGTTCACCGCCAGGATGGACAAGCCCTCAACGCGTTTCGTCCAATGGACTTCGTCATGGACGAAGTCCATTGGACGAAACGCATTGAGGGCTTGTCCATCCTGATGGTGAACTGGCTGGTCTGTGTCCTGTGTTGCGGAGAAAACATCGCTGTGTTTCTGTGGCCACGTGAACCGCTGAACCGGGATCTCCGTCTGCATGCACATTCGGACGCTGGTGGAATTTCTATGCATCTTTTAAAACCTTTGTGTATGTGAGCTTTTACATTTGAGTAAATTTTTTATTACTTATCGCTTACAAGTGCGCCTCCTCCATTCTTTTTTACATGTGCTACGATTTGGAGGTCAGAAAGAGTCTTCTGCGGGAGCTGAGGCTGCACTACACCTGGGCAATATACATATGTGACAGACCACATTATGATATACAGTGGACTGAGCGCACATCAGTATACGTTTGTATGATATATATATATATATATATATATATATATATATATATACACAGTATATATAGTCTTTAAAACAAACTGGAAACAACTGCATAAACTCACAAAGCCATCTGCCAGTCAATCTAGGGGGTGTGTGTGTGAGATACAGCATGGCCACCAAGGAATACAATGCCCTATACTAGCTTTCAGCAGACAAAGAGCAACCTTTATTTTGTGCCTGTGGAAACACTAAGGGCAGGCAACAGCATACGGAAGGATGAGGAGACCATGTGTGATAGAATGTGTGCCCTGGGGATGTACATGATTGGACTTTGTATTGCCCAAAGGATCAAGATAAGAAAAACAAGGAATACTGCTCAGGAGGTAGAAGGCTTTTAATATAATTGATTTAAAGGAAATCCGACTGGTTATTCTCTTCTGTGTAGAAGCCAACAGAGACAATTTAATTAGATGTTTGTCTATACTATAAGAATGATATATTTTGATTTGGCACATGTGGTTACTGTATATGAAATAAAACGGTGGTCCTGCTTGTAGCATAAAAGGTTTAATAGAGAAATCTATTTGAAGATATATTCATTTTTTTACACAATTTACCATGTGTATTATTTTTTTCTATTAATTATTATTATTAGTCCCCAAGGCTGGTATTGATGGCACCATCAGAACTTCTCTGTAATATAAAACATTAATATTTTTTTAATAGTACGCCCCGGGAGCATCTTTTGATATTAGTGGGCTTGTGTTCAGGAAGAGTGCTTACAGTAGGCTCAGGGCTTAATGTGCTTCTGGATATGTTGTAGAACTAATTTCCCTATGCCACCCAATCCCCCCCCACTACCCCCCATTACCCCCCATTAGGCAGAGCAAGGGCCAGTGGTAGGGTTTTTGGCACTCCCTTCAAACTATAATGCTTTTCTGTTCGAATTACTGTGCAGGGCCAACGTCGATGATGAACTAGTTCAGTGATGGCTAACCTTGACACACCAGCTGTTGTTGAATTACATATCCCAGCATGCCCTGCTACAGTTTTGCTATTTGACCATGCTAAAACTGTAGCAGGGCATGTTGGGATGTGTAGTTCAACAACAGCTGGAGTGTCAAGGTCAGCCATGACTGAACTAGTTCCTCACCATTACAGGTGGTGGAACTCAGTTCCACCCCGTTCCCCTCCACTTTAACCCCTGGGTAGGCCAACAAAGTAAAAAGATGAGAATAGTGTGGGAACATTTTTAATAAGAGGGATGAGCCCTCCCACTGGCATGTGTGCAATTAGACCCACTCCATCCCCTTTACAGTAGGGGTCAGTTCTGGTTTTCCCGGGAAGCACTCATCTTAGCGAGCCATGTAACGCAGCCGGTCACCCACACAAATGCCTGACGCCCCCCCCCCCCCCCCTTGCCGCCATTTCACCTCGCAAACGCATGAGTGGATGTGTAACGAAGACACATCCCCTTGTATGACTCCGCTGCATTGGAAATCATTCAATGGTCACTGTCCAGCAAATGATTTCTCCAGCCTTCGCAAATAAAATCAGTCTTTTATTTGCAGGTAGGGACAAAGACAGGGCAGGTGGCTGGCGTCATGTGATATCAGCCGCCTGCCCCCAGCTGGCATCGGCCTGCCCGTATACCGATGGGAACGCCACGCCCATAAAACGCTGGGCGCTCCCATGGCCCAGCACTGCCACAAATCCCATCCACCCTTGTCCTTATTACCCGCTGCGAACAGCCCGGCGAGTGAGTAACTTGCCACGGAAATTCGCAGTCGGAGTTGGCAGATGTGCAGATATGCCGAATTCTGAACACTACGTGTGATGGATAATTGGCCTCTTAATTTCTTATTGCTTTTTATAGTGGCTTATTGAGAACTAACAATTTTAGGGCCAGATGTATCAAGCTTCAAAAAGTGATAAAGTGGAGTGTGATAAACTACCAGCCAATCAGCTCCTACCTGACATGCTACAGGCTGGGTTGAACAATGACAGGTATCAGCTGATTGGCTGGTTGTTTATCACTCTCCATCTTATCACTTTTTGAAGCTTGATACATCTGGCCCATAGTATGTGTCTAAATAGATGATAAATTTGCCCCTAAATTAGGCCCTACTGTATTTGTTAATTTAACCATTATTTAACCATTTTAATAAATGTCTTGTCATCTTTAGGGTTTTGAAATATCTTGTTTAGAGCAATTATGTGTTCCTAATATAGTCTAATAATAACTTGTCTCAGACTGAGGATTTGTGACTCATCCTGCAGATAATAGTATTATTTGATTTATATTTATGTGTTATTCATAATCTGCGCTGAAGTCAGCGTTAATCACACGTTTAATGCTATGGTTGCCTCTATTGTGCTCATTATTAGAGTCAATACTAATACAGATTCCTGGTAGCTGTGCTACATTGTGTCACAATGGCCCTTATTCTGATTGATGCATACTTTTCCGCATACTTTCGGATAGCGTCTTTACGTCGTCTGCGCATGCGTGGAGAACGCAACGCGCATGTGCCACGCATTGACTCCGTACCTGTTCGGCCAAATCCCGTACAAAACTGTGCACCGCAATCAGTCTGGAAATATGGGCGTATTATGGGCGTCATGCGGAATGACACATGGGCGTAGTTTAAAAGTGGGCAAAACTGGGAGGAAACATGGGCGGACACGGGGGAGTACACTTATGTTGGGGGGCGTGCATTCGGATAGCACTCCGAATGCACGCGAACAAAACCGATAGAAATGTGCGGTGTCCATAAGTCAAGTATTGCTTTGCGGAAACCACTCGGTCTTGCGGTAGGCGAACGGAACGCCTAATGACTACAAGCATTAACACCTGAACCCAATACAATCGACTCCTTTACTCATTACTCACTAATAGGACGCTTGTCAGTGCTTTAATTGAAACCATTGCACTTCAATTGCTGTAAGGGTTAATGTGTGCAATGCATGTGTTAGGCATGGTTGTAAGGATATATTGGCATATAATTGATTCCAATTCCAAATAAACATTTTTTTATGAGGATAGGTAATTGAATAAGTGGGTCATGTGATGTATTGCAGAATAGACATAATAGTGGGTAGTTTTGCGTAAATACACCGCTTCCGTGCGGACGGACCGCTTGCCATCCGTTCGGATGCGGTATTCCCGTGCATACTCTGTAATACCGTGCAGAATCTGAGTGTTTCCCCCGCACACGCATGGTTTGTATGTCGTCCGTAAACACGCCCTGTTCTTAAAGAGTGAGTCCGTCCGAATGCGGAGGACACGTGGGCGTTTCTACGGACGATGGCCGCACGCGGCAGCACAGCGTGGCGTGCGGACCGCACCGTAAGAATTCGGGAATATCCGCATCAATCAGAATAAGGGCCAAGGTGACATAACCTTCATTTGTGTTTGTACTAATCTGCTCCTGGAGAAATAAGAACTGTTGAGGAATTGATGACAATTAGGTGCCATGGGTATCCCTCCTGAATTCCCAATAAGGCGTTATCCTCATTTGTCCTTGTACCAGTTATATGTGCTGCAAAGAATATTGATCATGAAATAAATTTAAGCCAACTATTATTTATTTGCTGACTTAAAAGTAGCTGATCGTATAACATTTTTGTGTTGTTACTCATGCTGTGTACACACGGGGGCGATAGGGGCTGAAATCGCTGGGAATATGGTCGCTGAGCGACCATATTGCCAGTGATTGGAGTGTGCACCAGCGATAAATCGCCGGGTGCGCGCTCCCGTTTTCAGCCCCTGAATGGTCGCTGGTCGGAGGAATATGCTCCTCCGACCAGCGACCTCCCCTGCCTCTTCACCCAGCAGTGTTTAAATTTTTATCTGCGACCATCTCTGGTCGCAGATGAAAACGGGACACGGGGCAATATGATTGCTGAGCAATATATTGCTAGCAATATATTGCCAGCGATCATATTGCCCCGTGTGTACGCACCTTAAAGGTTGTAGTATAATATTGTTTTTCAAATAGAAATCAATGCAATTAACATCATGGGTGAGATTTAAAAGGATGAGAGATTCAGAAAGTGAGAGATTTGGTAAGAAATCTCCAGTTTTTTTAAAGCGGCAATCATTTACACTGCAAAATCAAACTGGTTTTGCAGTGTAAATGATTGCCGCTTTAAAAAAAATTGGAGATTTCTTACCAAATCTCTCACTTTCTGAATCTCTCATCCTATTAAATCTCACCCCACGTATCTGTCAGTCTAAATGAATTTTCAGAACAATCGGTTAATGGTGTTTTTTGTACAGTATAAGTCAGATGCTGATCTCGCTCAGACTTTACAAGGCCGTTCTGAGACTTATAGAGTTGGGCGCATTTGCCCTCCGACCATTCGCTGCACATGATTAAGGGCCTAATTCAGACCTGATCACTACTGAGCAAATTCGCACAGTGTCCGACTATTGATAGACTGTGCATAGGTATGGGCCACAATGCGTTCTGCCACTTGTTTTCTTTCTACCCGATTTACAGGAAGCCAGCGTCTGTGTGTGTGTGTAGTATCTATACACATACTATTGTTTGATACATAAAAATTCAGAATAACAATTGTAGCTATGGTGAAGAATGTGTGTATTGCTACTGTAAGGCATGATCAATCTCCATTATTACAGTCACCCTCAGTGACTGGCATTATCGTGCAGCTTCCCATGCTGTGGCATTGTTAGAAAGAGGAGAGATTGTGGTTCTGTAGAACCAGAAATTGCATGACTGTAACCTGCTGGCAGCAACGACAAGTCCTTCAATATCCATACTGAAAGACACCTCCATCTTCCTGGTGTGACAGGAGGGCTCATTCTCCCAGTGCTTGTCATCCGTATGTTTGCATATTGTATCATTTAGTATATGGAGTCCGGTTACAGGAAGGGGGTTTAATTGTCTGTTTGCTCACTTCTGTATCGTTAGGTGCCATATAATTAAACAATAATAAAATAATATGCTGAAATAGTAGAATTTGTAGAAATTAGTTGTGCGGTTTCATTAGCTTCTACAATTGTATTTTTTTCCAGGGAGATTACTGTGCACCAGGCCAGTGTCGGAACTTGCGGGTGGTCAGCCCAAGTGCGAAAATATAAATTGGGCCCCCCTCCACTGCCCAAACCCATGTTCACAATAAAGCAGTGGGTGACAAGCAGAGGCATTAGGAGGCAGAGGGTGACAAGGAGAGGCAGGGGGACGCAGAGTGTGACAGGGAGAAGCAGGGGAGGCAGAGGGTGACCAAAGAACAAGTCAGCATTCATTCACATTTTACTTAACTCCTCCCTGAATTCACCCCTGAATAAAGCACTTTGTTATGTGCATCAAAATCATTTTAAATATCTTTTTACGCTCCTGGCACGGCTGCCAGGAAATCACCCACAATAAGAACATAAGACGTCGACAGAGGAGAGGAAGCAAAGGTTGAATTAGGCTACTGCCTATTGAACAGAATAATTGCAACCCATGGAGATATCTCCACGTGGGGTCCGGCAAAGACATCCTTCATGCGGAATAAAGGCTGCATCTTGCAGAGCATTAATCATCTCATACTACTGTAGGTCCTATTACTGCTGAGATCCCTACAGGTGGCAGGCGGCAATGGGTGATCCAAACTGGGATCTGTTCAATATAAAGCCTCGGTTATCTTACACTGGGCTGTTCGCAGTTAGGTCATAATAAAAATAGATAAACAACAGGAATTATGAGTTTGCCGTGAGGTCTGTGCTATAGAATACGGCAAGATGTTATATTAAAACATTGATGCATATTACAAGGCTTTAGAAGCATGTGTGGAAATGTTATGCTCGGGTTTGTGAATTATTGAATGGATATGATGAGAGACAATGGTCCTGCAGTTATTAGAAATTGTTCATTTCAGGTTCAAGGGATTTTGTTGATTTACCCTTGTCAAAAGGAAGATAAATTATTCATTAAGAACTGTCATTAATGCATCCTCTGCGATATGACTTTAAACCCGCTGTATGTTATTTTAATATAGGGGCAAAGAAAGATGAAAACCCCTATTGTACTTTACTATATTATGCCACTTACACTCACATCTATTATATCACTCTCTTCCTACAAGGGATTTTAAATGGTTATGGTATAGTGGGTTGACAATGTCTAGGTCGACAACTAATGGTCGACACCTGAAAAGGGTTGATATACCATACGTCGACAATGGCAGAAGGTTGATACAAGCTTAAAGTTGACATGGACATGGTCGACACTCAAACGGTCAACACAATTTTTTGTGGGTTTTGTCTGTGTCAAAATAGGTCGACATGGACCCGTATAAGTGTACCACGGCCCCTCTCATGGCTCACTGCGCTCACCATATTCGGGCACGGTGCCTCGGTGAGCTCGGAACACTATTCTATTCTCATTCTCATTTGGATAGTAAAGTATGAACAAACATTTACTGGTCCGTGGGGAAATCGTAGAGTAAATTTACATTTTACCAGTAAAATGGCCCGTTTAGTGAACAGTCAACAGGCCATGTTCCTATGTACAGAGGTGTAGCTAGGTGACATGGCGCTGTACCTCCCCCCCCACACACACACACACACTCCTTCCCATGTCGTTGTACCTTCTTATATATCTTACACATTATGCTACACACCACATTATGCTACACCCCGTAGTTCCCCTTACACAATATGCCACACACAGTAATGCCCATTACACATTATGCAACACATTATGCCCATTACCTATTAGGCCACCCACCATAATGGCCATTACACATTATGCCCCATACTGTAATGCTTATTTCACTTTATGCCACACACTGTAATGCATATTACATTCATTATTATACCACACACCATAATGCCTATTACATATTATGCTACATACAGTTATGCAGCTGACACCATTTTATGTCCCCCACACAAAAATGGCAGTTGCGCTGCTATACATGCAGTGGCATAATTATAAAACATTTTACCACTTCCCCCCGTGGCATTTTAGTGCCACATAGTGCCGCTTACACACATAATATCCCCTCTAGTGCCACTTCCTCACATTGTGCTCCCAGTAGTGCCATTAACACACATAGGGGGAAATTTACTAAAGGAAATTTGTAAAAAATAGGTGTATTTGTATCCAGAAATACACTTATTTTTTACATTTACTATCCTGAAAATATGGCAATTTGTATTGATAGCACATCAATACGACTACGAATTGCCGTATTTTCGGGATAGTAAATGTCAAAAATAAGTGTATTTCTGAATACAAAT
This sequence comes from Crinia signifera, assembly GCF_055691185.1. Taxonomy (NCBI): domain Eukaryota; kingdom Metazoa; phylum Chordata; class Amphibia; order Anura; family Myobatrachidae; genus Crinia; species Crinia signifera. Next base: position 34,842,293 of record NC_139224.1, on the reverse strand, counting down.
ACACCTATTTTTTACAAATTTCCTTTAGTAAATTTCCCCCTTAATGTCTCCTGTAGTGCTGCTTACATATGTAATGCCCGCACTAGTGCCGCATACACACACATAATGCCCCCCTGTAGTGCCACTTACACATAATGCTCCCTGTAGTGCTTACACACATAATACCCTCTGTAGTGTCGCTTACATACATAATGCCCCTTGTAGTGCCAATTACACGTAATGTCCCCTGTAGTTCCGCTTACCTACATAATGCTCCCTGTAGTGCTTACACACATAATGCCCCCTGGAATGTCGCTTACACATAATGCCCCCTTTAGTGCCGCTTACACATAATGCCCCCTCTAGTGTCGCTTGCATACATAATCTCCATGTAGTGCTTCTCACACATTATGTGTTACTTTGTGCTACAAACACATGATGTCCCTTGTAGTGCCGCTTACACATATAATGCCCCCCACTAGTACCGCTTACAGACATAAGTGCCAGCAACTGCGAACCTAACAACACATATTCCACAGTATCTGCAGAATCCATTTGCAATCAGAATTGTACACAACTTAGATTCTAACCCAAGACATTACCCAATACCCTGTCATACGCACTACGTACAATCAAAGTGTTCCAAAAAGCAAATATATTTTGGATGCTATAATTATGGACTGCCCCACAGAAATTGGGACCTAAGCAGGCATTATAGGACAATGAAACATGATGACATGCTATGAATTAAACAAATGTCATTAATTCTAAAAAGTTCAATACAAACAGGAATGAAACAAAATTGTATACATCCATCACATGATTTCAGATTTTAATAAGGTCACCATCCTTAGGCAAGATTTGTCATTTCAATATGCATTGTACTGCTGCTAGAAATATTTATTGTGATCTGTTGATCTTGATTAGTACAAAAGCCCTAATCAGATGCTATTACATTTTTTTGGTTAATGCAATCCTCAAAAGGTCAAAAGGCCTTTTCCTGCATAAGCCCTACTGCAGGATATACAGCATATCAGTGACATGCGGTGAGGACATTGCCTGGGGAGGCACTCACCTCACCGCGGGCACCGGCAGCAGGGGGTACTTGCGTCAGCCTTCCCCCCGTCCCCGTCCCCGCACTGCCGCGATCGGGCACAGGCAGCAGGGGGTACATGCGGGAGCCTACTCCCCCCCCGTACTGCCGCGAGCGGGTACAGGCAGCAGCGCAGCGGGTACATGCGGCAGCCTCTTCCCCCCGCACTGCCGCGGTCGGGCACGGCACAGCACAGGCCTCTCCCCCCCCAATCCCCTCCCGGGCGGACTCACCTGTCCTCTCGGCTGTGGCTTTCTCACAGCAGCGCCGGACTCCCCGCTGGCTGCGCTGCTGCATCCTCTGCCCTGCATGTGTGTGATAGGACAGCGGATCCAGCACTGGATCCGCTGGCTCAATCACATCTGGGGGCGTGCATTCATACTGGTGCCCCTGTCATTGCGGCACCAGTATAAGTGCCGCTTCCCCATTCATTTTCAATGGGCTTTTACAGCCCATTGCTGCACCCTGCCTCCTGCCCTCCCCTACCCGCCCCACGCTGCCCGCAGTTTTAATGTTAACAGCGGGAGGCACCTCTCCCGCTGCCTCCTACCCTCACATGCAGCAGTGTAAGAGGGTGGGAGGCAGCCGGAGAGGTAGAAATTATGAAAATAATAAAAGAAGATATATAAATATATCTTCTTTTTATTATTTTCATCATTCTGACAGGGGAGGCTGACTGCACGTCCCTGCAGCATATAGGGCCTGCTTCTGGTTCCCTTGCAAAAGCAAATTCTCTATCTAATGGACAAAACCATGTGCACTGCAGGTGGGGCAATTTGCGGGTCTTCAAGGAGGGGGTGGGGTTAAAAGGGTGAGATTTGCATATTTAGCCCCTTCCCTCCCCCTAAAAGCAATTTTTACTCTGCCGCTGGGGAGAATGCGGGGGAGGGGTCCAGTGGTATTCAGGAGGGTTACCTTTCCAGGGGCTGGAAGAGGGACTCAATTTTGGGGAGCCTCCCGGCCATTCTGGGAGGGTAGGCAACCCTGGGCAGATGTAACATGTGCAGAGAGAGTTAGATTTGGGTGGGGTTTCTACTTCAAGCTGATATATTTTGCAGTGTACAAATAAATGAGCCAGTACTTACTCTGCAGAGAAACAAAGTAACACCCAAACCAAATTCTCTCTGCACATGTTAAATCTGCCCCACCTGCAGTGCACATGGTTTTGTCCATTAGAGAAAGAATTAGCTTTTGCAAGTGAACCAGAACCAGGCCCTTTGTTACAACATACTGTAGTTGCCTACCCAGGAGGCTCCCTTTTCAGTCACAAATCTTATGCTGTCATGTATTGCACTCCTAATCTCCCAGGTACTTCAGATTCTGCAAGGGGTGCCACTAAGGAGTTTCTGTGCAAGGACAGTGCTTTGCTTTAAGGCGCCCAAGGGATTATATTGGTTACCCTTTGTTGTTACCCTTACAATAACTTCCTAGAAATAATTCACGCGGACACCTTATCTAAAAATAAGACTCAGACAACCATGGCATAAGTTTAAAATGGTCAAGTTATTTATTTAGGTGGTATGACCCTTGTTAGTCTATCAAAGGGATGGCCAAGACAGCACTTGAGACCAGCACCAGTCAGGGGTGTATGTCAATGGCAGCGACTGCCTCGCTCCAATCTAACAAACACACCCCTTACGTAAGGTACAGCCTGCACCGTGACGGCTCCCCGCCCCCTCTAAGGTAAGGCGCGGACACCTCCAGGAAGTGCCCACCGTCCCCGCTCATTTCGGGACTCGCCCACCGTCCTGGCAAGGGGGGGTAATACCGCACGGTGACCACCTGACACCTCACCCGACTGCTGGTCGAGAGCGCCTTCTCGCCGATTTTTAAACTAAATTAATTTAACCGAATTGTTTGGACAGCCCGAAGGCAATGAGCACCAGAGAGAGGAAAGAAAAGAAGGGATGGGAGGGTGGGAATCCGGATTCCAAGAGGAAGTTCCTCTCCCTAAGCTGAACCCTATATACCCCCCTTAAGCTACCTCCCCTCTGGGTGCTGATTGGCCCATAAGCACCACATGCTAACCTGCCTAAGAATTACACACTGCTCTGTGCTGCATGTGCTTCTGCGTTTAACCCCTAAATCCCCAGGCTCTTAACTACACTCTGGCCTATGCAGCCTTCGTTTTGCCTAAGGCGCCCAAGGGATTATATTGGTTACCCTTTGTTGTTACCCTTACAATAACTTCCTAGAAATAATTCACGCGGACACCTTATCTAAAAATAAGACTCAGACAACCATGGCATAAGTTTAAAATGGTCAAGTTATTTATTTAGGTGGTATGACCCTTGTTAGTCTATCAAAGGGATGGCCAAGACAGCACTTGAGACCAGCACCAGTCAGGGGTGTATGTCAATGGCAGCGACTGCCTCGCTCCAATCTAACAAACACACCCCTTACGTAAGGTACAGCCTGCACCGTGACGGCTCCCCGCCCCCTCTAAGGTAAGGCGCGGACACCTCCAGGAAGTGCCCACCGTCCCCACTCATTTCGGGACTCGCCCACCGTCCTGGCAAGGGGGGGTAATACCGCACGGTGACCACCTGACACCTCACCCGACTGCTGGTCGAGAGCGCCTTCTCGCCACTGCCAAGGCTCCCCAGACCTAACAAGGTCGCCCGGGACCAGGCCCGCCACCCCTCAACTAGACCTAATGCCCTCCTATTGCCGAGTCACACCAGAAAAGATGTCGCCCAGGAAAATTTCCATGCCCGCGTCAGACAGGTGGACCCCGTCTGACCTATAGAGGTGGGCCGACTCCCTCACTATCATGGGGTGCCGCACTGCCCTACCCCCCATGGCGTTAACCCTCCTGGAAACAGCGTGGTTCACCTTTCGCCTTGCCCTGTCTATGGCAACTGCATTCCTGCAGCCCCGCCACTGAAGCCGGGGGACAATATCAGACCACACTAACCGCACCCCTGGCCAAAGGGCCGCAATGCGCTCCAGGTCAGCCGTTATGTTACACATGAGGGAGAGCCCCGTATTTTTGACCAGGTCGTTGCCCCCTAGATGTATTATCAATGTGTTGGGGGGACCTAAACTGCGGGCCTTTGAAACTAGTAGGCTATAAAGTCCACCCCACTGAAGTCCCCTAACCCGAACCACTGCACTGACTCAGCTCTTAGCAAGCCTAAAGCTCTGGAGGCCATGGGATGCCTGGCCGCCCAAAATATATATGAGTGGCCCACTACCCAAACTCTCCCCTGTTGTGATGAGGAAAGGGGAAAGGCTGAAAAAGAAAAAACCTACCGTTAACATCAATATATTATACACTGTAACACAACCAGAATACAGTAAACAGCCCAAGTGAAGGTGAAAAACTTAAAAAACCTCCGGTGAACTTTGGTGACAGCCGAATTGAATTAGTTCTATCTCGGAGGAAAAAGTAAAAAATTCACTCCACACCGTCGATTCCAGAACGCTAGCCGTTCCAGAACCGATTGTAAACTTACGTTTTTGGGCTGGCGCAACAGGCGCATTCTACAACTTATCTACCTTATCTATCTTATCTAATCTTATATATTTCTTATAAGCCGATGACTTCCACCTCCCTACCTTCTGTATGGCAGAGGGTGGAAGCCCCGCCGCCGCTGCGCATGTTGCGGCCCCTATGCGAAAAGAGTGTGTCCCATAATCCTGAGCCTTCAAGCCTATGCCGGTCAAGCACCGTCTAAACACAGCCCCGAACTGAAAACGGGTGAGGGGCACACCATCCGTGTGCACCAAAAACTGCATGGCTCCCACCGGCCTAAGAGACATGTAGCCCCTGCACAATGCTACAGGACAAATGGCTTGGTTCACACTGGATCGCAGGGTGGCCCAACTACCCTTCCCCAACTGGTCTGTTTTGGATCTCTGTATCCTACACAGGACGTGGTCCTCATGGAGAACCACGTCCTCCGACCTAAGACCAGACTGGGCCTTCTTGCTCGCAGCTACCAGTTCCCCAATCCTGAATGCCCCGAAGAAGGCGAATGCGAAGGCCACCTTCAGGAGCGCAGCCTCGAAGGGGGTATCAGCCACCCTATCCAGACTTGCTACTAGCTCGCCTAGCATGCGCTCATCTATAGGTCGCCGAGTGTCAGGAGGCACTGGCCGCTGCTTAGCCCAGCCCCTCAAAGCCTTACTCAATACAAAAGAGGCCGTGGGATCCCGCTCCCCTCTCAGCCTGCTGTGGAAAGCTATACCTGCCAAAGCCGCCGTCATAGCCGACTTTGATCTGCCTCTAACATAATGGCCCCATACGAATGCGAGTAACCGGTCCTCGACCGACTTACCGCTAGTGTCAGGCGCAGACTGAAACTCTTCCCAATCCCTCCAGGCCGCATCGTAAGCCCTGCGGGTTGAGGGCGCCAGTGACAGCAATGCCAAACCCTTCATGCCGATTCTATGATCTGCCATACAAGATTTGGACACCTAAGCCCCAGGGGAGACGCTTCAGGAGCAAGCTCCCGAAATTTTGTAAACTGAAGTCTAGACAGGGCGTCAGCAATAGTGTTCTCTATGCCTGGGACATGTCTAGCCCTAAAATGTATATTGTTCTTCAGACAATGAAGCACAAGGTAACGCAGCAACCTGAGGGCCTCTGGGGAAGCCGCCCTCTGATTGTTAATTGCGTGTACCACCCCCAGGTTGTCACACCAGAACACAATGTTCCGATTTGCCAATTCTGCCGCCCACAGCTGTACTGATACTATTATGGGGAACAGTTCCAGCAGCAAAAGATTGACCGTGAAACCCCTGTCAATCCAAGACTGTGGCCACCGTGAGACGCACCATTCCCCTTGAAAATAAGCCCCAAATCCCGTGGAGCCAGCAGCATCTGTGAAGAGCTGCAGTTCCTTGCTGGATTCGGGCTCCGTGGGCCATATAAGCTCCCTATTAAATTGCCCCAGGAATGTGGACCACACCTCCATGTCGTCTTGCATTTCCCGTGACAGCCTGACCGTGTGGTGGGGGTCCCGCACCCCCGCCGTGGCCCTCTCGAGCTTGCGGCAGAATACCCTTCCCATGGGAATGATGCGGCAAGCAAAATTAAAGGACCCCAGCAGGGACTGCAATAGTCTCAGCTGTATCCTCTTCTTCTGCAAGCACTGGGCTATTAACCCCTGAAGCTTTGTCACCTTATCCTCGGGCAAACGGCAGCACCCTGCAGCCGAGTCTATTTCTATACCCAGGTAAGACAAAACCCTGGTGGGTCCCTCCGTCTTATCCGCAGCTATAGGGACGCCCAGCTCCTCTAGCAGGGAAACCGCCCGGGACAATATATGGGCGCATGTGCCGTCGTCTCCTGGCCCCACAAAGAGAAAGTCATCCAGGTAGTGGGCTACACCCGCACAGCCTGTACTGCTCTGTATGCACCAGTGCAGGAACGTGCTGAATTTCTCGAAGTAGGAGCAGGAGACAGAACAGCCCATCGGTAAGCACTTGTCTATATAACAGCCTCCATCTAGCCTAAAGCCCATGAACCTGAAGGACTTAGGGTGTAATGGGAGGAGCCTAAACGCAGATTCGATATCCAGTTTGGCCATAAGTGCTCCCTGGCCGAAACCCCGGACTATGCCCAGCACCTCGTCAAATAGCTGGTACTGCACACTACAGAACTCATCCGGGATGGCGTCGTTTATGGACGCGCCGTGTGGGTGTGACAGGTGCTGTATCAACCTGTATTTACCCGGGGTCTTCTTAGGGACCACCCCGAGAGGGGAAAAACACATGTCAGGGAGGGGGTTCCCTTGGAAGGGGCCCGCCATCCTGCCCAGGGCCACTTCGGCCTGGACCTTCTGGCGGACCACATCTGGAAAATCCCTGGCTGACTTGAGGTTCCTAATGCAGGAAACTCTGATTCCGTCAGGGATGGGGAGGGGGAAACCGAAACTGAACCCGTCCAACAAAAACCGAGCGTCAGCCCTGTTAGGGTACGCCATTAACCTACGGGCTAGGGCGTCTACCACAATCGGGGAAGGGGCCTTACTTTCCGCCAGTGCCGGCGTCCCCGTGATCCCCACCTTTGGCCGCTGACCTGCAGGACTTGGAGGGATGCCCCGCCCCCCCACAGTTACTGCAGTCGTGACGGAAGCGGCACTTGGCGCCCCTGTCACATTTGCCCTCGTTGTACACAAAGCACTTCCCTTTGCCGCCGGCTTTGGAACCGGGTTTGGCCGCAGGAAATGGCTTCCTACCCGATGTGTCTGAGCTATGCTGCCCCTTGCCTATGACCTCGAGCCATATCTCCACGTGCTTGCAGCCCATGGGCATGACCCTTGACCCGGCGTGAGCGAGGCGGAACTTCTCATCGTAGTTCCGCCACGCCTGCCCCTTATAATCCGTGTACGTCTCGTTCACAAGGAACAGGTAGCGTAAGACGTTCACGTGTTCCCCAGGCCTTGTGCTCAGGTAACAAGAGGAGAATATTAAAAAGCCCTTCAGCCAATTGTGGAAGCCTTTAAAGGCCGCCTCGCTACCACTTCCCGCTTTCTTGGCTGCCTCAAAGTCTTTCTTCATGTCGACTGTCAGAGTAAAGAAGTCGACAAACTTTCCCCTCTTTATCTTATCCTTTACCCCCTTACGCAGGCCCCTGGCCATGGCGGTGTTGGTGCAATGGACCATATCACCCGCTGTGGCAGCTACTTCAGGATCCGCCTCTTTCCTAGCTCGCTTAGTGCCACCCACTTTTTTCGCAACTGCGCGCGCAACCATTTTTGCAAACTTGCGCGGGCGCTTGGGTGACCCAGACTCGTCGCTACTAGCCGAGGAGTGGGAGGAAGAGGATGCACACTCTGAAGAATTATCATTCTCACCATCACCAGAAGCCTCGCCTTGGACCACGGGATCCGCCCGTGCTGTGGCCCCCGTCCCTGCAGAAGTGGATGCTTCTGCCCTTGACGTGGATGCAGGGGTCTCGGTCGTCCTGGGTGCTGGAGCCGGGACCCTGGGTATGGCTGGAGCCGCCACCGGTGTTGGCGGTCTGGATTCCGGGACCCTCCTGGACCTTTCTGCGTCCTCTTCCTGGGACGATCCCCCGAAAATGCCACTCCTGCCACCGACCGATGATACCTCGGGAGATAAAGGTGCAGTGTTAGGACCATATCCTGAGCCCGTCACCCTCACAGACCCTCCCGCTGCTGTACCAGAGCTCCCCAGGCACCCAGTCGCATAAACCTGGTTGACCTGTTGAGCCTGGGCATACATGTTGGGGTGCGTGTAAGCCGCCCCCTGAAAAGCCTGCTGCGGCACACCGGGGCCCTGCTGTTGTGGTGCACCAGCACCCTGCCATGCTCCCCCGAAATACCCCCCGGGAAACCCTCCACCTGCCCCTGCTGTTTGGGGAAAGTACGGGAAAGGGGGCTGCTGGGTCCCTGTGTAGGGCCCGTATTGTGGGTTGGGCATGGGGTACCCCGGGTAACCCCCCGCATTCGGACCGGGAAAAGCCCACTGCTGTTGCTGCTGCACGGGGGGTGGCATGTATGCCTGCTGACCCGCGCCAAAACCCGTGTGGCCAAACCCCAGGTGTCCCCCCTGCCCCGCCGGGGCCCCGGCGAAGCCTTGAGGGGCCGCGGGGAAAGGCTGCTGGCCTTGATGCCATTGCTGCTGCGGGGCCTGCCAACCCTGGAAGGGGGGGGCACCGCCATCCATCCGGCCGCCGACGAAAGCGTCCCCAAGGCCACCATCCCAGCCCAGGGGGATGAGAGAGCCTCTCCCCGTGGCCAGTATGTTTGTCAGGGAAGCCAGAGGGCCCTGACCCGCACCGCGCTGCCCACCTGCATTCATCCGCAGAGGGCTCCATGTGGGGCCCCCTGTTATGACTTGCAAAGGACTCCCTGGACCCTGTGCTAATGGGGTGCTAGTCCTGGGGGGCACCCCCCCATCCCCCCTGCTGAGTGACACCCCCCCAGCGCTCACCCTGATGTGCGCGGGGTGCCCATAGGAGTCTGCATACCCTGCGCTGGCGCTGAAACGCCAGCAGATGGCGCCAGAGCACTGTCCCCAGCAGCGCTGCTTGCTGCTGGGTGTCCACCATGTGCTGCTGGCGCAGCGCGTTCCCCGCTCCCAGCAGAGCCCTGCTGAGCTGGGGAAACGCTTCCCTGCGGTGGGGACCCATGTCCCCCAGAGGCAGAATGTGTAGGAGACGGCGCGCTCACCCGCGATGACGCGGTTGCGGCCGTCCTGCTGCCTCCCCTGCCTCCCCCGCGCGCTGGCACGGTCACCAGCGGGCGGGCTGCGTCTGCCAACCACCTAGGTGGTGGGGCAGATCTCTTGGGGCGGCCGGACATACTTGCAGCTGCGCGAGTGAAAACAGGCCTAAAAACAAGGTAAAAGGTACTTAGCTTCGCGTGCTGCACTGTGTGAATCCGGATTCCAAGAGGAAGTTCCTCTCCCTAAGCTGAACCCTATATACCCCCCTTAAGCTACCTCCCCTCTGGGTGCTGATTGGCCCATAAGCACCACATGCTAACCTGCCTAAGAATTACACACTGCTCTGTGCTGCATGTGCTTCTGCGTTTAACCCCTAAATCCCCGGGCTCTTAACTACACTCTGGCCTATGCAGCCTTCGTTTTGCCTAATCACTGTGCTATGCTGTAGCTGCTGAATAGTTACTGCTGATGATTCTCATTATCCCCCTCACTTGTAGGAACCCCTGACAAGAGCGAGAGAGACAGCACATGATCACACAGGGTCTTCTGTGCTGGTGTCCACTGACCTATAGCCTGCTGCTGCTTCTGCTGTTAGTGAGGGTATGTTTGCTAGTAATCGTTGTTTAGTTAAACACATTTGTTTAATTAAAGTATTTGAATTCAATAATGATTTGGCTAATGGCATGGAAAATACCACATCCCATAAATATAGGTAGTGCCTACAAGTTGTAAACAGTCTAGACTCTAGTGTTAACAATAAAACAAAATTGACTACACTGAAAACCTACTTATATGCTTAGAGATACATTTACAAAAGGTCAAATTGCTTTAGGAATTTATTGCATTTATTGTATACTGGGCTAATTAAGATGAAATAAAATATCACTGCGAATATAAAGTTGCAAGCAAGATATTTCATATTGCAGACAGCAATGATAGTATCTATACTTGCAAAACTTCCTAAAATATATTGTTACTGTTATATAGAAATATCTGGTAACACAAGCATTTAACCGTAGACACACCTATATGTTTATCTAGACACGCCCTTTGTGCTGAATGTGACACGTCTGCTCAGCGGTGCTGCGCATATACATGTCATCTACCTAGTTCTAGTATTCAAAGTAGGCAAGTAGGTGTTACAGAGAATATCAGAAACAAAATTGACATCAGATACATGTAGACCAGGCCTGTCCAAACTATGGCCCTCCAGCTGTTGTAAACGACTAAGTCCCATCATGCCTTGCTACAGTTCTGCTATTAGGGAATACTAAAACTATGGCAAGGCATGCTGGGATGTGTAGTTTCACAACAGCTGGAGGGCCACCGTTTGGCCATGCCTGATAAAACACCATTTATTTCCTCTGCATTCCATTGCAGAACAACTTTATTTGCTTTGTCTAATGCCTTATATCATTGGCCTACATTGTCTGGCATTGGATTTTTTTGTGTGATAATTGTTATCTTGTGTCAACACTGTGCCGTCAAGAACATAGCATAATATTCTGATATCACTGTAAAAGTTGGCATTGTAACAAATAATTCATTTCTAATAGGTCAATAATATATTTAAAGGGTTGATGTTTCAAATCTGTTTTAGGGGAGAAGAGAACATGACAACCAATTAGCTTCTGACAATTATGTTATAGAATAACTTGATAAATTCCGCCTGAATTCTGATTGGTTGCTATGGGAAACTCTCCATCGTTCCACTCTGTGCACTGCTTGGTTGTATCTCTGACACATTGTGCAAAGCACAAGTGAATGTTTTGTTAAATGTGATCCTTTGTAGGATATGAGAAAATTGGGTCATGTCTGCTACATCCTGGCTTTTTCTCTCCCATACATTATTATTAGTCCATTATGGTCGTAACGATGCCACTAATGACATCATACACCATTGCCAGTAATATCACACATTGGCATATTCCTTGGCAGTGTGCCACAATCTCAAAATATTGTATGCTGTGATTCTATTAACTGGTTACTTGAATGAATCCGGGTGGAGATAAAAGGAATGAATGGTGACATCTGCAGGCAACCTACTGTATGAAGTACTATTTACAAAAATAACAGTCAGTTAGCGTTAATATTTTTAATACCTGGAAAGGGATTGTGATACAAATGCCGGAATACCGTCAGACGGCATCCCAGCTGAGTATGCAGGGTGGGCTAGCATGTGGACAAGAAGGGGGGTAGGTAAGCAACTAGAAGGGGGGGGGTTAGGGTTAGGCTGTGGGGTGGTACGTTCGATTAAGGCAGCGGGGTACGGGGGTTAGGGTAAGGGCAAGTGGGGAAAGATTATGGTTATGCTGCTGGAAGGGAGGTTTAGTGTATTAGGGGAGAGGGTTAAGTTCCTAACGGAGCATAATTTTAGCATTCCCTGCAAAACTGTGGCAAGGCATGCTGGGACTTGTAGTTTCATAACAGCTGGAGGGCCATCGTTTGCCTGGTCTTTGGGGATGCCGGGGTTGGTCTTTTGACTGCCGGGATCCCCATCGATGAATTTCTAAGCACCAAAACACAAAACAAACCTGTTACGGTATAGTGGGTCGACAATGTCTAGGTCGACACTTGGATAGTAAAGTATGAACAAAGTCAGTCTTCACCCCAAAAAAACCTTGAAAAACTCATGTCGACATTTTGCGTGTTGACCATGTCAATGTCAATCTTAAGCTTGTGTCGACCTTCTGTGAATGCCAAAGTGCGACGAAAAGATGGCGCGCCGGTCGGCTGAATTAATCTGGCTCCATCTGTATACTGTAATGTACAAATGGACAACTTTGAGCACATAAACCATCGATATTAGATTCACATTACTGTTTCCAGATCATAGACTGTTGGTTGGTAAAATCATAAACATATTAGGAAATAGTTTGCACCGAGGTTTGATCATTTGCGAGGGATGCCTGAGATCTCCACTGCCTAGGGGCCTCCACAGGGATTCATCCAGAACGGCTTGGAAGGAGGGGTAGAAAGAAGGACACTGTGCAATTCTTTTCAGAATATCCTGGTAATTATAGTAGCACTCTAATTACTGACAAATGCTGTCGGTGTTAAACTTCATAATCTCTCCCTGTGTATTAATTGTCCCCAAATATCCTTAAGCAATGCTCATCTAAGTAATTGTCATGAATAAACAATATTAAGAATTATTTGTAGGATGCCAGTAAATGTAACTGATTGAGGAGGATATTCTGGTTTGTGCGTAACTTTCCGAATTCTTTCGGAGCGGACCGCACGCCACGCTGTGCGGACATTGTAAGAACAAACGCCCACAGGTCCTCCGCATTCGGACGGACTCGCTCTTTAAGAAGAGGGTGTGTTTACAGACAACATCCAAACCGTGCGTGTGCGGTGGCCACACAAAGATTCTGCACGGTCTTACAGCGTCAGAACGAATGGGAAGCTGTGACGGGAAGCGGGTATTAGTGATACCAAGTTCTGTCCATTGCTTGCAGTGTAAATGTGTCTAAAAAATGCAGCTGTGCTTTCAGCATATATTTGTGTGTTTTGTAATGGTCCATTTAGGCTGCAATGGTTCCAATTGAAGCAATGAAAAGAGTGTAATTAATGAGTAATGAGTAGAGGAGTGGATTGTATTGTGTTCAGCTGACAGTGGTTCAGGTGCGGCCGTACTAATTGGGCGATCCGAATGCCTAGCGCATGACCGAGTGGTGTTCGAAAAGTAATAATTGCTTATGAAGACCGCATATTTCCTGGCTGTTGGTTCGTTTGCAGTCGGTGTTCTGTCCGAATGCACACCTACCAGATTTAGTGCACTCCCTCGTGTACGCCCATATTTACGCCCAGTTTAGCCCACTTTGAAACTACGCCCTTGTGTAGTTCCGAATGACGCCCATATTACGCCCATATTTCCCGAGTGAATGCGGTGCACATTTCTGTACGGTATTAGTGAGAACGATTACGGAGACCGTGCGTGGCACATGCGCATTGCGTTGCCTACGCATGCGCAGACGGCTAAAAAACGCCATCCGAAAGAATTCGGAAAATTACGCATCGTCCAGAATAAGGCCCTGAGTATACTGTGTAACACCATCCAGGGCCCTAGTCATTGTCTCTTATGGGCACACTAGTTTACGCTTTAGTTTGCCATCAGCAGGTGGTATTGAATCCCAAAGCCCAACTTAACCAGGTTGAGAACAGGGATTCCTGTGACTCCACTTCACTTTAGGGGTTATTCTAATTTAATCGGTTCCCCACACGGGGACAGATTTTTTGCATCTGTGCATGCACGCTAGGTGCGAGCGGGCATGGCGAACTACATGTTGGCCATCCCACTTGCACCTAGTGCACTGCGCATAGCCCACTGCACCTAGCGCACATGGGCTATGCCCCCCGCCGCCGCCACACACCCACCGCCCGCACTGGGTGGTGGGTGTGTGGCGGCGGCGGGGGGCATAGCCCATGGGAACGCCCAGTGTTTCATAGGCATTCCCATGAAAACGCTGGGCATTCCCATTCAAATGGGCCGGTGACGCGGTGCGGGGGCGTGCAGCTGACCCGCTTCCTGCACAGGGCGCTCACAGAACTGAGACACCATAGATGTGTCTCAGATCTGCGAGCGCTGTAGAAATCATTTGATAGCCGCTGACCATTAAATGATTTCTCCCTGCACCCAAGGCTGTGAAGGGATGATTATGCAAAGGGGGGGGGGGGCGGGCGGCCGTGCAGGCAGGTTTAGTCCACACGTAACGCTGCGAAATTCGTTGCATGTGGAGCAGATGCTGATGTCATTAAGCTCCACCCCCATTGCAGCCAAATGCCTTGATTTGCAGCAGTTCATGGAGGATGAATCAATTGCATCATTTAGCCCCGCCCCCTCCCGAACTGCCGCAAATGGTAGCTGTAAACTGTCTTCTCAAGGGCAATGCAGGACAGTGGGCAGGAGGTCCGCAGGTCAAAGTAAAAAATGCGGGTTGTTTGACAACCTTTCTGGGGGTCTGGGAGGCGGACCCAATTTTTGGGAGACTCCCGGCCATTCCGGGAGGGTAGGCAAGCATCTGGCAGCAGCAAGAGGATTCCTATGGCTTAGCCTGTCTTGGTTACTCTGCACATGTAGATTAAAGTAATATGTTTAAAAATAAAGAAAAAGGTCATCAAAGGACACATAAATAATTTGGTTGCTTTACAGTGTGCTGCAGTATGCACAATTCAATAAACATGCCTGATGCAGTATGCCATACTCTGTGGGAATATGGGTGTAATTGTCATGCACTTAGACACTGGCATGGCTCCTTTTTAATGTATACATGTTGTAAGGATGTAAAAGGAGACATCTGCTATTGTTGGCACCATCACTGGCATCTACTATGGTGATAATCAGCAGGATTTTATAATAAATAGTAAAATAAACATATTTACCAAAAACAGTGTTTTTTTCATAAATAAATTGCTTATTGACAGAATAATGGTTAGGTTCAAACTATATAGTTTGTTGTTATAATATAACTGAATTGTGATATTTTTCTTCAATTGAATGTCTTGTGTTAAACATGTTGGAGATTCTAGCAAGATTAAGGGGGGGGGGGTTGGTTCAGAGGATACTGTATGACCCCCCCCAACAGATTGTCACATGAAGGAATAGCAGCAGACTATGTATGTGATGTTGCTATGGGCAACCAATCAGATACTGTCTACTATCTTATAGAGGGTGCTAATTAAATAAGTAGATTCTGATTGGTTGCCCATAGCAACATCACGTGAAGTAGAATACACATCTTAGTAAATTTCCCCCTGACTCTCTTATTTCCTATCTCAGTGTGTAAGTAGTACTGCTGTTATTCCTTCATGTGACAATCTAGTATACTCCCAACATGACCCATTCCAGGAGGGACAAATGCTCTATGCCTACACGATCCAATGCGGGTATCCGTTCTGTGCTTACATAGCATGCATCGCATCGCATGCCTTGTGCATGTGTTGTGCATGCGATGCGATGCAATGAAAAGCAAGTACAAAAAATATGCGCAGCACATACTTTTTGTACTGTACGATGAGATGCCGCTGGAGCGCGCATCTCAAAGTACACAGTACACATCGGACCCACCGCATCGGAGCGTGTATGGGCACCTTTACTCCTCCTTATTTTATGATTGATTGCAATAAGTTCCTTCATTATCAATTACATAGTTCAACACAGGTGATGCCAATAATATAGTATATTAAGATTGCAGTCTAAATAGAGAGCTTGGGTGACATTTATTAGAGGTCGATGTTGGGTTTTTGGCGATTTTTATCGCAAAAACGTCCGTTTTCGCACTTTTTCCCGAATTCGCATAATTAATGAGATGCGAAAATCGTCAAAAAAATGCGGGATTTGCCGCGAAATCGCACTTTCTGAAAGTGCGATTTTTTTTTTTAACTCCGGAATTCGCATCCAGATGTTTTCCCCATTGAAAAATATACAATTCGCATATTTAATGAGATGCGAATTTGGAAATCGCCAAAAAAAATGGTCTTAACAGCAAAAAAAAACAAAAAACTGATCCTGACTGGCGATTTTGTCAGAAACATGGCGATTTTGTCGCCATGTTTTACTTTTCTGTGTGTGTTTTCTTTTAACATTCGTTTTACAGGTAGACGTGGTTCTCCAAGTCCCAGCATGCGGGGGAGGTCTGCTGGCACTTGTATTTCTCCTGTATTAAGCAATGTTAGGAATGTGAATTTAACCCTATCAGGCCGGCGTCCAATGGCCAGGGACGCCGGTGACAGCCCCGGGCTTCAGCCCTGGATGGGTGAAGCCTGCGGGGGGGGGGGGGCCTTTATTGGGGGGTCGCCACTCCTCCAGGTACCCCGGTGCTCATGGTACGGCCGGGGGACCTTATGTAAAAAGTGTCCCCCGGCTGTGGCATGACACTGCGGGCTGTTGGAGCCCGGTGCTGGTTTCAAAATACGGGGGACCCCCAGATTTTTTGTCCTCCGTATTTTTGGAACCAGGACTGGTCCAAGAGTCCGGGGCTGGTTTCAGAAATACGGGGGACCCCTACGCTTTTTGTCCCCCGTATTTTTGGAACCAGGACCGGTCCAAGAGTCCGGGGCTGGTTTCAGAAATACGGGGGACCCCTACGCTTTTTGTCCCCCGTATATTTGGAACCAGGTCCGGCTCAATGAGCCCGGGGCTGGTTATGTACAGGAGGGGGGACCTCACGCCGGTTTGTTTTTTTTTAATGGCAAAATCGCACATTTCACCAAAATCGCACCTTTTCACTTTTTCATTCCAAAAATCGCCCTATATAGCACTTTCTCGCACTTTTCATGCCGGAATACACACCTCATTAAATATGCGAATTCGCGGCAAAAATGCGATTTTAAAAACTGCGATATAGGGCGATTTGAGAAAAAAAATTGAATTTTCTCAAAAACGGTCAAACCACAAAATCTCGCCCCATCTGTCCCTCCTGGAATGGGACATGTTGGGAGGTACGCACAACCAAACATACCCCCCCTTCCTCTGGGACCCCTGGCTTAAGTGCCCCGTGCCCCGTAACCCTTAATCTGGATCTGCTGGAGATTGGTTTAGTATGGTTTACTATGTGTTGTTTCTCTGGTATAGGCCTGATAGGATGTGACAAACAGTGTAGTGAGGGGTGACATCTGGGTTCTGGCCACGATGGATAAATTCAGAAAGAAGTGTACATTATGTTATTGACTAGTAAATAAACGGACCCTCTCATCTGACCTGTTATACTAATGTTCCCGGTCCTGTTCTTTCCCATTGCATGCTGTGCGTAGTTGGCACTAGAGCTTACACTGTGCAAATGTGACCTACTGTCATTTGGATCATGACCAATTTTATAATAATATGTACGAAATTTTCGTATAATAAAAAATATATAAAACAATGATTCTAGCTATATATACAAAACAGAATTTATCAGAAAAAAATAAATTAAATCAGTAAAATATTGAGACAAGTGAAAAACAAGAAATGAATATGAAGAATTACAGAATTACAGTGTAACAGGAAGGTGGTAAGTAATGGATTGTAGCGTGTAAACATTGTTATGTGTAGGGATGTAGGAACAAATAGCAGGTGGTGAAAACAAAATAAAATACATTAACAATAAAAAAGAAGAGCAAATATATGCAAAAGACACATTAAGTACAATAAATACAATATTCCGATCCATACCTCCCAAAATGACCCTCTCCAGTAGGGACACAATGCTCTGTTTCTGGACTTCTCTCTTAATTTATGTTTGCCATCACCTGTGTTCAAACAGCTTTCTTGTCAATATCCCTGTTTTAAACAGGTGATGGCAATCATAAATTAAGAGAGAAGTCCAGAAACAGAGCATTTTGTCCCTCCTGGAGAGGATCATGTTGGGAGGTATGCGATGAATAGAAATCTAATAACATTAAAATAATGCGAGAGAAGATTAAGCTAATGTCGGACTCGTTAGAAAATATAATGATGGAACAGAAATGTATGAGCTGTGTTTTGCTAGTAAATCATTGCCTTTGTAAATTTCGGGTATAAACCATGCTTGCCTACCTGACCCTCTCCTTCAGCCAGAAAATGCTCTGTTCCTGGTCTTCCCTGGTAATGTAGGATTGCCATCACCTGTGGGGAGCTAGGTAATTGATAAGAAAGGTGTTTCACCACAGGTGATGGCAATCCTCAGGGCTTAAAGTGGTCATGCAGAGATGGGGGAACTCATTTTTCTATGTCACCTAATTATCGCCCCCCCCCCCCCCCCCGACCCCCAATTCGGCACAGACAGGGCCAGAGGTAGGGTTCATGGCACCCCCCCTGCAAACTGGAATGCTTTTCTGTGAGAATTACTGTGCAGGGCCAATGTTGAGGTTAAAATGTTCCACCTCATCATTAGAAGTGGTGGAACTCAGTTCCACCCCGTTCCCCCTCACTTTAACCCCTGGCAATCCTACATTACCAGGGAAGTCCAGGAACAGAGCATTTTCTCCCGCATGGAGAGGGTCAGATAGGCAAGTATGATATACACATGATCAGAAGGGCCGGGTTTCGAACATGAAGCTTAGTAAATTAACCTCAAGGTATCCTGAAAGATTAGAAGAGTAAAATAAAAAGAAAATTAAGCAGATGTTACAAAGGGGCGGAATGGCAATAGAAAACACATGGAAGACAAGGCCATGCGTAATAGTTGTCCCCACTCTTGCCTGGTAGGAAGCACTGGAGCTCCTGAAGGTACAGTAGTTGCAGAGAGTTATTTCAGTGGGATGCAGTCGGCAGGTCGACAGTAATAAGGCCGACAGTTAAGTGGTCGACCACTATTGGTCGAAAGGCCATAGGTCCACACATGAAAAAGGTCATCATACAATAGGTCGACGTGGTCAAGCAATATGTTGACTTGGAAAAGGTAGACATGAAAAAGGTTGACATTTTTTCTAATTTTTTTCAAATACTTTACCATTCAAGTGACATCCAAGTGCCCAAAGCAGACATGTTACACTTGTACAGTTTCCATGTCGAACTATGTTGACATAAACACAAAAAAAACATGATAACACAAACTGACCTTTTCCATGTTGACCTTTTTCCTTGTCGACCCTTTGACCATGTTAGGTATTTTGACCTTTTTTAGCTATCGACCTATGGCCTGCCAACCAATAGTAGTCAACCTATTAACTGTCGACCTTATTACTGTCAACGCTATGACTATTACCCATTTCAGGTGGAAGACAAATCCGCACAAGGTCCACAGCCATGTGGGGTCGGGGTAGCGCAGTCAAATGACATAGACCTGCAGCTTTATCTCGGATGATGTTGCACGTTTTATGCCCGTGAAACATGTTGGTTGTGCCCATTTCACTGCAATGCCCTAATACGGCTGTGAAACTTTTGTGGGCTTCACATGCAGAAATTCACAGGCAGGAATTAGTTATAGGTTTAAGATGAAAAAAGGACTTTGATATAGCGGAATTCACAAATGTTCTTCGTTCTCCATAGTCTACAGGGGCTTGCCTTCATCTCTGGATATGTCCCTTTTAACCGCCCTGCAGGATATTTTAAATATAGTATTTGCTTCTTGCATAAGCACCATCTGCTCATACGGATGCTCACTTTCCTAAGTCCTTTTTACAACCAAATTGCACAATTTCTCTTTACCACACCTGCAGAAGAACATTGTACAAATCACTTGTGCAGGTTTATATGATTGTAGCTGTGTAATGTGATCATGACAAGACTTATAATTAGGTGTACTATTTCTGTACCAAAAACACCTGAAAGACAGGTGCCTGAAGCATGTAAGTCCCTCATCGCTGACAAGTGTCACTGATTACTTACCCCACTCTCCAGCACAGTCCATTTGGTATCTTAGCGGACACCTGTGGCTATTCCCTTCTTAGTTTGCATCCCTTGAACGCATCTCAGAATGTCTTATTAAATGTGGCATTCAAAGTTGTAAACTGTTGTCACCTATTTTCACGCATGGCAGGTTTGATGTTCTCTGGTTGCGTCTTTTTAAATAGGTGTTGAAAATGCAGCAAATTGTACAAATCTGAATTGCAAATTCACTCTGTAACTTACATTGATATTGAATAGGTTTAAAGAGTTTTCTTAACCCATTAAAGACGTTATTCCTCATTTTTCATAATTGACACCCCACCCCGCACAACTAGCCAACGGCCAGGAAACCAGAGATTTTGATCCCTCGACATACCATAGTATATGTTAATAATTATATGATAGATAGATAGATAGATAGATAGATAGATAGATAGATACTGTAGGGCAAGTAGTTGTGCTGTGTCCATACAAGTGGTTGCACTGTGGCCCTTGTTCTGGTTAACTCATGAAGGCAAATTCTTTCTCAAATGGACAAAACCATGTTGAGAGAGTTAGATTTGAGAGAGTTAGATTTAGGTGAGTTATTTTGTTTCTGTGCAGGGAAAACACTGACTGCTTAATACACTGCAATATAGATCTCACTTTGAAATAAAAACCCCTTCTGGGGTATAATACCTGCCGAATCAAGACAGGGTCTATCCACGGGAAACTTGAGACTTCTCAATAAAATTGCTGCAGTGGCCAAAAAGACAATATTATCTCAATGGATATCCCCTGAACCAGTGTCGATTACCTTATTATTTCCTAGACTATCTTATTTATTCACTATGGATTGGTCTGAGGTTACTCTGCAAAAAGAAAAGCGTACCAAAAGATTCTTTGACACCTGGTTAAATTATATTAAAACTCTATCTCCAGAAACTAAAGCACTATTGCGACAAAACTTTCAACTAACAACATGGTATAATACAACTATATTATCTATGGGTCAACCCTTTTAAATAAGATCTGTAACATCTAGATCTATATTTTCAGGTCAAAAGTTAGTTTGATACTGTATATCAAACTGTATTAAAATTTGTTAAAAATATATATATTTTGATCAATTTTAAAATGTATTTACTATATGTCTGTAAAAAAATGTAATGTGTAAGTTATACCACTGTGTGAAACGACATCTTTTCTGTCAATAAAAACTATATATAAAAAAAAACAAAAAAAAACCCTCCAAAATCTAAATCTCTCTGCAAGTTACATCTGCCCCCCCCCCCCCCCTGCAGTGCACATGGTTTTGTCCATTTGAGAAGGAATTTGCCTTTGTGAGTGAATCAGAATAAGTGATATTGCATGTAAACTGATTTTTTTATTTTTAAAATGTAAATTCATGTCTGTTCATGTTCTTTGAGGGCAGATTACTCCGGAACCAAATGTTCCAGTTTCACTGGACCAAAATCATTCAAAGGCCACTCAAAAGTTATTCAATATGATACTTGTCTCATGTAAATGGGTCAGTTGGTTCCGAAGATATAGCCGGTTAAATAAGATAACTGGTTAAAGGGGGGGAGGGGTGGTTTTCTCTGCCCCTCACACCAGAAAATGCAGGTTCTATGCTGGTGTAAAAGGGGCCAACCTGGGAATGCATTTTCAGGTGTGAAAGGGGTATTATTTCAAATAGCCGGGACCTGCAGTGCTCTGAATACAGCCAGGCTCTGCCACTGTCAGTGGCTATCACTTCTGCCTGGCGGCGGCTGTCCCCCATTTACCGCGAGCATGTATTCCCCCTTGGCAATGAGCATGTAATCCCGCATGGTAACGAGTATGGAACCTCTGGCAATGAGCATGGAACCCTTGGCAATGAGCATGTAGACAAGCAGCACTTATGTAGCATAATTTGTAATAGGCATTATGTGTTTGGCATAATACATAATGGACATAATGGCGTGTAACTTAACGTGTAATGGACATTATGGTGTAAATGTTTAATGCGTGCCTTTGGTGGACAATGTCCCTGTTTATGAAGCGTATTGTGAATTTTGGCTTAATCTGTGTGGCATTATGTGAATTCAGGCTCAATCCGTGTGGCATTATGTGAATTCTGGCTCAATCCCTGTGGCAGTATGTGAATTTTGGCTCAATCCATGTGGCATTATATGAATTTTGGCTCAATCCGTGTGGCATTGTGTGAATTTTGGCTAAATCCGTATTGCATTTCTTGAATTTGGCTCAATCTGTGTGGCATTATGTGAATTTTGACTCAATCCATTTGGCAATATGTGAATTTTGGCTTAATCTGTGTGGCATTATGTGAATTCAGGCTCAATCCGTGTGGCATTATGTGAATTCTGGCTCAATCCCTGTGGCAGTATGTGAATTTTGGCTCAATCCATGTGGCATTATATGAATTTTGGCTCAATCCGTGTGGCATTGTGTGAATTTTGGCTAAATCCGTATTGCATTTCTTGAATTTGGCTCAATCTGTGTGGCATTATGTGAATTTTGACTCAATCCATTTGGCAATATGTGAATTTTGGCTGAATCTGTGTGTTATTATGTGAATTTTGGCTCAATCCATATGGCATTTTATGAATTTTGGCTCAATCCGTGTGGCATTATGTGAATTTTGGCTCATTCCATTTGGCATCATGTGTAAGGGGCAAGTATAATGAGGTCTAGTATTTTGTTGCATAATGTGTAGAAGTTGTATATGGTGTTGTACACTACAGTCAAGGACACCCCCTGTTGAGTGGCCACACCCCCTTTTCCAGAGCGCGCCTTCGGCGCGTGCACAACTACATTCTTCACTTTTGTCTCCATGGTGGGCCTGCGTATTTTAAATGCCAGGGCCTATTTTTAATCCCATTCCCACCCTCTCTCTGCCGCTCTCTTAGCATGTACACTGGCACCACTAAAACCGCCCCTCCCCCACCTAAACCCTCTTTTATCATGGTGCCTCCCCCTGTCATTTTATCCTGGATCCGCCCCTGTATGGTGGTGAGGACATACTGTAATAGAAATGAAGAATGCTAGTGTGGAAGTTGAACAGGATGCGAGGGATATGTGTGTGTGTACTACTACTGTTTGACATTAAGGGTAAGGATGTTGATTATGTAGTTTGTGTAAGTCGTCCACCAGTGGCTGCAGTGGGGGGACTAGTTATTATAACCGCAGCTAATGGCTTTAAGGGAAAAGCGATGTCCTGGATTGAAGTTTTAGTGAGACAAACTTTTTTTATTCAGTATATATTTTTTTAATATAGTACTGTATCATTTTAAGGTGCCTTGAGAATGACTTATTCTTCAAAGTGGTACATAAAAAATCATTTTTGGGGCACTGCTGGTGTTGATTTACTGTCTACGCATGGTACTTTCTAATCATATTTTATATATTATGTACAGAGCAGGGTTGAGGCAAAATTGCATCAAGTCCGTTTTGTGGACGGATCTTGTTTTTACACTGTGCGTGCTTCCCGCCATAGTGACACACTTGACTGTAGTTTCGCAAACAATGTGCATCTTATTTGCTTAAATTAAACAATTGGAAGTAACAAATCTTCTTAGCTAGACTGCATTGATAAATATGATGTGCGACATTTGTCTGTGTGTGAATGAGTCCGGCATACACCAGAACAGTTTCAACTTGTCGTGTGACGGATCGTCCCGGATGTATGGTCCCGTGGGTCGAGTGGTGGACCCTCAGTTCAGACGTGCTACACGTATGATCCGTTGGCTTCCACTGCAGTCGTAAGCACATGTGAACACTTGTTCGACTGCACTTATGGGGGCCTTAAAAGTGTCAAGTCAGAAGCGCACGCAGGGGGGGTTTCTGAGTACCCAGAAAACCCCCCAGGAGTCTAAGGGCCCTCAGCTGAAAGCTGAGGGTCCCCTCTTTCCATGGGTATAAGAATTGTAAAAATCGGCCTTTGGGAACCGGAGATATCTGACTTCAAATCAGTGGTCCCCATCCAAGCCTGTTAATTAATTCCCAGTCAGATATTTCAGGTTCTGTCTGACATAGAGTTTTTCTGAGGATATATTCCAAAAGCTGGGACTCTCCCCCTTTGATGGACACTAGTAGCTTGTCTCTACTGTTCCCAGAACCAGAGATATCAGCTCCACACACCTGGTATGTAGTATTATATACTCGTTGGCAGATTGCTCTGCCCCCTGAACTCTGATCCCCTAGTCCCCAGTACCATTTGGTAGGTGGGATTCTCTAGCTTTTAATTCCATTAAAATCTAAGAAATCTTTTTCCGGGAACTGGAGATATCTGCAGTCAAGCAAGCTGTCCTCCCACCAGACAATTATGAATAATAAGCCCACTACACTATACACCCCTCCTCTGCATATTAAACATCCTCTACCACCCTGGAATTTATGTAGGAGCCCTTCATTCAGCCCAATGCCCCCTTTTCCCACCCCATCTCCCACCATCTGTGCAGTAAAGGGGTAATTAGTGGAAATTACTGATCCAGGCCCTACATGCTGAGCTGTTGATATAATACCCCCTACCACCCCCGGGACATTAAAGCGTCCCCCACCCCTACCGCTGGAGGATCGGTAGGTGCCCCAATACATTGCTATGCCCAGGGGTCTACACTGCTGTTGACGCCCCTGTATGTATGTATGTATGTATGTGTGTGTGTATGTATGTATGTATGTATGTATGTATGTATGTATGTATGTATGTATATATATATATATATATATATTTTATTATTATTATTATTTATATACATTTGGTCTATCTATAATACTTTAACTGACCCGGCATATACTGGGTCACCTAAGTGTCCATCTCCGTGCTTTGCTCCGCCCCTCTGGAAACCCCCTTCTGAAAATCCTGCGTTTGCCACTGCAAGTTGCATTATGCTTCATCTGAAACTTTGTACTTGGAGTAAAACTGTTTTCTGTGAAAGTCAAAGCCCAGCATCTCTAGTACACTTTGTGCCCTCCTGCATTCTGTAGGAGACTCCCTGAAATAGCAGCAATCTCCCTCTCTCCCTCATTAGTCTAGTAATCTCCCTCATTTCACGAAGCCCACATTACACTGTTACATTTTTGGGGGAAAAAGGAATGAGAGACAGATACATTTACATTGATTCATCAGCGCCATTTCCCAGCACATTACCAAGTATAGTATCTCTTAGTAACTGCTTTGGGGCTCATCTACATTTGGATATAAGTAATTTTAAAAGATTACCCTCAGATGGAGCAGTACACACCCACACTTCTAGGTGCCACATTCACAATCTCTTTTCACAATCTCTCCATATATGGAACTAGACACGCCCTTTTAGTGAAGCATGACATGCCCCCTCAATGGAATGCTGTGCAAAATTCTATTACCAACTATAATCTCCCTGAAACTAGTTTGCAAAAGTAGGCAAGTATGCTTTGGTGTCAATAAAATTTAGCATGGTGTGAATAGCACCGTGAGGGAGCTACAGATGGGGCTGGCTTCATCTTTGCAGGGCTGGCGTTTCTAATGCCAGTCCCTCCATCACGCCAGCCCCGCCATGGGGCATGAGCGCACAAGACGCTCGCGTGCCCCTTGGGCAACGGAGCCTTCCTCCGGTCCCCGCTGCCTCCCCCACCGTCGCCGACCGTCGCCCTGGCCGCCCCCCTAACCCTGCCTGTCTCCCTGAAGCGGAGACGGGCAGGGACACGCAGTGTCCCCGCCGAGAGACTGGGACGTGCGTCCCAGTTCAGCGAAGCCTCATCTGTATCAATGCTATTAAATCAGCTTTTATAGAAGAGAATGGCGGCACTTGTGTGTGTTTATTCATGAGAACCGTCATTCTGCAAATTATGTGCCCCGCCGCGAGGCCGCTTGCGCCACGCTAGGGCACAAAACAGCATTGCAGACCTAATTTTTCTGCAATTTTTTGCATTTCTGCACCCCTCCTGGTCGAAATTAACAGTGCACTGATTTAAATAGCTCTGGGAGTTCCTTCAGGCGCTATTCACAGCATGCTGAATTGAATCGACCCCTTTTTGCGTGATCGTTCACTGTTTCTGCAAAGCGACTAAGAAACACAGCTTAAGGACAAATTCGCCATACAGTTTGACGAGGAACATACTTTTTTTCAATAGTGTAAAATCCAGCAAATTCATTCCCCAAGTTATGCTTTGGTTCCACCATTCTGCAGAATACTGCTCCCAGCTGTGTTTGTAAATTCCCATTTTGCAGAATTCACAGTGGGCTGATTCATTCTTCCGTGTGGACTGTGGTGTAGCAGGGAAAAGGCTGGCAATACTTAAAGCCAAATTCCACCTGCATTGACAGATGTCCCTGGAGGGATACTTGTAATTTGTTATCAAAGAGAAGCTACTGCATTTGTATATACATTCATATATGACATTCACCTCAATACATGATCAGAAATAAGCATGAAGGGGCAAAAGCAAAGTCTGCATAGCTAAACAGGGTTTTTATATGGACTAATGACCTAACCTTAACTAACCACATACTAACTCTAACATTCTGTGTGTCGACATCCACCGTAGCCCACACCCCCAGTTTATCACTTGGGCAGCTATTCCAACATCAGGAGAAATTACCCTCTGCCCTGGAAACTTATATCAGGAGAACACAGGTGGTGCTTATTCCACCCATTCCAGATCAGTTAGGAAATATGGGCTGGATCTAATTTTCCTGTTGCTCCTGATCTAAAACCCGGTCTGGATTTTCCGCATTATCCTTATTTGGAAATATGCTGTATTGGCCACACTACAATGTCATATTTTTATAAGTTGAATGACAACATTCGGTTCTTGTCAACACTCCAAATGTCTACAGTCTTAATGTACTGTATACCCACAACATGTGCGATGTGAGCAACTAGAGCAGGGATGGGGAACCTTCAGATCTCCAGCTGTTGTTGAACTGCACATCCCAGCATGCCCTGCTACAGTTTTGATATTTGCCCATACTAAGGGGGGATGCAATCCTCCGCCACTATTCCCGGCGGGGAAAATAGCGGTGGAACCCTATTCAATGCTGTCTTTACTAACAGCATTGAAGAGGGATCACGGCAGAACGAGCCCAACTTTAAAAGCTGTCGGGCCCGTTCTGCCGATAACAGCCGTGGATTGTCGCAATCCCAGCCATAGATCGAAAATCCACGGCCGTTTTCACAGACACGCCCCCTGTTCGCCGATCGGCAGGCGGGACATTGAATCCCGCTTGGCGATTTGCTGTCAGGCAAACCGCAAATGGGCCAGGACCACGGCTGTCGGGTGTGATCCACAGCCTTGATCTGGGATTGCATCCCCCCAAAAACTGTTGCAGGGCATGCTGGGATGTGTAGTTTAACAACAGCTGGAGGGCTGAAGGTTCCCCATCCCTGAACTACAGGCATAGAAGTCATCAATATTGCACCTAGTATATATGGCCCTTACTTTATGTTTAAGCAACACAAAGGCACTCCGACAGTTCCATCCCTAACTTGGGTACAAGCAAAAAATTTCTATTTTAAATAATATCTGAAAACTTTTAACTATTGTATCTGTGAGTGTCCCAATTTTTTCAGTTGTTCAGACTTTTCGTAGACATATAGAGGGGAACAGTGGCGTAGGCATACGGCAAGGTGACAGAAGAAAATGTGAGGCCCTCATTAGGGTTGCAAAGCGTACAATTCTTCCGCAGTCTGGGGATAACTTATTTTTAGCTCTGTTTCAACATTTATTGCCATGTAGATAAAAAAATCGTTATGAAGACTCAAAAAAACATAGTCATCAAATACACAGAAAATATTCCTTAGTTAAGATTGGAACTTAAGCTGAAAGGTCTTTCTGACCTGTGATATCACACTAGAGAAAAATAATGATGAAGCTCACATGGAACAATGCGCAATGTGACAGCAAACAGGGCCAGGTAAGCCTTAGTGTTTTTGCTGGGAGATATAACAATCTGATAAGAGAATAGAAGAAAAAATCCAACACGTTAAAATGTAAATGAGATGAAATTTCTTAACGCATCATAGCCACAAAAATCATACAATGAATGTTATTAAATATACTGTAGCGCAGCTATAACTTCAGTGGAATCATGGTGTTATAGCAATAGTTCTCTCCTATGTACGCACCATGCCCCAAGGGAGTACAGTTATTGATTTAGCTTGCACTTGTTCCTCAACTGAAGTACCATACTCTCTATAAATTATTGCATTATAGTGTTTTGAAGAACCCATTGTAACTGCACAGCTTGACCTAGTCATTGCTCCTATACAAAACTGTGGTGGAAAATAGCTTATAATGGAATTTTTGAGGGAGAGCAGAAAAGTAATTTTGCACTGAACTCCATTTTCCCATAGCTCCCCGTGGGGCAGCCAATCAGCCCATAACTGTAATTTTTCAAACCCAGTCAAAACAAGCCATCCTCGCCGTTTAACGCCCTCTCTGGCTGCTCGCCCTATTCTATGTTCAGGGGGAATCCTTGCGTCAGAGGACAGTGATAATTCCCCCGAATGGTAAGGTTTGCGGCTAATGCAGCGAGCAGTGCAGGGCAATAGGCACTGCTTGCCATCATAGCGGGCCTGATTGCCATTGTATATATATCCCGATAACATGACAGTTATATGTTGAGTGGCTGGTGCATTATCACCAGCCACATTGTCACTTCACCAAGCTTAACCCTTTGAGTGCCAACATCTGCACCCGCAGCACTACAAGTGATTCTATTCCTCAGTGGCGATCAGCATACCCGCACTGTCGGCACTGTGGCAGAGCGTCTTCCAGTGCCCCCACACCACTTGAGCCGCTAGCGGGGATACAGCGCCAGCCAGCAGGACTGCACAAGCCGGGCACCATGGACACACAAGCCGGGAGGCTGAACTTCCTGGCTAGACGTTCATCGTCTGCTGATCCGCTCTGACAAACCCTCCATCGGTTTCCTGTATATTACCGCATTCAATATAAAATACTTCTACTTACAGTACATACAAAGCCACCACTCTGACTACACCGACTTATATCTCTTTGCTTATCTCAAAATATATCCCCTCTCCGCTCTGCACAAGATCTGCGTCTCTCATCCACACTCATTACTCGCTCCCACTTACCCTTGCAGGATTTTTGTCGGGCAGGACTCACCTTATGGAATGCCCTTCCACGCACACTAAGACTCTCCTCTAGCCTACAAAATTTCAAGCGTTCCCTGAAAACTCACCTCTGCAGGCAAGCCTATCATATTCAGGACCCCCACACAACCTCCAGTAGCATTCAGATCTAATTGCATCCCACCAGGACCGTGTAGTAATCTGATGGGACTGCCATGCTATGGAATTCTATCCTTATTTATCCCTCCTATTATCCCTATAGATTGTAAGATTGCGAGCAGGGCCCTCCTACCTCCATGTCGGTTTGTATCTACCCAGTTTGTATAATCACTCTTGTTTCCAATTGTAAAGCGCAACGGAATATGCTGCGCTATATAAGGAACTGTAAATAAATAAATAAATTAGATAAAAAGATCTGCTGCTGTCAGGTAATTCGGGCCCCACCATCAGATCTGGGGAATTAGTACCACACTTGCCCTCTCTCTCTCTCTCTCTCTCTCTCTCTCTCTCTCTCGACCACTAATAAATTGACCCATTAGACTGGGAAGTATACTGTACCAGCTATATAAAGAATTATAGTCGTCTGACAGTTCCATGGTGAGAGCAGAAGGACTTTAATTAACAAGTACTAACCTTTACGTCAAAGTGATTTTGACAGGAGATGTGAAGACATGTAGAAGAATGTTCCCTACTGCTTTATTGTGTACTTGCCTGTCGTTCCCCTCATTTACAACATGGCCATTGATACAGTTTAAGCAGTTTATACTTCCTAAGAGCAGTGCCAAAAACCCTGCAGTGCCCAGTATGTGCCAGCCTGGATGATAACCAATCCAACGGCAAAGAAACATTTCTCCAAAGACGCAGTAAAGCTAAAGGAGAATGATACCGCTAATAGAAATTGAAATGCAAATCTATCCGGGGAATGAGCACAGGCCTCATAAATCAGGACTGACAGGAAACACAAAGAAACTCATCAGGGCCTATTTGCGCAATCAGAGAATGTATCATGTACCGCAGGAGAGTGCCTGCACTCCCCACTCTATGCACAGTATGCTCTCCTAACCAATGTAACCCTGGCAGAGACTTTCCTCTCTGGGAGATCTTTTTCTTGGGCAATATATATTCATCCAAACAAGTGTAAACATGATGAAGTTCTTGCTGTGATGTGCCCTGCACTGACTTGTTACTCCCTGGCTGTGCTGCCCATCTGAGACACCATCTGTTCAATGCCCTGGGTGGGATTCAGCGTAGAATGATCCGTGAATGATCTCTGGCTTTTTTCCTTGTCTGGTCATAAGGTGAGAGCTGTGATATTTCTGGCACAACTCATGAGTAACCTACTGCAGTGCTAACAAATACTGTGCTGTTTCAGATGGGCTGACATGGTTAATATTGCATTCGATACACAGGAGGAAAAAGATATTGGCTCATAATGTAATTAATCCCACATGGCATATAGGCTGAAGCAGATATAAGATAACGAAGACGTAAATTTCAGAAGCAGCAGAAAACATTTTAAATATATTTTTTAATAATGATTGTGCAACTAGAAAGTGTTCTAAAAAATCTATGTAATCCTAAAATCTATGTAATCTCAATGTTCACATCTATGTACTATCAATGGTTTCATGTATGTATGCTCATTGTTCACATCTATGTAATCTCAATGATAACATCTATGTAATCTCAATGGCCACACCTATGTAATCTCAATGATCACATCTATGCAATCTCAATGGTCACATCTATGTAATGTCAATGGTCACATCTATTTAATCTCAATGGTCACATATATGTAATCTCAATGGTCACATCTATGTAATCTCAATGGTAACATATATGCAATCTCAATGGTCACATATATGTAATCTCAATGGTCACATATATGTAATCTCAATGGTAACATCGATGTAATCTCAATGTTCACACTTATGTAATATGATTTAAAATATGCAATCTCAATGGTCACATCTATTTAATCTCAATGGTCACATCTATGTAATCTCAATGATCACATCTGTGTATTCTCAATGGTCACATCTATATATACTCAATGGTCATATCTCTCTAATCTCAATGGTCACATCTATGTAATCTCAATGGTCACATATATGTAATTTCAATGGGCACATCTATGTATTCTCAATGGTTACATCTATATATACTCAATGGTCATATCTCTCTAATCTCAATGGTCACATCTATGTAATCTCAATGATCACATCTATGCAATCTCAATGGTCACATCTATGCAATCTCAATGGTCACATCTATGTAATGCCCATGGTCACATATATATAATGTCAATGGTCACATCTATGTAATCTCAATAATCAGATATATGTAATCTCAATGGTCACATCTATGTAATCTCAATGGTCACATCTATGTAATCTCAATGGTCACATCTATGTAATCTCAATGGTCACATCTATGTATATGTAATGGTCACATCTATGTAATCTCAATGATCATATCTATGTAATCTCAATAGTCACATCTATGTAATCTTATTGATCACATCTATGTATTCTCAATGGTCACATCTATGTAATCTCAATGGACACATATATGCAATCTCAATGGTCACATCTATGTAATGTCAATGGTCACATCTATGTATACGTAATGGTCACATCTATGTAATCTCAATGGTCACATCTATGTATACGTAATGGTCACATCTATGTAATCTCAATGGTCACATCTATGCAATCTTATTGATCACATCTATGTATTCTCAATGGTCACATCTATTTAATCTCAATGGTCATATATATGTAATCTCAATGGTCACATCTATATAATCTCAATGTTCACACCTATGTAATATCAATGGTTTAATATATGCAATCTCAATGGTCACATCTATGTAATCGCAATGATCACATCTATGCTATCTCAATGGTCACATCTGTGTATTCTCAATGGTCACATCTATATATACTCAATGGTCATATCTCTCTAATCTCAATGGTCACATCTATGTAATCTCAATGGTCACATATATGTAATCTCAATGGTCACATATATGTAATGTCAATTGTCACATCTATTTAATCTCAATGGTCACATATATGCAATCTCAATATTCACATCTATGCAATCTCCATGGTCACATCTATGCAATCTCAATGGTCACATCTATGTAATCTTAATGATCACATCTATGTAATGTCAATGGTCACATCTTTTTAATCTCAATGGTCACATATATGTAATCTCAATGGTCACATCTATGTAAACTCAATAATCTCATATATGTAATCTCAATGGTCACATCTATATAATCTCAATGGCCACATCTATGTAATCTCAATGGTCACACCTATGTACTCTCAATGGTCATATCTATGTAATATTAATGGTTTCATCTATGTAATCTCAATGGTCACATCTATGTAATCTCAATGGTCCAATCTTTTTAATCTCAATGGTCACATATATGCAATCTGAATGGTCATATATATGTAATCTCAATGGTCACATCAATGTATTTTCAATGGTCACATCTATGTAATCTCATTGATCACGGCTATATATTCTCAATGGTCACATATATGTAATCTCGATGATCACATCTATGCAATCTCAATGGTCACATCTATGTAATCTCAATGATCACATATATGTAATCTCATTGATCACATCTATGTATGCTCAATGGTCACATATATGCAATCTCATTGATCACATCTATGTAATCTCAATGGTCACATGTATGTATTCTCAATGGTCACACCTATGTATGCTCAATGGTCACATATATGCAATCTCAATGGTCTCATCTATGCAATGTCATTGATCACATATATGTAATCTCAATGGTCTCATCTATGTATTCTCAATGGTCACATATATGTAATCTCAATGGTCTCATCTATGTATTCTCAATGGTCACATATATGTAATCTCAATGGTCACATCTATGCAATCTCAATGATCACATCAATGTATTTTTAATGGTCACATCTATCTAATCTCAATGATCACATATATGCAATTTCAATGGTCACATCTATGTATTCTCAATGGTCACATCTATGTAATCTCAGTGGTCACATTTATATATACTCAATGGTCACATCTATGTATTCTCACATATGTAATCATCATAATGACCTGTAATGTTTACCTTATATAGCAAATATATATCTTTTTAGACAACATTTTCTAATTTTCTATTTGAAGGATAGTTGTAGATGCTGCGCTCACTGATGCATCCTGAGGGTAGCTGCTGGTCTCCGGAGAGGGGGTCCACCCTCCCAAACGTAAATTATGCAAAATAGAGATGTGGAGACCTGTGCTGAATGGGTAATTCAGTATGATTTACAGTGTCAGAAAAAACTGTTGTGTTGGTAATGGTAACCCTGAAATGCTTTACAAATGGTGACTGCAAGTAGGTAAAAAAAAACAGGTTTTTATTTATACTAATAACACTCGTAGTGTGGGGGATGGGTAGGTAGGTAGGGGTATGGGTATGGGGGCTGTGGCTGATGGCAGGGCAGGTGAGTGTATGGGCAGTGGGTAAAGTCACTGGGAACCGTGGCATGGGAGGCTGGCGTCCCGATCTCCTCGCGGTGAATAATGTCCTCCAACGCGTGTCGGTCTAGCGGCCTTCTTCAGGGAGTTGATGTGACCAGATGCACTGGCAGGGGAGTTTAAAAAGGTTCTTGTGGGCGTGTATAGACCAGTAAAGCTGCTGGGCAGTACTGGGAAGCATTCCCTAGCCCGGGACACAGTGTATGGAGCAGGAGTTGCAGCTTCACTGGTCTATACACGCCCACAAGAACCTTTTAAAACTCCCCCGCCAGTGCATCTGGTCACATCAACTCCCTGAAGAAGGCCTCTAGGCAGACACGCGTTGGAGGACATTATTAACCTCACACCATCCACAAGTCTTCTCCGGCGAGTGGAGTTGAGCACACCGCGCCCGGCGCAGGTCACCAGGCAGTTGGAATCTCGCAACGCCGTCCTGCTTCACAGCTGCACATCAGCCGTGCGGCGCTGTGGGGATTGTAAGATTGCAGAAGACAGGAGAGCAGTCAACGAGGGACGTTAGAAGACAGGTAAGCGTGCACCGCGAGGAGAACGGGATGCCAGCCTCCCGCGTCACGGCTACCTGGATTGGAACATTTGACATTCTGTTCCCAGTGACTTTACCCACTGAGCATCCACTCACCTGCCCTGCCATCAGCCACAGCCCCAATACCCATACCCCTACCAACCTACCCATCCCCCATACTACGAGTGTTATTAGTATAAATAAAAACCTGTTTTTTTACCTACTTGCAGTCACCATTTGTAAAGCACTTCAGTGTACCGTTACCAACACAACAGTTTTTCCCGACACTGTAAATCATACTGCATACTTACCCATTCAGTGCAGGTCTCCACATCCCTATTTTGCAACATTTTCTATTTGAATTTATATAATAAGTGTGAGTGACCATGGCATTTTTAGTGGATATTTTGCACATCTCTCACAGAGATGTGGGCACTAAACGGGTTAAAGGAGGCACTGAGGTGTGTGGAGCTGTCCTTGGTGCTGAACTCAGAAAATCAGGGCTTCTGTAATTATTTAAGAAAAAAGGAGTGTCAGCGCTGGCTATACCAATGATTGAATCAGACAGTTCTCAAAATATAACAAATTTAATACACATATAAAATACAATATAAATGAAAATAAATGTATTGGATAAAAGGTGTGAATCAATTGGCTGAATGTCCAATTATAAATCTTTAAAAGTATATCACCGGGATATTTGGGCTTGGTGGCATTTAAAAACTGACAATCAATGTTACCATCCTGGGTGGTCTGGTGTCTAGATGTGTCCAGACTGGTGACTGGAAGTGTCCTGAGTTGTCCTATGTTTTCAAGGACTCACGGTTCCCACTTGTGCAGAATTCCTCTTATTTTTGCTGGAATAATTAGGGATCAGGCGGTTATCCCAAAAGCGATTGGTCCAGTTGAGTGGCGAGGGACATCTGTGGGTAGGTCGGACGAGTCACCGGTTCAGCAAGGATGGTGTCAGTATGCCAGGATTTAATTAGCTCAACGCGTTTCCCCGGAAGGTTTGTGCATCCGGCTTCCTCAGGAGCAAGTGAAGCCGGATGCATTTAACCCATTGGGGTCTGACAACCCCGTGTCAGCTGCTGTTTGGTTGCGCACCACGCACACACATTCTTCTGTAATTATTTGTATCAAACTAAATGTTGGTCCTTACCCCTGATATCAGCCACTCTATAAAAAGTAGCACCATTTATTGGATACCCCCATAGCACAAACATAAGTAAAATGTTATCAGTGAGCAGAGTAGTAAACTTTAGATTAATGAGAGAATACTTTGATTGTTAGGTATTACATTTATGAAGTTTTAACTATGTTCTTACTGTATATCATTCAGAAAACAGTTATAATATTTATTATTACATACTACAGTATACAATACTTGTGCTAACTATACATAATCTCTTCTATAATGTGTGCATGTGTGTATACAGTATATATATAGATATATATATATATATATCTATATATCTATATCTTTGTATTTTTGTTTTCATGTATTTTTTCATGTAATTCTCTCTCTGTCATTTTGTGTATTGTCTATGGTGTGTGTTTATACCCAGAGGGGATTTGTGTATGTGGCTGATTGAGACATCCACCCCACTATATATACATATGGTTCTTTCGTGGCGCCTCTTGGTTTTCAAAATTTTCTTAATTATTAGTCCGATTCCCCTTTTAGACATGTGTCCGGTTTCTTTGTTTACATCAGTGGTTGCCATGGTGATTGATCTATGCCAGAGCCTCACGTGACCCAGCATCGGTTTATGTGGCTTCCGGCGAGATCACGTCATGACGCCGCTACCGGATGTGTGTCACGGCACTTCCGGTTTCGGTTTTTCTGACTTCCGTGTTTTTTGCCGCCGTACACACGTGGCTGTGTTTATCTCTCAGCAAATCACAATATTCCTTGTTGGGTATAAATTACCTTGTTGTATCACAGGTCAATAGCACATGATTAAGGTGCATATGGGCACCGAAACGGCCGTCGTGCAATGACCTATCTGTGGGGGAGGACCATGTCTGTTAAGTATTCCCATTTTTTGGATGCATTTTAATCTGTTTGATGGACTCCTCTTGTTGAAATTTTGTCACTCTTGCACTTTATATGCCATAAACCTTTTTTGCTTGAACAAAATCTGATGTTGCTGGTCTCCAGTTCTACCATATCTAATTACCATATCTGGACCGGGCACTCAGTAGTTGATATCAGTAAGTGAGTGCGGGTTATCTACATATCTATATCTATATACAGGTTTGTAGCGGCCCGGCACTCCCTTCGTCGTGGCAACCACCCCGGTGCCTTCTGGTTCAGTAGATAGCATGGAAATGAAACAGGCAGCGGCACTGGTAGGATTTTTCAAAAGGTGTAATATACACAAAAGCCAAAAGCCAACATTTCGTGGCTGGCACGCCCCTTTGTCAAGGTGTGGGTGTATATTACACCTTTTGAAAAATCCTACCAGTGCCGCTGCCTGTTTCATTTCCACGCTATATATATATACCGTATATATATATATATATATATATATATATATATATATATCTCAAAAGCTGTATGTATAACACATGTTTCCAGTGACAACTTGAAGATTAATAAACAAGTTCTGGATGAATATACGTTGTTGGCTTCACTTGACATTGGATCTACATATTTATGGACTGTTTTCCATTTTTAATAGGCGCCATACCATAAGTGGGTGATATATATATATATATATATATATATATATATATATATATATAAGAAGGGGTGTAGACCCTGTCTTGCACTAATATGTTAGTAGGCAGCACCTCTGATAAATCCCTCCTGCTAGTGATGAACAGAAACAAAGTACAACCACAATATTATTGGAGTGCGCCAAATATATTTATCATTTATCATCAGACCACCACCCAACGTTTGTAATGATGAACACAATTCACATATCCTTCTTCATGTGTCCAACATAGGCGTGTGCACAATGAGATGAGATGAGTAAAATATTTTATTAAAAAAGATACCCGACGCGTTTAGTCAGAACGACTTCATCAGGGGTAAAAACAAATCATGGATCAAATGATTGGGATCCAGGCATTAGAAAATCCTTTTATAATGATTTAGTTCTCAGATAGAGACATATGACTTAGGCTAAAAATAGCAATAGTGGATGATGTACAGTAAGGAATAAATCTCTTCAATGATAAGAATTCTCCCTAGAGATCTATTCACAATATAGTAATAGCAGCCTTCTCATCCACAGCCAAAGAGTACATCTTTGGCTGTGGATGAGAAGGCTGCTATTACTGTATTGCGGATATATATATATATATATATATATATATATATATATATATATATACACTCCCAGTAGTTCCTTAGTAGTGAAGAAATACATTTATTGTTAAAGGCATAAAAAGGGTGAGCAACCCGGGAAGCTGCCAGACACACTCTCTCTCTCTCTCTCTCTCTTTACTGGAGAGAGAGAGAGAGAGAGAGAGAGAGAGAGAGGGGGGGGGGAGTGAGGCGGAAATCCATATACATATGGTTAAAGTAAAGAAATGGAAGTGGAAGATATGTTTATGTTTTAAAAGCCATCTGGTGCTGTGCAACTAATAAATGTATAAAGGAACGTGCCAGTAACTACATAATTCATTACTGTGCCACAATGAAGCCACAATCTTCTGATCACTTGTATGGAGAACCAGCACCTTTTATATATTTATTTAATTTTTTTTTTTTTTATATTTGGTGTCATTTTTTTTTACAGCTACTTAAAGAAATAGGAGGAAATCAATGTAATAATTCAGAAATTAATAAAAGAATTGCCTGCACGCTTGCAGAGTTGATCGCATGTGTCAACTGAATCAGACTAGTGGATGCATTATGTTGATTAATTAAGTCCTAAAGGACTCAATAGATCCAGACCAAATCAAGAATAAATCATCAATGTACAGTATTTGATGTAAAATCTAATACAATCAGACACTTGATGATCAGAAAAGAATATCGAATGCTCAGCCCGGAACATGTATGCATTAGCATACTATGGGGCCACGTTAGACCCCATCGCACACCCTGATACCTGTACCTGTAGGTAGAACCTACCATTGTATATAAAATCATTCTTAGACAAAAATCATATACAATAATTCATAAAATAGCTCAACGCCAGGACCAGTATAAAAGGAGTTGTTACAAAAATGACATACTGCGTCAATCCCTGCCTAATTCGGTATTACAGTGTAGAGACTAGATACTGTACATCCACACTACATAGATAAGTTACCAGGCAAGTCTTTAACATCAGCCAACTTGTTTAAAAACTATGTGGTATCAAGTAAATGATTAGGGAGAGATACAATGCATGGCTGTAGCAACGGGTCCAGGAACATAGAGCCTGCCAGGGGGAGATATTGCATTTTTAAGAATTGTGTGTGCATTTTTTTTAAATCAATGCTTCACATAAGTTTACTGAAATAAGCCCTTCCTAGACCGCCATATGTTGCCTATCATAAAGCTTGTAGGTGAACCTAGCTGTCGGATCACCATCCAACAACTGGTAAACATTCACATCAGACAATTGTCTATTTCATTTTTGTAGGTAACTAGATCCTGAATTAACATAGCCCCGCCTTTATCGCTTATAATATTATCATTGTACCACGACAAAGCCTGTAAAGCCTGAAACTCGCTCCTAGACAAGTTGTTACAGACATAGTGATGCAAATTCCCTGTAGAGACAACACGATCAACATCTTGTCCAAGCAATCTTGACCTAGGCTGAAGTTTATGTAACTAATAAGGTAATAAATACATCACTATGCTGTTGTACAGTAATAGGTTTGGGAGTCATTGAAATATTCATTATTACGCAGCTGTCTATTGAGCCGATATTGTTAACGACCCACAACCGCATGCATCGTTAACGATATTGGCTGTACACACTGGACAATATATACTGGACACAAAAATGGGATTTGGGATAAATGAGTGCGCTTCAGAGCAGCTTGACCTGTACAGTTGGTGTGTCACCGTACACACCACACATAAAACAAAGAGGAAATACTGACAGTGCGCTCCTTCAGTATGTGAATCCCAGTGTCACTCCATCATCTGTATCACTGATGATTACTCATGTGACATAGAAAGAGAATCAGCAATATAGTGTAATACTGTCAAGTGAAAGATAATGACCAATATGACTGTTTAAGATGGGAATCGTACCCTTTATAATTGTCCACTTAACCCAAAATAGACAATAATCGCTTGGGATTTAAATGAGAGATGGGTCCTCAATGGATCTCCTGAATTCTCCAAGTTTATCCAACATGTAGGAACATCAAAGAATATATCTCCGAATGGTGAAATAACGTCTTAATAGATTAAAAAGCAATACACTGCACAAATGGGTATATTTATATGGGTATGTTTATATCCATTTGTGTAGTGTATTGCTTTTTAATCTATTAAAACGTTATTTCACCATTCGGAGATATATTCTTTGATGTTTCTACATGTTGGATAAATGTGGAGAATTCAGGAGATCCATTGAGGACCCATCTCTCATTTAAATCCCAAGCGATTATTGTCTATTTTGGGTTAAGTGGACAATTATAAAGGGGACGATTCCCATCTTAAACAGTCATATTGGCCATTATCTTTCACTTGACAGTATTACACTATATTGCTGATTCTCTTTCTAGGTTACATGAGCAATCATCAGTGATACATATGATGGAGTGACACTGGGATTCACATACTGAAGGAGCGCATGAAAAACTGTCAGTATTTCCTCTTTGGACAATATATATATGTTATCGATATATATCGCCCAGTGTGTACCCAGCTTAATGGTTTATTGAGGTGTTGTGTATTTAAAGAGTCAAGAAGCAAGACGTTAGATTTCATGCAATGGAGATGTAATCTAATGATATAAGCGAAAGGATTCCTGCTTTCCTTCTCCGCTCACAGTGCCGACATGAAATTGTGCAT
This sequence comes from Crinia signifera, assembly GCF_055691185.1. Classification (NCBI taxonomy): domain Eukaryota; kingdom Metazoa; phylum Chordata; class Amphibia; order Anura; family Myobatrachidae; genus Crinia; species Crinia signifera. The sequence goes on along the minus strand of NC_139224.1, from coordinate 34,802,681 downwards.
CAGTGCTGCAGCATTGGTGAAAAAAACAGAGACATTCTAAACTACTAAAACAATCACATTTTTATATTGTGGGAACTCAAGTTGCATTTTAAATTGAGATTTGAGTGAAACATTTCCTTGTCATCATATTTTTTATTAAGATAACAAAAAAAAAATGTTCCATTGTGTCATTCATCAGACAAGTGGCTGACCTTTTATTGTGTCGCTGCTGTGTATCTTCTGAATGGATACAAAATGCACAGAATTGCCTGCTTGATGCTTTAAATTAAAATATATATATATATGTTACTATTATTGTTATACCAATACAACCTACAATAAAACACAGCCGTGTGTGTTCGTCTTTAAAGATAGATTTGCTTGTAGAACGTGTGGCCCGAGGGCCAGGTTAAGCTCTCCACTTGTTTTGTTGTTTAGTTGGCAGCTTTCCTGTAACAGTAATGCTCTGTAGGATGACATTGCTTTCCTTATATATATATATATATATATATATATATATATATATATATATATATATATATATATATATATATATATATATATATATCTAGTGTCTGTGAGTCTCCGAAACACTGTCATCTGCTGGCAGAGAGTGAAACTACATCTCTTTCTCACACATGCACAAACATGCACAAGCTTTTGCTTCGAGCAGGCTTGCTAGTAGTGCTATAAAACACAAAGTCAGCTTGGTGTTAATATTAATATATATCATTGGCATGATTAATCATTGTGATACAAATAGTGTTCTTATTGTTCTTATTATCATTAATAATAATTATAATAATAAAAACAATTATAATAGTAACAATCAGAAACAGAATATGCAGCATTATTGTGTTAGAAATGTGCAGTTAATATAAAGCTGGCACAAAACAACACTAAATAATGTACCCTGTTTATAAAATAAATAGTGCATACAGTATGAGAGAGAGTGAGAACGAGAGAGAGAGGGAGAACGAGAGAGAGAGAGAGAGAGAGTAAATACAAAGAGCATCAATATGAAGTGATCCTTCTCCACAACAGTCAAAGATACAGTATATTCACTTCCCAATATTTATGTTTATATTGCGGGTATGGTATAACTTACTGACAGTTGGGATTCCGGCGTAAATGGTAATACATTTATTCTATTTAAAAAATAGTATGTACTGTATAGGATGGCTCCAATTACCAGCTCAACCTTAGGGGGTCTTGAGGAGGAAGTGGATATAAAGTACTTATGCTTGGGCCTCCATTAACGACTTCCAAGAGGGAGGAAATAATAGAGGTAGATGAGTGCACTAGCCAACAGATTAGCATTGTCACACTCCTCCAGATTAGCAATGCAGTTTGTACTAAAGGTCAGGGTACAAAGGTCATTTAAGGGCCTACTGTTCCTTGCCATATTGTTGGAGTATACATGCATACATGTATAACTACTGTAAGCATTATCAGCCTCCATTATTTAAGCTGCTATTGGTGAGTGGCATTTAGTGTAGCTACTGGTAATGTGGTAGGATGGGATAATTGTAATGAGGACATGAAAGGTGAACCATTTACATTTACAATTGGCAATTGACTACTCACTACTTTTTTTTAGCAATTGAAAGCACTTCCTCTTCTGGTTCTGGAGAAATGGGAGCATGGTCAACGTATGGAGGTGTGGCCACCCCCCCCCCCCCTCCTCCTTAGTAAATATTTGTAAAAAAGGAGGGGGAGTTAGGTTGCCGGTTGAGGAGCAGAGGACAGCTGCTGGAAGTGGGGTGGCATGTGCGATTGCTTATTCAAAGGCTGCTGCAGGTCTGAGCCCGGGTGCCCCAAGGTAAACCCCCCCTCCCCCCTTGGCACCATTGCTTGTCACTGTCATTTCCCATTGCATTTGTAAGCTTCCAACTGTTATACTGTATCTCTCAGTGAAGATGATAATGTTAAAGGTAGGGCACAGAGCTGATCATAAGTGCAGCTATTTCTAAATGCCCTCAACATGCTACTAGCTATGACATTTAAAAATCAATTTCCTGAACAGAATTAAGCTATCTATTGGTAATGTCAAATAAAATTCATTCTGCAAGTAGTAATGTGGAGATTTAAAACTAGTTTTATGAGTAAACTTTTCTTCATCAGTGATCATTTGACACAAAAATGTATTGACTGGATCCTTGCATCTGTACCCTGTGCTTTTGGGGTACCCTGCTCTTTTCCAACCACCTCTCAGTCTGCTGACTTCTACTATACATGCAGGGCCATTTTAACTAGCGGGTGTGTGGCAAGGTTGCTGTTAGCAGAGGCGTAGGGAGCGTGAAGCATGAGCTCCAGGCGCCAAGATATCAAAGGGCGCTAAAGCGATGCAGCTCGCTCCCTCCCCTGCCCGCTCCCTGATCTGCCCAGCTTCGCTAAGCCCTGTCCACCGCTATTAACTCTGCCGCTGGACCACTAGCCAATAGGCACTTGCGGTCCAGCAGCCAGAAGCAGCATTGATGGCTTTTGGACCGCAAGCGCCTGTTGGTTAGCGGTCCAACGGCAGACTTAAGTGAAAATAGCTGTGGACAGGGGCAGCTCAGCCAGGTAGAGCAGGGAGCAGGCGGGCAGGGAGGGGTGGAGGGAGTCCCCCTTGGCAACTAGCAATAATAGTCCCCTTGGCAACGAGCAATAATAGTCCCCCTTGGCAACGACCAATAATATTCCCCCTTGGCAATGAGCAATAATAGTCCCCCTTGGCAACAAGCAATAATATTCCCCCCTGGCAATGAGCAATAATAGTCCCCCTTGGCAATGAGCAATAATATTCCCCCTTGGCAATGAGCAATAATATTCCCCCTTGGCAACGAGCAAGATTAGTCCCCCTTGGCAACGAGCAAGATGAGTCTCCCTTGGCAATGAGCAAGATTAGTCTCCCTTCGCAATGAGCAATATTAGTCCTCCTTGGCAATGAGCAAGATTAGTCCTCCTTGGCAACAAGCAATATTAGTATCCCTTGGCAACGAGCAATTTTAGTCGACCTTGGCAATGAGAAATTTCAGTGCCCCTTTGCAATGAGCTATTTCAGTCCCCCTTGGCAACAAGCTATTTCAGTCTCCCTTGGCATCGAGCATGAAGTCGATTGGCATTGATCATGAAGCCCCTGGCATTGAGCATGAAGTTCCTAGAAATGAGCATATAGGTAGGTAGCACTTATGTGTCAGATGTGTAATGGGCATTACGGTTTGTTATATAGTATGTAATGGGCTTTACGGTTTGTTATATAGTATGTAATGGGCATCATGTGTGGCCTTATGTGTAATTGGTAAGACAGCATGTGGCCTTATGTGTAATGGGCATTACAAAGGTCGCTAAAATGTGCAATGGGCATTACGGTGTGTGGTATAATGTTAGGCCGTGCCCCCTTTTCACAGCGCAAGAGCCCCTTCTACTACAAATCGGGGGGGGGGGGGGGGGGGAATGCCCTTGCTTCAGGCACCGTGGCACCTAGCCGACACCACTGGCTGTTAGCAGCATACATGGTTCACACCCAGGCTGTGGCTAGACCCTGCAGCCGCCCGTTCAGATGTGTCCCTTTGGTATGTTACTCCCTTGTATGCTTTATGGTAACATTAGGCATGAGCCACACATAACGGTCACATGGGACCCGTTCATTGGGAACCGTTTGGCAGGAAAGAGACTGCATACAGTCTCCTTTGCTGTCAGCCACACATATGCGGTGGGACCATAGCATGGCAGGTCGTTTGGATTTTAAGGTCAACACCTACATTTGAATATCACGCCATTCAAGGCATGTTTTCCATGCGCAGTTTCTTAAATGCACGCAGTATAATTTCTGCATTATACCAGAGGTGTTTTGCTATGTAGACAGTAAATTTGTTTTATAGGTATGCATGTGTGTTTGTGTTTCTGTATAGGTATGCTATATGTATATATATGTAAGCCTGCATTCCCTCCTATACAATATTAATATATATTAGTTATACTCCATGAAGTAGATTTACAGAATATATGTTTATTTTTTTGTTAGGATTACTATTGTTCAACATGGAGGTGTGTGAGCAGTGTAGTCACATAGGGCCTTGGGGTGGCACCATTGCTGGTTTCTTGCTTGTTGCTAGTGGTTTCTTGCTTGTTGCCAGGTGTTAAATGCACATTGCCAGGAGATTCATGCTCATTGCTAGGAGTTACATGCTTGTTGCCAGGATAGAGCTCTGTTATACCCCTTTCACACCAGAAATGCAGAGACTGGGTTGGGATCCATTCACACATGCTTTTGAAGCAAGGACAACCCCGGTTGGCACCTTTCACACTGAACTCTGGATGACCCTGCATTTCTATGAGAATATCATTGAAAATGGCCTTTTTAGGCCTACAAAGATGAGGTAATTAGGGAGAGGGGTAAAGAGAGGGAGGGAGGGCCTTTGCAGACATTGCAGGCTTTCAGGGGTGACATAGCACTGCTGGGGTCTGTTGTGCCACAAAGCTTGCACAGTGTCTTCCTGTATGCTGTGTGATTGCCAATGCAGACATTCTTGGCTTTCAGGGGGTTAAAACACACTTCTGGGGTCTGTGGTGCCACAGAACATGCACAGTGTCTACCTGCACACTGTATGCTGCCTTTGGACGTGTCTGTGAGCGTCCACCACAACAGGAAGTTGCCCTGCTAGCAAATCAGCATTAGCAGAGGCAACACGGGAAGGAGGGACATGTCCCTGCAACTTTCACACCAGCCAGTAACCCTAGAAGGACCCGGGAGCAACCCTGCTTCATAGCAGGGTTGAATTGCCGTCAATTTGTCCCTGGAACTTTTCACACCAGCTCTAGTCCCGGGTTGTTCCCGGACCCAACCCAGGAATTTAGGCTGGTGTGAAAGGGGTATTACAGACCTGGGATCCACTCTGTTGGTATTTATGTCAATACAGAAGCGGACAGTAAAGTCTGACATGTGACTATTTGAATATCTCCAAAATGTCAGCACAAAGAAGGACCATACTGTAGAGAAAATCAGTATTTTAATGCACCTTCAGGGTAAAACATGTTATCATACAACTTTGAAACAAGGAAGATCTTTTTTTCCTCTTTACTGACTGGAAATTCGGGTGTATAATTTTCCATGTGATAACAGAATCTTTGACATTAACCTTTCCAGCACTAGAGGCCGATTGTACCATAATAACTATTTAATTGCTTTTGTGCCGTGTTGCTTTTCTAATTTCTCAATTTAACTAGAAAATGCTGTATTATTGTTTTATACTTTTTTTTTTTTGAGGAAATCGAAATTAGGATGTTATACATTTCATGTTATATTTTCCACTGTCTCTTTGGCTAATTGCTGACTGTACTAAAGCGAAAATGCAGTAAAAACCCCTACATCAGGGGACAGCTGCGAATAGAATCACTAACTTTTGCTGGCGATCCACTATAGAAGCCTATGGGCTTCTCTCCACAGCACTTTGTGAGGGATCCATCACGGATCCCTCCCAGCATGCCCCGTGGCCAGCACCATCACTCTGCACTTGCGTAGATGGAATCCTGACTCTCAGACCCGGGAGTCCAAGGACAACGACGCTTCGCAAAGGACAGCTCTTATCTGAAGAGCTGTCTTTTGTGATACTAAACGCATATGTTAGTGCTGCATATGCGATTAGTATGGATGCTATAAGTGGCAATGTGCAGTGAAGAGGGGCGGCATATGTTAGAGCAATCCTTCCCGGAGTCCCAAGAGCAGAGAGTAGTAGACGTACTGAAGTGAACTGAGAGGACATCCAGGCAATCTTAGTGAAACTAAGGTCTGGTATACAACTAACGCGTTTCATAAATGAGTTCCACATAATCAATGTAAAACCCTTCCTTTACTGTATGTTTAACACCTTTTTTCTTTACATATCTACTTTAGTTACCAGTAAATACTGTATTATTCATAGCAGAAATTAAAAAAAAATCTATTTTTCGTCATTGGAAACAAAAGAAAATCTCTCCATTTTTGGCCAACTTTTCGAGTGAACAGTAAATGAAATATCACTGCCATAAAAAGCTCAGTTCTGGGCCAGAAAGTAGAACTGTATTAAAATGGAGATGGGATTATGTTTTATGAGCCAGTTAATAATGGCAATGTTGCCAGTCAATAAGCATGAAACAATTACATTTATTTTCTGTAGAAATAAAGGAAAAAATGTGAAAAAGAAAGAGGAGAGAATTAGCGTAGGAAAGGCAGAGCACAGGGGATACGAGGAATGCAGTGGTTACATACAGTATACAGCAGGAGCATCATTCCCCCGTGTGGGGGAGCAGATGTTACTGATCTGCACATTGAGGTCAGTGTTAGGAGATCCAAAAAATATACAGTAGAAACTGAGACAGACTGAGATGAACATGGTCATTGTGCCCCATTGTTGCAGGTGCCAACGAGGAAGTAGTAACTGCAGCTACGCTTTAACACCCTGACACATTGCATATGGGCCCTAAAAGTGCCCATACACTAGTACCATATGGCCCTTTTTCACATGATTTCGACCCATCCGGACGATAAATCATGTGTAAAATACCATATCGTATGCGATATAGCTCTGATACCGATCCTATATGTCATCCCGTGCGCATCGGATCAGATTCAGGGATCGTCGTGGCTGCCACAAGGATTTGTTGTATCCCACAGCCATGGCTTGCATCACATATGATGCATCGGTACTTATGTAGTATCTGGGCTGCCGATTTTTTGATTGTATGCCTTAAGTTAAGGCATACAATCAGATGCGATGCGATGCGATATCGCATCGCATACGATGCGATGCGATGCGATGACCCGATTTTTCCATAGGATTCAATGTTAAAATGGACTGAGTCCATTTTAACATGAAATTCAATGGGAAAAAGGGGTCCTTTTCATACCCCTACTATCCAAGTGGGCATGGAGTTGGATATAAACCTGTGGCGAGCGTAGCGAGCCACCGAGCCCGAAGCGTGGCGAGCGAAGCGAGCCCCGCGAGGGGACGGTATTCTGTGTCCCCTCGCGGGGCTCGCTACGCTCGCCACGCTTCGGGCTCGGTGGCTCGCTACGCTCGCCACAGGTTTATATCCAACTCCATGCCCACTTGGATAGTAGGGGTATGAAAAGGACCCCTTTTTCCCATATAATTCCATGTTAAAATGGACTCAGTCCATTTTAACATTGAATCCTATGGAAAAATCGGGTCCATCGCATCGCATCGCATCGCATCGCATCGCATGCGATTTGGTCGGGTGCGATGCGATGCGATGGACCCGATTTCAAAAGCGGCAGCCCAGTTACTACATAAGTACCGATGCATCATATGCAAAAGGACAACATATGATGAATTTGCTGAGGTATAATAGGCAAGGCTGCATTCGATACCCCAGCATAGTGTTTGGGGGCCTTATCTCTGTTTTGGTTGGAGTAGCTATCGCTGGAGTTTCATTGGAAGCAGCAGTGATAGCTCGGTATGTAAATGCAGCAGGAGTATTCTGTTACAAGTAGGTTGATAGGTGAATTTCAACTGCATTGAATAAGATGTTTATATTGATGAATGTATAGTAAATCCCATGGCTCCCACAAAGTATGGCACAACATCTGTTTATGACTTCGACCCAGAAAAATATTCTGCATTATTTGTTGTTTTGTAATGTGAATTGTAGTTTTGCATTGTGCGGATTGCTTAGACATGAGTACTTGCATTGCTGGTTGCTGGCTCTGTCTGAATACATCTAATCTGTTCTTGCTACTCTTTGTCGGAAGGCAGAGAGCAATGGGTGAATTGGCAATGCTCCCATAATGCAATGTTCTTGAATATGTTTGGCTAAGTGGAAACAACAGAACACACTCATACCATTAGAGGTAGCATATTTAATATTAAATACCAAGGAGGATACATCTTGGCTAATGTTCGACTTTTGTCAGATCTCTTTAGCTCTCTCTGCTAAAGTATATTTCCAACAGCTTTTTATATGAAATTTAATTCATATTTTGAAATATAGAGTATAGTAATCAGATGCCTTTATGCAACTTTATAAGGATTGTTACCATTCATTCAATATTCTTTTAAAAAATAGTAGTTCATAAATGTTGAATAGATGTACTAGGACAGGAAGAGCCAAATACCATTTCCGAAAGCATTGAAGGCGGATCTCGACCAAACATATCCGACTTTCAAACCAGTCAGATCCGTTTTGTCGGAATCGGCAATGGATTGACGAATTTGCAGCCATCTCTCGTCAATCCATAGCTTTTTTTAGCCGGAACGCCCCCTTTTTGCCACCTGACAGGCCAAACATTGAATTCCGCCTGTCAATAAATTTGACGACCTGGGTGAAAATGGGCTAGGATTCTGACTGTTGGAACATTCCGACAGTTGGAATCCAGGATTGAAAACCCCCATAAGTCTGTGTGTCTGTGAATCGCTCAATCATCACACCAGAGAGAACATTTCACTGTTATCATAGTGCTGCATATGTATGTACTGTATTACATAACTGTATTCTGCTTGTGGCAGACTATAGCTTGTTATAGATGTTGCCATGCTCATCGCGACTACATCACATTCGCGAACGCCTGTCTGCATTAGCAAGTCACACCTGCGACTCACCGCACTGAGTTGATGGCTAATGTATTTTCAATGAGTGGTCTTCGATGCACTGTTGTGGCCACGGATGTTGCATCCGTGACATAGCGGAAACAGATGAACATGGCTACATTTGTACATGCTAATTATGCATCGATCATGGGCTGGTAACAATCACTCTACAATCAAACCCCATCCAGAAATCCTGTATTTGCATCTTATAGAAATTTAAATATTTAATTTTAGCCATTAGATTTTTGTTTCTTATCCTAATTGGTCAATGGAGCATGGTTTATTTTAATAAGCTTTGAGTGGGTTATACATGACCGTATAATGCCTCCAAATACTTAAAAAATAAACAAACAAAAGAAAAAACAGCAAACATTTTTTACACCCCACAACAGAATTTTGAGTTTGTGAATTTCATTTATCCAGTGACATTTATGGATGATTTTTGAAGGATTTGACTACATGGTGTAAAAAAGCAGTGAATGCTGAATTTTTTAGAGATATCACACAGATTGTATTTCATTAAATTGTACAGAATGTATTAGGGAACTGTATTTCTTTTCCACCCAAATAATTATTTCCTCTTGCTCCCTTGCGCTCCTAGTTAACACCATGGCTGCAGCTCAATCAGAACGGAGCTGAGTTGGTTTATTTGTCACAGCAATGTCACTTTGACCATCCTTGATACTCTAAGTAATTGATATGAGAACTAGAGTCTTCAGAAAGGTGACACTGGTCTGTGTCACTAGCGCTTGCGAGCCATACCCAATATCTTTATGCTGCGGTTTGTACGTGTCTTATATACACTAGGCGTTCTTAGGAAAGCTAATGCCCACAATTAATGTAGCTGATTTTTTTTTTTTTTGGAAATGCATTTACCGTTTGACTGCTGACGTTGCCGTAAGAGATGAGCAACATATCCGCTAAAAATGCCAGCCTCGCTCACAGCGACTGTTCTTTTTTGGCTCAGTGTTTACCAAAACTTCACTAAAGTGATTCATATTCCTCGACTACGGCCCTGGCATTTTTAGCAGATATTTTGCACATCTCGCACAGCAATGTTGGAACTCAGTGCAGGATGTACTGTACTAAGGGGAAAATGCCGTAAAACCCCTGATTTCGGGCGTTTTACTGCATTTGTAAATGTACGTAGACCTGGCCGCCGTGTCTTCGCTGGCCAGGGTATCCCCATCTTTGGTGGCGATACCCTATAGAAGCCTATGGGCTTCTTATCGCCAACCGCCACAGGCGCCGACCCCACTCCTCCTCCCCGGCATACACCTTTGTCACACTAGTCTCTTCCTCCCCCTAACAACACAGTCAGAGGTCCTTCCAGCTGTAGGGGGGAGGAGGTGCCGGGGACAGCTGCTTCATGTACAAGGAGAACTTGAAGCCCAGGTATGTGAAGGAGACCCCCCGCACACCACATCAAAGGTATCGCTGGGGCCTCCGTCACCGCATTGCGATTCTAGGCACATATGTTAGTACATATGTGATAGCATCACTGTGGTGGCGCGGCAAGGGGCGATGTTTTTAATACATCCCGCCCTCAACGTGTTAAGCTCTAGAAATATTGCAGCTACTTACTGTAAGTAAATATAATATAGCAGAATACAGACTTTTTCTATCAGCATAACTCTGACACAAGTGAAGTGGGGATTGTTAGTAAATAATCTCCTATATATTTGGCTACATCTGTCACTCAAAGTGGGTGTCTGTGTCTATAACGCTCTGTTCCTGGACTTTCCTCTTAATGTGTGATTGCCTTCATCTGTGCTGAACACCTTTCTGAGAAATTAACCTGTTTAAAACAGGTGATGGCAATCATACATTAAGGGGAAGTCTAGAAACAGAGCATTGTGTCCCTCCTGGAGAGGGTCATGTTGGGAGGTATGTGACAGAGAACCAGCCCAGTGAGCCCACAGACAGTGCCAGACACCCACTGCCTTCCCATGTTGCCCAGCACTGCTACTCCACAGCCACCAGGTGAGCGCCCCCCTCCCGCGATTTGCGGCAAAACCTCCCCCCCCCGCGCGCCCCCTCCCGCGATTCGCGGCAAAAACACCCGCTCCTCCGCGACCCCCCCTACCGCGATTCACAGCAAAAACACCCCCGCGACCCCCCCTCCCGCGATTCGCTGCAAAAAGAACCCCCCCACGACCCCTCCCGCAATTCGCGGCATAACCACCACCCCGCGACCCCCCCCTCCCGCGAATCGCGGCAAACCCTCCCCCGTGACCCCCCCCCCCCCCGATTCGCGGAAAAAACACCCCCCGCGACCTCCCTCCCGCGATTCGCGGCAAAAAGAACCCCCCCGCGACCCCCCTTGCACGATTGGCGGCACCCCCCCTGCGACCCCCCTCCAGCGATTCGCGGCACTCCCCCCCCCCCCCCCCCCGCAATTCGCAGCAGCCCCAGGATTAAATGGCACATGCAAAACACTGACATGGCTATGGTCGACAATGAAAAAGGTTGACATGAGTTTTTGAAGATTTATTTTTAATTTTTTTAATTTTTTCATATTCATTGTCATGTGTCGACATGGACACCAATGAAGTGGCACACTTATGTCAACATTTACATGTGTTGACCTTTCTGTGTTGATTTTTTCTTGTGGCGATTCGCGTCACACCCCCCCGCAACCCCCCCTCCCGCGATTCGCGGCACCCCCCGTGACCCCCCACCTCCCGCAATTCGCGGCAACACCCCACCGGAACCCCTGTGAACCCCGCCCTCCCGCGATTCGCGGCACCCACCCCCGCGACCCGCCCTCCCGCAATTCGCGGCACCCCCCCGTGATTCGCGGCAGCTCCAGAATTAAATTGCACATGGAAAACACTGACATGGCTATGGTCGACAATGAAAAAGGTTGACATGAGTTTTTGAAGTTTTTTTGTCATTTTTTGAATATTTTCATATTCATTCTCATGTGTCGACATGGACACCAATGAAGTGCCACACTTATGTCAACATTTACATGTGTTGACCTTTCTGTGTTGATTTTTTTCTTGTGGCGATTCGCGTCACACCCCCCGCAACCCCCCCTCCGGCGATTCGCGGCACCCCCCCGTGACCCCCCCCCTCCCGCAATTCGCGGCAACCCCCCGCCGGAACCCCCATGAACCACGCTCTCCCGCGATTCGCGGCACCCACCCCCCGCAACCCCCCCTCCCGCAAATCTTGGCACCCCCCGCGATTCGCGGCAGCCCCAGGATTAAATGGCACATGCAAAACACTGGCACGGCTATGGTCGACAATGAAAAAGGTTGACATGAGTTTTTGAAGATTTATTTTATTTTTTGAATGTTTTCATATTCATTGTCATGTGTCAACATGGACACCAATGAAGTGGCACACTTATGTCAACATTTACATGTGTTGACCTTTCTGTGTTGATTTTTTCTTGTGGCGATTCGCGTCACACCCCCCCCCCCGCAACCCCCCCCCGCGATTCCCGGCACCCCACCTCCCGCAATTCGCGGCAACCCCCCACCGGAACCCCTGTGAACCCCGCCCTCCCGCGATTCGCGGCACCCAACCCCGCGACCCCCCCCTCCCGCAATTCGCGGCACCCCCCGTGATTCGCGGCAGCTCCAGAATTAAATTGCACATGGAAAACACTGACATGGCTATGGTCGACAATGAAAAAGGTTGACATGAGTTTTTGAAGTTTTTTTTTCATTTTTTGAATATTTTCATATTCATTCTCATGTGTCGACATGGACACCAATGAAGTGCCACACTTATGTCAACATTTACATGTGTTGACCTTTCTGTGTTGATTTTTTCTTGTGGAGATTTGCGTCACACCCCCCCACCCCCCACAACCCCCACTCCCGCGGTTCACGGCACACACACACACACCTCCCCCGCGATTCTCGGCACCCCACCCCGTGACCCCCCCCTCCCGTGATTCGCCGCAACCCCCGCCCCGTAACCCCCCTCCCGCGATTCGCGGCACCCACCCCCGCGACCCCCCCTCCCGCAATTCGCGGCACCCCCCCGCGATTCGCGGCAGATCCAAAATTAAATTGCACATGGAAAACACTGACATGGCTATGGTCGACAATGAAAAAGGTTGACATGAGTTTTTGAAGTTTTTTTTTTTCATTTTTTTAATGTTTTCATATTCATTCTCATGTGTCGACATGGACACCAATGAAGTGCCACACTTATGTCAACATTTACATGTGTTGACCTTTCTGTGTTGATTTTTTCTTGTGGCGATTGGCGTCACACCCCCCCCCCACCCCCCCGCAACCCCCACTCCCGCGATTCACGGCACACACATCCCCCCCGCGATTCTCGGCACCCCACCCGGTGACCCTCCCTCCCGTGATTCACGGCACACCCCCTGAGACCCCCCCTACCATTATTCGCCACAACCCCCGCCCCCGTAACCCCCCTCCCGCGATTTGCGGCAACCCACCCCGCGACCCCCCTCCCGCGATTCTCTGCAATCCCTCCCCTCCCGCGATTCGCAGCATCCACCCCCCCACAACCCCCCCCCTGCAATTCGCGGCACCCCCCGCGACCCCCCCTCCCGCGATTCGCGGACACCTAAGTTGCAATACAGGGCATCTTTCATACAATTCTAACCATATTTCTCATATACAAACGTTCACAAATTAAGGGGGCGCAGCCCCTTACGACGGTGTGAAGAGCGCCCGTAGGGCGCGATGAATCACCTAGTACTAACATATGCAGCTATGACAATATAGTTTCATATTCTAAAATCAAAACAGTTTATATCAGGAAAAGTCATAATTAAATAAGTCATATTAATTATGAAATGTGTATCTTTATGCATTACTCAAACAGCAGGCTTTTTTTTAACTATAAACCACATTCAATGTTATTCAATTTGAATTGTAGCTGTTATTCGGTATAAGTGTTGAATAGAAATGTCATCACAATTAGTAATCAGTGACACCATTAGTTATAGTCAGTGAATATGATGTTATTAATTATAAGTGGTTACACATAAAATGTAATAATAATAATAATCTGTGAGTAGTGATGTCACCAGCTCTAATTAAATTTATACCATCATCCCATTGCCTACAATGGCACCCTGTTTAGGAATTATAAGACTACTACTGTTGTTGCAATGTTTATAAAGCTTGTCCATGCCCTGCAATGTTCTGTACTATGTCATATTGTTCTCGTTTTGTTCATACTGTTTCTTTGCCCTATAAAAAAAAGGATGTCAATAACAATAATAGTACTTGAAAATGGATAATATCATAGCTGCTTATACATATCTGTTAGGTTACCTTGGGGATTAATTCCTTATGTATAAGTACTTTGCCTGTGACCTTTTACATTTTTAGAGTAATGGGATTGTTTGGAACACATCTGATAAGCTTATAATTATCACCATGGGCTAAGTCTACATCATTTGAGCTGCGAGTATCAACAGTGGATGTCTCTTTGTTACCGAACCCTTAAAAAGGGAAAAGTGGATCAATGACTCCAAGTACATGCACCATAGTAAATGCAGATCTAATAAGAAAAAAAACTCCAAATGGGTTTCTTTAGACCATGGGTCTTCAACCTGTGGCCCTCCAGATGTTGTTAAACTACATGTTCCAACATGCTTTGCCACATTTTTTCCTATAAGAGCATGCCAAAACTGTCAGGGCATGCTGGGACATGTAGTTCCACAACATCTGGAGGACCATAGGTTGAAGACCTGTGCTTTATGACTATAAAAGTACAGTATGAACTATCCACCAAGAATTCTGAAAGTATAGTACTATACTGTACATGTTATGATTTTTATACATTCATGTTGAGCCCAAGATACAGTATTTACACATTTTTTATTGGCTTGCCACAAAAGTGTATGTTATATTGGAATGCTGGTCATTACTTTCCTTAACCTCAATTATCTCACGTGGTTTGAGTGCCTGAGCATGATGGTAATCCTCCTGAACTGTGTGACTCTGGGAATGTTTCAACCCTGTGAAGATGTTGACTGTTCCTCTGATCGGTGCCAAATTCTTCAAGTAAGTTAATAACAGAAATTATAAACCTTTTGGACACATTGGTAGAAAGACAATAGCATTATCAAGGGCCATCCGATGGAACAAAAATACACAGATTACTGTTTAAAAACCTACAAAAAAATCTGGAGCACATTATTTAAAAATCCAAAGTCGTAAGTAACTTTTGGAGCTTACTGTTGAATAAGAAACATTTATTGATGCTGTTGGACCCACTTACTGTATAAGGTGGTGGCACAAGTAACATTAAATAAGTTTTGTAGCAGAACTCTATCTTACTGTAGAGGGGTTCTCCATTGCCCAATCAGGTTTCCAGTAAAGGGGTTCTCTTTTGCCCAATCAGGCTTTCAGTAGAGAGGTTCTCCTTTGCCCAATCAGGCTTCCAGTAGAGGGGTTCTCATTTGCCCAATCAGTCTTCCAGTAGAGGGGTTCTCCTTTGCCCAATCAGTCTTATAGGCCAACTGTCACTAAGCGGTTTCTTAGCTATTCGAGAACCTTGTGCTGTTTATATCTTTTAGGCCCACTTTTTCTAAGCACAATACCAATAAATAGATTACATTGGCTGTATATTGGATGGCATCCTAACCCAGTTCTTCTTGTATTTATAATATTAGGTTTTTGATGATTTCATCTTTATCTTCTTTGCAATGGAGATGGTGGTGAAGATGGTGGCCTTGGGGATTTTTGGGAAGAAATGTTACCTTGGAGATACTTGGAATAGATTGGATTTCTTCATTGTAATGGCTGGGTAAGTACATGTTTAAATATCTTATAATGAGTCTGGTAGATGTATGTAAAGTTGGAAGGTCATGCTTTAGTTTCTGGAAACAATGATAAGAACTTGATTGTGAGGATAACATTCTTGATACGTTGCATGAAACGGGCATTCTGATGGCTGGAGAGATGCAGAGATTGCTTTGTTGAAATTTTGATTGTAATAAGTAGAGCTACTAACACAATATTTTCTGTTTTCTTGCCATACAACAGTTATTAATCATGATAATGACGATGTTGTGTTGGTCATATGATAGAGGTGGTAGTGAAATCATGTTGTGTATTGGTTACTGAGAAAGCACAATATTGGTTACTGAGTGGTACACAATATTGGCTACCTGAATTGTTTACTCAGGTTTCTTGGGCATATCACCAATGATATAACATAGTTATATTCATGTATGTTTTCTATTATCTACAGTATGCTCATTCGTTTCTGGATTTTGTAGCACTAGGACTAAAAAATGTATATCTACTCAATTTTTTTTACAATTGATCACTTCCTTTTCCAGCAGTGACCTTGCCTCTCCCTTTACATAGTGTAACATTGTTTAGCAGTGCTCCTCACAGTGCATGTTCCCTTGAAATACATTAAGAAATGAAGGACCGGCACTCACCCGATAATGTAATTTCAACTAGGGCTACGCTGTCATCTCTAGATTATCTTAAATGTTTTCATCACAACAGTGAATGCTTACCCTTTATTTCTGACGGTATTTCACAAACTGGGGGGCAGATTTATTAAGCTTGGAGAAGAGATAAACTGGAGATAAAGCAGAGAAAAGGTAAAAGGAGATAAAGCACTAGCCAATCAGCTGTGTTTGAAAAAGAAAGTTGGGAGTTGATTGGCTGGTGCTTTATCTCCTTTTACCTTTTCTCCGCTTTATCTCCAGTTTATCTCTTCTCCAAGCTTAATAAATCTGCCCCTGGGTGAGTGTGTTACATTGGTCCAGATGTATTAAGCCTGGAGAAGAGATAAACTGGAGATACAGTCAAAGGAGATAAGGCCCCCATACACTAGCCGATTTTGGTCAGATTTCAGCCAGATCAGTCGGATCTGGCCGAAATCGGACCAAAATCGGCTAGTTTTGATGTCCCCTCAGATCCGATGCGCGGTCCCGTGCGCATCGGATCTGCGTCGGGTGGTCGGACCTGCTGCACGTCCGACCACCCGACTTGGGACCTAGTGGGGCGGCGCGGCGGTGGAGGGAGCAGGGGGGGGCTGGGGACGCTGCGGGGGACACAGGCGGCATAGAGCCGGGCAGGGGGAGCCGGCCGGGAGCTGTCAGTAATGAATAAAAAAAAAAAAGCCCATACAATGAATGGGCGGCCTGTGATTGGCTGAGCGCTCTCTCAGCCAGTCAGCAATTGGCTGAGAGAGCGCTCAGCAGCCAATCACAGGCTGCCCATTCATTGTATGGGCTTTTTTTTTTTTATTCATTACTGACAGCTCCCGGCCGGCTCCCCCTGCCCGGCTCTTTGCCGCCTGTGTCCCCCGCAGCGTCCCCAGCCCCCCCTGCTCCCTCTACCGCCTCGCACAGACGCTGTCCCCCGCAGCGTCCCCAGCAGCGGGGGACACAGACGTGTCCCCCGCAGCGTCCCCAGCCCCCCCTGCTGCCTCTACCGCCTCGCACCGACGCTGTCCCCCGCAGCGTCCCCAGCAGCGGGGGACACAGACGTGTCCCCCGCCCCCCTGCTCCCACCAGCTCCCACCTCTGTAGCCCCCCCCCCCTGCTCCCCGGGTTTTTTACATGTGATAAATCGAGACGATTTATCACATGTAAAAAATGGCACATCAAGTGCCAATCTAATCAAGCTCCCCCGGGGAGCAGCCGGGGAAGCTCAGGGGGAAGTCGGGGGCGACTTGTCCTAAGGACAAGTCGCCCTAGTGTATGGGGGCCTATAATGCACCAGCCAATCAGCTGTGTTTGAAATATGACAGTTGGGAGTTGATTGGCTGGTGCTTTATCTCCTTCCATTTTATCTCCAGTTTATCTCTTCGCATTCCCATTGGGGCAGATGTATTAAGCCTTAACAAGAGATAAATGCAAGGGTGATAAGGAGAGATAAACGTCCAGCCAATCAGCTCCTTACTGACTTTTTTCAAACACAGCCTGTAACATGGCAGTTAGCAGGTGATTGGCTGGACATTTATCTCTCCTTATCACCCTTGGATTTATCTCTTGTTAAAGCTTAATACATCTGCCCCATTATTTCTTATGGACCTTGGCACTACATTAACCCTTTGAGTTACACTTAGTAGGGGGTTAGGGTTAGGATGCAGGGTCGGTGGTTAGGTTTAGGCAGCAGGGTATCGGACTAGGGAGGATAATATGGTAATGCCGTGGGGAGGGGGGTAGGAAAATCCTGTGGGGAAAGGTTTAGAGGGGCAGGGGGAGGGAATTGACTTGATCCCTGTTGCGATTCCCATCTATATGATTCCGGCGTTGGTATTCTGATTAGAAGCACTCCAATTGTTGGTCATTAATATGTATCCCTGCAATAGTATTGATTCCGGCATTGGTATTCTGATTAGAAGCACTCCAATTGTTGGTCAATAATATGTATCCCTGCAATAGTATTTATTTATTACCAGTTATTAATATAGCGCATACATATTCCGCAGCGCTTTACAGAGAATATTTGAACATTTACTTCAGTCCCCCAGTGGAGCTTACAATCTATATTGTTGGGAGCCAATTGACTTACCAATATATTTTTGGATTGAGGGAGGAAACCGGAGTATCCGGAGGAAACCCACGCAAGCAAGGCGAGAATATACAAACTCCACACAGTTAGGGCCATGGTGGGAATTGAACCTATGACCTTAGTGCTGTGAGGTAGTAATGTTAACCATTACACCGTCCATGCTGCCCAAAAATACAGTGTACAGTTAGTTACTTGTGGGCAGATAAAGGAAGAGAACCGGGATATAATGAAATATGACAGTAAGGAATCACAATACAGTTTTATAAACAGAGGGAGAGGGCAGTGGTCTTATTTTTCCATACAATGCAACCAGCTCTGAAATTTCAGCTTTTCCAACTAAAGTTAAATAAGAATGAGTGATTCTGAGGTAAATGCCAACTTCTGAGCTCCGCACTTATTGTTGTTTACGGCAGTTAACCCTTTGACGGACAGTGTTGACCACTGTAAAATACAACCAAGAGTACACAAAGGAATATTCTGTTCTACCGTGTTGATCTAAGAATTTATTTTATCCGATTCACATAAGCCGCTGTGAATGGAATAGGATACAAAGATCGCCTTCTCTCTGTGTCTCTCTGCTCTAGTTCTCCCTATCTTTCCTCTCACCTGTATAATTTCTTTCTGTGAAGACAGCATTTCATTCCAGGGGAGGGAAATGCAGAAAGGGGCAGTGAGAAGTGTGATAAACAGAAATTTCAGGATGAGAGTCAAAGAAATACAGAGGAATAAATCACTGTGTCAGCAAACAAATACCAAGCATACGAAGGCATATATAGTATTATAGAGGAAATGCCTTTAGCAGCCAAGACTTTTATACATTCCTGTGCCCAGGACAAATGACCTGCAGTAGAATATTACTTACAGTATATTGCAGCTAATTACTTCATAGTAAATTACAGAAACATTTATGGAGCACATCTTACTAATGTATGTATTCCATCTTCTCAAATTACGGTGGTCATTCATTGCAGAATTGTCATCAGATGTAAGCCTAATGAAAGGCTGTGTGAGATTTTAATTATTGATTATGGGGGTTATTCTGATTGACTCAGTAAGCTGAAAAGCTCCCAGCTTCTCGAGTCCCAAGTGATGCCACGCTGCCAAATACTCAGACCTCCGCCACCGTATCCCCTCGCAACCATCTGAGGGGATGTTTTAGGGAGACACTTCCGCTTGCGTGTGCCGGCAGCAGGAGAAATCATTCAATGGTCGCGGACCATCGAATGATTTCCCCTGCCTTCGTAAATATATGTCAGTTGAGACTGACTTATTTTTGCAGCCACCAGGACAGAGACAGGGCGGGCAGCTGACATCATTTGACCACCCGCATACTTATGGGAACAATCAGCATTTTCATGGGGACGCCCTTGAAACACTGTGCGTTCCCTTGGCCCAGCGCCGCCACCACGCATGACTCCCCAGTCCCTCCCTCCCCACTGTGAACTGCCCAGCGAGTAAGTAACTTGCTGCGGCTGTTCGCTGTCGGGGTTTGCCCATGCACAAAAATGTGCATGGGCAAACCGCGACCATAGGCCGAAATTGGTTTACTTTGTATGAGCCAGAATTGGGCCCCTATGAGTAGTATTTCTTTATCTTGAAAGACATCTGTTGCTTTGTTATGTTATGTTTCGCAGCAGAGATAATACCCCGGCACACGGACCTCCCATCATCTACGGAGGTGCCGCTTCCACCTTTCTCTAGCCAGTGAGCAATACCTGCACTCCCACTCACGAGTGACATCCCGGGACTCCTGCTGCGTAAGCATAATACTAACTTTGCTTTTCCTGCTTATACTAACCCGCAGGCACCACCGGTACAAATTATACCTGCCAAACACCTGCATGGAAACATTGCTTGTCAGCCCACTTGCTAAATTAGGTCGTTTGGCTTACTAACTTTCCTGTTGCTTCAGGATACCAGCCATTGGTCCCTACCAAGCGGCCGTCTCTGAGTTATTATTGCCCTATATCCTCTAAGCTGGGACGCCAGCAGCCACCACTAAGAAATCCTATTGAGTCTGCTTTTAACCCATTAACCTTTTTAGTACTTCATACCAGTGCAATTTGTATATGTTGTGTGTGTTTTTATACTCCAATTTCTGTTGATTACCCACCTAATTGTTATGATTATTTTTATTGATGTCTTTACATCTTGATACAGTATATACAGCGTGTCCTCCATCATTGTGCACAGCGTGATTGAACCACTTTATTGGATACTATTCACTACCTCCCCTTTTTGACAGCGCAGTGTATACCCCCCATTTTGTTATGTTTGATGCTTTACGTACTTTGATGTTCCTTGGGGCTATTGCTGAGGGAAAGCGAGATGCTTGCCCACCTTGCTATTGGGCTAGGAGCGCCACATGATTTTTAGAAGCCTCCCAGCCATTTGAAGAGGGTCGATAAGTAGGTAAATAAGTCATGATGTCCACATGATGAATGTCAACATTTTGAGTGTGTACATGCCCACATTTTAACAATGTCAACATTATCATGTAGACAATATGGATGGCGGCCTTATGCGCCACACCTAAATAAGTTTAAAACTTCTCCCAAGCCTGCCTTCTTATCTTTTCCACCATTCCAAAGATGTATTCCTAATACCGTTGTTATCCATTGACGGAAACTGTTTATACGGAGTAAAGAGCTTTAAACCCTATAGGCAGCATGGGCCTTGTGGTGAATAACCATGATAATGCAGGGTCATCCTACCACGAGCCCTATTGCTACTGTAATGAGGCATCGACTCTTCAATAAGGACAATAAGGGATTGCTAGAGAAGTGCATTATATATTCTATTTACTGTAGGTCTTCATTGTGAGATTTGGGGGTTTTCATTGTGTAATGGTCTCCAGAACAGGACCATCACTGCATAATGGGCAGCAATATTGTAGCCTTCACTAAGGGAACATTTACAAAATGGGAGTTGCCCGTACCAACCAATCTGTTTCTACTTCTTATTTATTGAGCACATTTTAGAAGTTAATAGATACGATCTGATTGGTTGCTCTGGGCAACATGCCATCTTCAATAGAACTCCCATCTTAGCAAATTTTTCAAAACTGTCCTGCTCAACACTTGCCATGTTCCTCAACAGGAATTTCTCAAGCTGACTTTTTGGGGTGATTAAGACCCTCTCGGTGTGGGGGTTTGTACATGCGCATGTGCAGACCCCTGGACTGAATGTATTTGGTGAGTTTAACACTTACTGAGGTGTTCGAACAATAGTGGGCTAGAAGGGGGGGGGGGCATGGGCCGGTAACAGGGGAACACCCAGCATATGGGGTACCCCTGCGAATGCAGGCATGTCCATGCCTGTTTGGAGCAGGCGGCTGATGTCATATGACATCAGTGCCCGCCCCCAAATTCGTCAGGTAGCGTAAGCTAGAAAAGTCAGTCCAGGCTGACTTTTCTTTACGAACAGTAGAAAAGCTATTCGATGGTCAGAGACCATCAAAAATTTAAGTGTCAGACTGAGGCATGAAGGGCCCACCAGGGAATGAAGTTATAGGGGTCTACTAAAGGGTGTGTGGCAAGGCTCCAGAGGGGGTGTGGCCATCTGCAACAGAATTTGGCCAACCATTAGAGAGTAAATAGTATAGTAAAATATAGTAAATACTGTTAATACATCAATGTTAATGTACCAGAATAATGACAGCAATGCAACATAGTTGTGTGCAGTGTAATGTAATAAATTTATAATTCATGTGCACAATTTGGAGGTGGGGGCCTCCAGGCCCCTGTTGGCCAGTCCGACACTAAACAATTTGCACTCCTTGCAGCCACATGCGAGTGTGTAAGCAATCACATCTGCTCACTTGATAGTAAAAGGATTTGGGCATCGGGGGGGGGGGGGGGGTGGACATTTGCCAAGGCAGCCTCTACCTAGGCAGCGAATATACGCAGCTTAGCTAGAAGGTCTGAATCAGGCTCTTTGTTTAAGTAATCCACTGTTTATCCGCCCCGACAGCCGTGACCCTGGCCCGTTTTTGTTTTGCTCAACCGTAAATCGCCAGGCGGGATTAAATGCCCCGTCTGCCGATTGGCAAAAAAGGGACGTGTCCGCATAAAAGACCATGGATTGCCATTCTTGGCAAAACGGGCCAGACAGCTTCTGTTGATCTGGCTCTTCAATGCTGTTGGTCAAGACAGCATTGAATAAGCGCCTGCCGCTATTTCACCCATCGGAAATAGCGGCAGGGATTGAATACCCCCCTATATATTCAGTAACATTCTAATTTACAGTATACTGTATATGCAGTCCAGTATAAACATTCAAATGCCAATGCAACTGCAGAACTCTCAGTTAAAGCTAGGGGACTGTTCTGCCATAAGGCAACTGTGTAGTATATTACCCACTAGGATTGTTTTTATCTCTCACTAAAATGTTCTTTGAATTGTATATCAGTCATTAAAATGTAGTCTACATCGTATATCCATAGCTAGTATGCTATTGTATTGAGTATTATCCACTATAATGTTCTATGTATTGCATATACTGTAAGTCACTAAAATGCTCCCTGTATTGTATTTTGGTCACTAAACTCCTCTCTGTATTGTATATCTTATATCCCAGAAGGCTTTCATATACACCAATCTGAAGTCGCTGCTCATGTTTATTTGTTACTCACAGCTAATAATAACACAATGCCACCAGCAATGAAATATTGGTGATCACCAGGTAGTCATCAACTCTACTTATACACATACCGTATATACTCGAGTATAAGCCGACTTTTTCAGTACATTTTTTATGCTGTAAAACCCCCCCTCGGCTTATACTCGAGTGAGGGTCCTCCCGTCAGCCGCCACAGATCAGATCTCTGTTAGCCATCTGATTTGTGGCACTGCTCTCTCCTGTCCCTCAGCCGCCAGCACTGCATAGCCAGCAAAGGCTGCGACGGCTGATTTCTGACAGCTGATGTGAAGCTGCAGCCTGCGCTAGCATGCAGGCTGCACAAAAGGAAATGGAGACCCATCTGCAGGACAAAGTTGCAGGAGTTAGGCAGTATTTTTTATGTTTTATTTGTATATTTATTAACAGTGTAATACAGAGCTGGGGGGGGGGGGGGGGAGACAGCGGACCGAGAGCTTCTGGGAAGTAGGGTAGCGAGAGTTGCAGTGGTGAGAGGGGTACATAGAGGGGCAGGGAAGCAGGGAGTGAGAGGTAAAGGGGAGGGAATATATAAATTGGTAAATTATCAAAATAAGACTTCTGCACGTTAAAAAAATATTACAAAATATGGCAAAAATGGGTGAAGAAATAAGAGATTGAATCACTATTTGTTACAAAGGATAAGTAAGAATTCACTGGAAGAGACTTAAAGAGGAAAGGAAGGTAAAACACAGAGCACATGTTATAAATGAGAAATAAGAAATCACTAGTAGAGAACTAAAGCGAAAAGAAGAGGGGAATAAGGAAAAAAATATACAGAGCACAGGTAAAAATGACTACAATCACTAAATAAAAGATAGGACTGTGTGAATAAATGCTCTCCAGGCCTCAGGACGAAGGTACATTGGGAAATATAATATGTATGCAATGCACGGATATATAAGACACATTGTTTTAGGAAATTAATACCCAAGTAAAGAAGGACGAGAGTCTATGACCTAAGGGAAGAAAGAAGTAGTAGGTGCAGGGTTCTTGGAACAAAGACCTCCTGTTTTTTGAGAGTTAACTAAAGATAAATGTAAAAGGAGGAGTTGCACTGGATGATTATGTATGTATGTATGTATGTATGTATGTATGTATGTATATTGTGTTGTGAGTAATTGTTTATGTATACAGGATCAATGGAAAAAAATCATATGTAGACACTGCCAAGAAGTTTTTAGTGACTAGCCATTGAACTGTTTGTCTTTTTTTGTGGATTTGTATTACATGTGTTGTTATAAAATAAAAAATAAAAAAAGACTTCTGGGGTTCTAGACACACCATGGTCTGTCTTAGGTACCTCAGGCCTTAAGGGCTACCAGTAGCTGCTGCATTTCACACCCTAGGCTTACACTCAAATCAATAAACGTTCCCATTTTTTTGTGGTAAAATTAGGTGCCTCGGCTTATATTCGGGACGGCTTATACTTGAGTATATACAGGTATGGTATATTAAAATTAATACTGTATAATAATATCACATTTATATAGCATGGAGTTTGGCACATAGAGGACTACAGAGTCCTCAAGAACACAAAGAGATAAATTCACCAGATGTTTTATGTTTCGAGCAAGCTGTTCCTGGGCCCCACCTTTGGTTTCAGTACCAAAATTAATTGCACCCTGGTACATCTCCCTTCATAGTGAACACCTTCCTCATAATCTAAATTTGATAGACTCACAGCCCTTTTGCTGCATTTCCAATATGCACCAATCTCCGGAACGTGATACATTCCGGAGCTTGGAACCAATAGGTAATGACATCTCTATGTGGCGTTACCAAATAGAAGACTGTAGGCTTCTTTTCACAATTTCCCAGGAGAGGGATTCCATCGGATCCCCCCAGCACACCCCACAGTGGGCATTTCAGTCTGAGCATGAGCAAAAGGCCTTTGAAAATGATAACCCTTCCAAAAAGAGCCGTTGTTTGATATTTTATTCACATTTCTAAGTACATACCAGCATAATTGTTATGTAAAAGAACTCCCAAGGAGCTGCCGGGGGAGTTCAAAGTAAAGGGGATGCTAAAAAGCACCTGCAATATGTGCTGCTAATGGGTCCGATTGCGATTTATCTTATCTGCTGCACATATGATCTCTGGCTTCGCAGTCCCATGTGCATCAGACACTCAGGGGGCATTCAATCTCGAATTCGAGTATCGGGACACTCCTCGACCCGTTATGAATTTAACTTGACAGACGGTATTCAATTTTCCAGCCGTCGAGTGATGGCTGTGTTTTGTCAAAACGGCTGCTAAATGGTCAGAATCAGCTGCAAATTCAATTAGCATCCGTTTCCAGCAAATCAGATCCGATTTTAAAAAGTGCTGTATCTGAAAGCCTTCAACGCTGTCGGAAACGGCAGCATTGAATAGATGAGTGCCGCTATTTCCGCCGGCGGAAACAGTGGCATAGATTTTATCACCCCCCCTTCCCGCTCAAAAAATACAATCAGAAGTCGGATCCAATTAACATTCAGAGCATTAAAGACTCATGCCATTACATTGGGCCTTATTTTGGTTCATTCTTTCTGACAAAATCCTTCTTAGATGGACAAAACCATGTGCACTGCAGGTGGGGCAGATGTAACATTTGCAGAGAGAATTAGATTTGGGTGAGTAATTTTGTTTCTGTGCAGGGAAAATACTGACTGCTTTATTTTTACACTGCAATATAGATCTCACTTTGAAGTAAAACCCCACCCAAATCTAATTTTCTCTGCACAAGTAACACCTGCCCCACCTGCAGTGCACATGGTTTTGCCCATCTAAGAAGGATTTTGTCAGAAAGAATGAACCAAAATAAGGCCCATTGTCCGAGTTCCAGAGAGAGGTCAGACATTTCGACATCCGAGTTCCACCGACTTTTTTTCCTGCCGCTAAAATTAGCTTTCATTACATCCCAGCCATAGTTTGAAAAGAGCATCTTTTCAAAGAATATACATATATACAACGTGAACAATGGGGACCAGATAACATGAACGATCACAACACGCTCTCTCAAATATTCTATAAATAGAACACAACATTATGTGCTTCTATATTTATATTTCTAGCTATTGAGAGAAATAAAGAGACAGAACACAAAGTGATATCTGTTAAATGATAATCCCTCTCATCCGTTCCCTTGGTGTCAATTTACAAAAAAATTTGCACTGCAGTAATCATCCCCGACAGAGAGATGTGACATTAAGTCATTAAAGGCTGAGGTGATCCAGGCTGGTACCCTGTTGTCTGTAGTATTCTTAACTCTTAACAACAGGAGTAATATGAACCTTTATGGTTATAACAGATAATTTGAACATTTTAAGAAATTAAACCCTCTAATTTTATATAGTTTTTTGATACTATTGATCCATGGAGAGGTCTCTTCATAATTTATTGGATGAAGCGACCTCTGCAGTTCTTAACCCCTTCCCGCCCGCGGACGTACCTGTACGTCACGGCAGCGGGGTAGTTCGCGCACCTTGCCGTACAGGTACGTCCCCGCTGTGTCATGTCGCCTTGTCAAGTGACAAGGCGACATAGTATAGATGGCTGCTGTCATCAACAGCAGCCGATCGTGTCAGTGCGCCCGCGGACCAATCAGAGTGGTCCCGCCCCGCCGATCGCTGTGATTGGTCAGTCAGTCCTGACTACACCAATCACAGCCTTTCTATTGTAAAAGGGGTGTTTTGCTTCTCTTCCCGGGCTCTAACCCTCTCACTGTGTTAGAGCTTTGGAAGGAGAAGCTGTGTCAGAGCTGTGTCAGAGTTTAGGCTGTGTTTAGGCTGTGTGAAATTGCGCTGATCACCACAATACCCCTGCCTATATCACCCTCCCTGTGGTCATCTGTGCAGGGATCACCCTCCCTGTGGTCACCCCTGCCTATATCACCCTCCCTGTGGTCATCTGTGCAGGGATCACCCTCCCTGTGGTCATCTGTGCTGTGATCACCCTCCCTGTGGTCATCTGTGCTGGGATCACCCTCCCTGTGGTCATCTGTGCTGTGATCACCCTCCCTGTAGTCACCACCTAATTTTGTGTGTTGTGATCCGTATAATTTTTCTGTACCTTATCCGTACACCATAATTTTTCTGTGCGTTATTCGTACCCCATAATTTTTCGGTGCATTTGTACCCCATAATTTTTTATGTGCGTTACTCGTACCCCATAATTTTTCTGTGCATTTGTACCCCATAATTTTTTCTGTGCGTTATTCGTACCCCATAATTTTTCGGTGCATTTGTACCCCATAATTTTTTCTGTGCGTTACTCGTACCCCATAATTTTTCGGTGCATTTGTACCCCATAATTTTTTCTGTGCGTTATTCGTACCCCATAATTTTTCGGTGCATTTGTACCCCATAATTTTTTCTGTGCGTTACTTGTACACCATAATTTTTCAGTGCATTTGTACCCCATAATTTTTCAGTGCATTCGCACACCATAATTTTTGCAGTGCATTTGCACATTGTCAGTGCTACAAAACCCCACACGTGTTGAAGCACCTCATAAATACATACACCAATAAAACTATGGCCCAACGAACATATACTGCAGAGGAGGCATACGAGTTTCTGGCCTCTGATACTGAGTCTGCTAGCGAGGATGAGACAAATTTCCGTTTGTCATCCTCTTCATCATCTAGTGACTCTGATGAACCCCCGAGGAGGCAACGCAGGACTCCCACTTCAGTAGTCGAGTCCTCTGACCCCACATGGACAACCCCTGAAAACTACGTACCCCAGGTCCCTGAGTTCACAGGGAATCCAGGAATACAATTTAATTCAGCAGGGTTCAGAGAGCTGGACTTTTTTAAAAAAAATTTTAGTGATGATTTAGTTGATCTAATGGTCACCCAGACTAATGTTTATGCCCAACAATTTATTGAGCAAAACCCCACCTCTAATTATGCCCAGCCCCGCAAGTGGACCCCTGTACATAAAAATGAAATGGTTATATTTTGGGGCCTTGTACTGTGCATGGGGCTAGTGAAGAAGCCCACGATTAGGTCCTACTGGAGCACAGACATCTTATACAATACACCAATGTTCCGTGTGGCTATGTCAAGGACCCGCTTCGAAGCGATCCTTAGGTTTCTCCATTATAGGGATAATGCACAGTGCCCACCGCGGGATGACCCCAATTATGACCGGTTATATAAACTTAGACCCCTAATAGACCATTTTAGTACCAAGTTTGCCCAGGCATACATCCCCGAGAAGCACATTTCAATAGATGAGTCCCTGGTACATTTCAAAGGGAGGCTCCAATTTCGCCAGTACCTGCCAAGTAAGAGGGCAAGGTATGGCGTGAAGATGTACAAGCTGTGTGAGAGTACATCAGGGTACACACACAAATTTAGGATATATGAAGGTAGAGACACAAAAATAGACCCCCCACAATGCCCCCCCTTACTCGGAATTAGTGGGAAGATAGTGTGGGATTTGGTGCACCCACTGCTGGACCAGGGATACCACCTGTACCTGGATAATTTCTATACCAGCGTCCCACTATTCAAAAGCCTCGCTTCCAGAAGTACTGTGGCATGCGGCACTGCACGGAAAAATAATAGAAGCCTCCCTAGGTCGCTGCTTGGGCAAACACTTAGAAGGGGCGAGAGCAGGGCATTATGCAGCGACAATGTACTGTGTGTCAAGTATAGGGACAAGAGAGATGTCCGTATCTTGAGAACAGTGCATGGCCATAGCAGCACCCCTGTCCCAGTGCGGGGCACAAGTACCGAAACTACAAAACCCAACTGCATTTTGGATTATAATAGGTACATGGGGGGGGTCGACCTGTCAGATCAAGTGCTGAAGCCTTACAGTGCTATGAGAAAAACAAGGTTCTGGTATAAAAAATTAGCTGTACACATAGTACAAATGGCACTGTACAACGCATTTGTACTACATCGATGTGCAGGCCAAAGGGGGACATTCCTGGATTACCAAGAGGCAGTAATAAAGGCCCTTATTTTTGGCAACCAGGAACAGGGGGGCCCTAGTACTTCTGGAAGCGAGGCCTCGCGAATTGTACCAGGGCAACATTTTCCGAGTGAAGTCCCCCACACTGGAAAGAAAGGAAGGTCCCAGAAACGATGTAGAGTATGCTACAAAAAGGGGATAAGAAAGGACACAACTTACCATTGTGAAACCTGCCCCACACAACCAGGCTTGTGTATCAAAGATTGTTTTAAGATATATCACACTTCCCTTGAATTTTAATGTACTCCACACAGCTTGTACAAAGAGCCGCATGCCATTACCTTCCCTTCTGAGTCTTGCCATGTGTCCAAACAGAAATTTACAAACACATATATGCTATTGCCATACTCAGGAGAAAAAGCACCCCATAATATGTTACACAATTTCTCCTATTAACCCTTGTGAAAATGGCACATTTTGATCTAAAGTTACATATTAATGTAAAAAATTAGTTTTTTTTTTTATTTTCACAGCCCATAACAATTTGACAAAACACCAGTGGGGTCAAAATGCTCACTACGGCCGTAAGTGAGTTCCATGAGGGGGGCTAGTAACAAAAAGGTATCACTTGCTTGGGATTTCCACTGCACAGGTACAATATGGGCTCTGCAAATGCAAGATGGCGCCCGAAAACCATTCCAGCAAACTCTATGATAAAATGGCACTCCTTCCCTTCTGAAGCCTGCTGTCTGCCCAAATAGCGTTTTACAACCATATATGGGGTATTGCCATACTCAGGAGAAATTGTGTAACAAATTTTGGGGTGCTTTTTCTACTATTGCCCTTTGTGGAAGTATAAAATTATGGGGTGAATCTACAAATTAATGGAAAAAATTACATTTTTCATTTTCACGTATCGATGCCTAACAATTTGACAAAACACCAGTGGGGTCAAAGTACTCACTATACCCATAGATGAGTTCCTTGAGGGGTGTAGTTTACAAAATGGTATCACTTGTTGGGGTTTTTGACTGCTCTGATACAACAGGGGTTCTGCAAATGCAACATGGCGCATGAAAACCATTCCAGCAAAATCTGCGCCAAAAACGCCAAATGGTGCACCTTCCCTTCTGAAGCCTGCTGTCTGCCCAAATAGCGTTTTACAACCATATATGGGGTATTGCCATACTCAGGAGAAATTGTGTAACAAATTTTGGGGTGCTTTTTCTACTATTGCCCTTTGTGGAAGTATAAAATTATGGGGTGAATCTACAAATTAATGGAAAAAATGACATTTTTCATTTTCACGTATCGATGCCTAACAATTTGACAAAACACCAGTGGGGTCAAAGTACTCACTATACCCATAGATGAATTCCCTGAGGGGTGTAGTTTGCAAAATGGGGTCACTTGTGGGGGGGTTCCACTGTATTGGTGCTTCGGGGGTCTTGCTAATGCGACATAGCACCCACCAACATTCCACCAGAATCTGAGCTGCAAAATCCAAAAATCACTCCTTCCCGTCTGAGTCCTGCCATGCACCCAACTGGTATTTTTTGGTCACATGTGAGGCATTGCCGTACTCGGGAGAAATTGGGCCACAGATTTTGGGGTGCTTTTTCTCCTTCATTCCTTGTTAAAATGACACATTTTGAGCCAGAACTGCATTTTTGTGTAAAAAAATGTAATTTTTCATTTTCACTGCCCAGTTGTATCAAAATTGGTGAAACCCCTGGGGGTTTGAAATGTACACTATACCCCTAGATGAATTCCCTGAGGGGTGTACTTTGCAAAATTGGGTGACTTGTGGGGGGGTTCCACTGTATTGGTGCTTTGGGAGTCTTGCTAATGCAACATGGCACCCACCATTCATTCCACCAAAATCTGTGCTGCCAAATCCAAAAATCACTCCTTCCCTTCTGAGTCCTGCCATGCGCCCAACTGGTATTTTTTGGTCACATGTGAGGCATTGCCGTACTCGGGAGAAATTGGGGCACAGACTTTGGGGTGCTTTGTCTCCTTCATTCCTTGTGAAAATGAAAAATTTTGAGCCAGAACTGCATGTTTGTGTAAAAAAATGTAATTTTCCATTTTCACATCCCAGTTGTACCAAAATTGGTGAAACCCCTGGGGGTTTGAAATGTACACTATACCCCTAGATGAATTCCCTGAGGGGTGTAGATTGCAAAATGGGGTGACTTGTTAGGGAGGTTCCTAACTTTTAGCACTTATGGTGCCTAGAAACCTACATGGTGCCTAAAAAAAAATCTCATAAAAAGGAGGCTCCAAAATCAAGTAGGTGCTCCTTCTATTATGAAGCCTGTGGTTTGGTCAACGTGCACACTAGGGCCACATATAGGATATTTTTGAAAACAAAAGAATTGGGGGAATCAATTTTTAGTCACATTTCTCTAGTAAAATCTACTGTATTCGTTAGAAAAATGTATTAAAATTGAAACTCTGCAAAAAAAAAGAAATTTTGAAATTTCACCTACACTTTGTTTTAATTCCTGTGAAACACCTAAAGGGTTAACAAACTTCCAAAATGCTGTTTTGAATACTGTGAGGGGTGCAGTTTTTGAAATGGCATCATTTATGGGGGTGTCTCACATACAAGTCCCTCAAAGTCACATCAGAACTGAACTGGTCCCTAAAAAAATCAGTGTTTGAAATTTTCTTGAAAATTTGAGAATTTGTTAGTCATATTTGAAGCCTCCTAGTGTCCAAAAAAATGAAAAGGAGGTTGAAATAATGATTGCAACATAAAGTAGACATATGGTCTATGTTAGTTATTAACTATTTTGAGTGGTATGATTATTTGTCTCACAAGCAGAAAATGTGACATTTTGCATATTGCTAAATTTTCCATTTTTTCACGATATTTTGGTATTTTTCACAAAAAAACACAGACTGTATCGCCCAAAATTTACCACTAACTTGAAGTACAATGTGTCACGAGAAAACAATCTCAAAATCACTGGGATAAGTAAAAGCAAAAAAAAGTTATCCCCACTTAAGTGAGACATGTCAGATTTGAAAAAAAGGGCTCTGTCATGAAGGCACAAACTGGCTCTGTCATGAAGGGGTTAAAGTCTTGCACCAGAATAATGTATTGACTGCTGCAGGCTGTTGCATCTGACTGAGAGCATAAAACGTATGCTGCCATGAACCCAATACATATATATACAGTACACACATTAATAAATAACAATGAAGTGGGAACAGCATGGAGTAAAACTATAGAGAATCTGACAGAAAGTGGCATAAGGAGGTAGAATGGCAGAAACAATGTAGCAGGTCAGAGCCATTATTTCTCTAGTGACAAGACACTTACAGTAGATGAAGGCGCACAGATGCTAATCCTCTGAAGAAGTCATAAAAGGGATTACGCTAATGATGGAGTAAACAGGCCCACAGCTAAAAGTCATCCGAGTGCTCTATTTCGGCTTCGTATATTTCTATTTAGTAAATTTAGCATTTTTTTTTTCACTTAAAAACTATTTTCCTGCTGGAAACACCTGCAACGCAATAAGAGTGCATTCCGAAGAACGAGCGCAAATTAGCCTAATGAAGCATCGAAGCAGGAAGACCAAGCTGCTTGATAGAACGTTGCGTGTAGACATCCAAGCAATTACATGCTGGAAGTGAAAGGGTTAACTCTATTGGTTACGGCAACAAGACTCTTGCCAAGCCTGAAAGTCACCGCTCTTTGCAGCACAGTGTATCAGCTGGGGGATTACTTCGCTTTTATTACCTTACCTGCAACCTTTATTTTTTGATTATTCCGTCTGCTTTTTTTATGTTTGTGCCATGACAATATTCATTTAGATAAATGCCACACACTGTGAAGTGCTCAAGGAGAAGAAAACAATGTACAGAGAAACACACAGCCAGAACACATTGCATGCAAAGCCATCGGGCTATATATATACACCCACACAAGTATTTGTCCTCATGTGTCATAGTAGCCAGTAGTTTCCAGGAACACATTGTCCCCCTGAGTGGGGCCTTTTTAGTACATCTCCTGCGATACTGTCTTGGTGGCAGTGCCAGTTTTTAACCAATAGGCTGATTAGGCTTCAGCCTTGGGCGCCAGGACTGGGAAAGGGTTAATGTCAATGTTTTGAACACAGGAAGAGTTTCATTTACTTGTTCGAAGGCAGATGGCAGGAACTCATACAGTATCCATAAATTATATTTTAGATTTCTTTGCATTTATGTGATCAAGGATTTATAAGAGTGATAGCAGGAATCGGGCATCTGATAGTCTCTTGTGGATTTGAGGGTTTACAGCATCTATTGTAATTTAGTTCTTTAAATTATAATCAGGATTGGGTATCAATAATGAGGCATGGACATTTGCCCTTGCATTAACCACTCTGAAAGTATAACAGTGAGACAGCGACATGTGATTGGTGATGTATTGTAATAAGGAGTTTTGGACTTGAAGCCTTAAAACATGGGCGTCTATGGTGGGAACTGCCCATAGATGCCCATGTTAAACTTTAATATGGGCTACTATGGAGCCGTGAAAAGCCAATCCGCCACAGAGCTTCCCGGAGCCCACTGATGATTGGCTTCGGGAGGACCCGGTGTATGATGTCACCGGCAAATCCCCCGGTCAGGGGAGGACTTCCAAGTGTAAACACACTTGTGGCTCCTCCAGTTTGTTAACATGGGCCTCTATTATGGGATCCGCCCATAGACGTCCATATTGAACTTTAACATGAGCTTCTATGGAGCCACAAGAGCTACATGGACCAAAGAGTACACGATCTACACCGGAGGAACTGCTGAGTATTATTTGCATCCACAGGTACCCTAATGGATAGTACACGGAGAAGAGGACTGGCCAATGGTGGAACCTATAGTGTATGTATGTAGTGTGAATTTTCTTGGTATCTGTGTGTATTATTTGACTATTGGTTTTGTTGTAGGACTACAAGTAACAGCACACCCTTTAATGCCCCACACTCTGGGACTTGTAGTTCCGTAACATAGCCCAATAGTTTACCCTTCTATTATTTACAAAACAAAATCATTTTGGTGCCCACCGCCCAGGGGCGCCGGGGACAGCTCCGAGCAGGGGGTGCCCTGGAGGGGGGGGGGGGCACTCCTCCAGGGTCCTGGCCCAGGCTGACAAGTCAGGAGTTAATGTTTTGGCCGGGGCAACTTAAACGAAAAAGTTCCACCAGCTGTAGCATTAGCCTGCTGACTGTTTGGGCCCGTGTTATTGAGAACCAGAACTGGCCCATGAGCCTGGTGCTGGTTATAGAAATTCAAGGGGACCCCAACTTTTATTCCCCCTGTACAGCATTTCTGCAGCCAGTATTGGCTCAATGAGCCCGGAGCTGGTAATTGCCAGGTAGGGCTGCTTTTTTTTTTTTTTACACTTAGAAGCTTGCATGGATCTGACTGATTCATGCAGGCTTCAGCCAACTACTGAGGAGTATTTCCCAGGCGTATTTTCGGGACTATTACCGGCCCTATTTTACATAGGGCATGGAAGTAAATTTGGAATCACAATTCAAATGACTGGTGAAATCCATTCATATACTTTTGATGGTGTATGCATTCGTATTTCAAATATGAATGAAAATATGCCCAGTAATGGCCTTTGTGAATTCAAAATCATGAATTTATGGCCATATATGGCTATGAATCTATACGGGCATTTGTAGCCATTCGAATGTTAGTAAATTTCCACCAATTTATCTAATGCAAGGGCTATGGACTGCCATGAATATTCATGGCAGCCCATAGGATCTGCGACTGTGATGCGAGGAGCACAGGAATGCACCTCACATCGCTATCACAGGTACAATGAATGCAATGTGCCATTTTTTATGTGATCCGTCGCAGCAATTCATTGGAATCGAATAAGAAGTGGCCATATCGCACTAGAGGATGGAGGCCTTTAAAGGACAGTTGCATATCTCATGCTTCTATTGAGGCTGTCCACTGGCTGGATCCACCTCACCTTGGTTATGGTGTGAATGGTCGACAGTGTCTAGCTCAACAAATGAAAAGGGTCAACAAGCATAGGGTTGACCTGGTCGAAAGGTTGAGGCAATCAAAAGGTCGATATGAAAAAGGTTGAAATGGAAAAATGTTGACATGTCTTTGGGTGTCGATGCCGACATTAGTTCGCATTGCGACACACTATTGCGACACACTAGTGTCGATGCCGACATTAGTTCGCATTGCGACACACTATTATAATCTAACTAACTCTATGCCTACTGGAATGGAAATGTATGAACAAGTAATAAAAAAAAAAAAAAACAACCTTGAAAAACTCATGACTCTTTCCCATGTCGACCCCCGTACAGGGGGAGTTCGCATGGGAATGTCCAGTGTTTCCTGGGCGTACCCACCAAAATGGTGGGTGCACCCAGGAAAATTTCCCCATGTGAACAGAGCAAGCAGTTACCTGCCAGGGATGGCCAACAGGACACAGAACTTCAGCCATCGGCCACGTTCTCGGATACAGAAGCCGCAAATATGGGTCAGTGAACACTGACTTATATTTGCGAACAGGGGAAAAATCATTCGATGGACAGCAAACATTGAATGATGTTGCCCCCATACGCTCCCCTGTGAATTGACTTTTATGCAAAAAATCTATTCGCAATCCGGTGGGGGTATTCGCATAGCGGCAGGGGGTGAGCATTAGCTTGCCTGGTGGGAAGTGCTAGATGACTTGATTTGCTAGTGGACAAAGCCATGTGCACTGCAGGTGGGGCAGATGTAACATGTGCAGAGAGAGATAGATTTGGTGGGGATTGTATTTCAAACTGCTATCTACAGTATATTGTAGAGATGAGTGCCAGGGCCGAAGATTTGGATTCATCGCCGGGATTTGGATTTAGCTTTGTCAAACAGCGGAGAAAGGCTTTGGATTTTTTTTTTAAATGGTCAAAAATGCCCAAATCGCGTAATTTTCGCGGTTTTTGGTCCCTAAAGTAATATTGACCTCAATAACATTAATTTCCAGCCCTTTCCAGACCACTTTACAGCTCGCAATGTTGTTTTCATTCAATTTAGGCCAAGGTCTGCAGCAAGCTGGCTGGTTATTAACACACGGAACGTCTGACAGTATCAGTATGGGGTGTAGTACACACAAACAATAAAGAAGAGCAAAATTGTTTTCTTTTTTACTTTATTCTTTTAATGCGCAGCTTGTATAACACTGCGTGGATGCCGAACAATCACAAACAGAACTTCTGACAGTATACTATGGGTGCAGTACAAACAAACAATGAATAAAGAAAAAAATTGATTTGGATTTTTACTGTTATTTTTTTGTAATGTGCAGCTTGCATAATGCTGTATGGAGGCAAAACAATCACAATATAAAAATAAATTTAGTAGGGAACTAGGGAGAGGTGTAGTCAGTCGCACAGAAATGGTAGGGTTTATATGTACAAATGGACCCTCATTGTGTGTTATCCATGATAGATTTCTGATAGATACGAGGGTGTGCTACCATAGACACGAGCAGGACATATTTATTAGGAGAGAAAAAGAGTGTCTTTTTATGGTGCACCTAGAGAAGAAAAGTTCATAAAACGTCACTTTTATTTAGTTCATTTAAAATAGTTGCGAATATAAAAGAACAATAAGACAAGACATGAGACAACAATTAGTGATATAAAAAAGGATAAAAAAATCCTTCACCTAGTGGAAACCCCACTGCCTATTCTCCCAATAGTCTTGATTAATCTGGCTGTATAGGCTTGTGTTAGTAACAATAATTATTTGTAACGTGGATCAGGGTATTTATTAGTAAGATACAATATTTCTAATGACCCTGGGCTCTCTCTAACAGCCGTTGGCAAGCGCCTGAGCACGGATACAATTCCTGAGGAAGCTTTTGCGAAAGCGTACGCTTGACTAAACTACACACCTAGTGTGTCTAATACCCCACTTTCCCTTCCCCATTTATTAACTGTATTTTTGAACTGTTGGGCTGCGTTTGGGGTTATCGTTGGACACGGTCCCCTACCCTAGACACTGTCACGGTATCTGGCGCCAGAACCGGCAGTGTACCTGATTGTTCTAACCCACCTGAGAGAGGAAGCGCACACAGGCACCTCTCAGACTCAGTACTGTGGGAGAACACAGGACGTGGCACCACTGGCTCCAGCAAGCCTGCAGCAGCGCTGAGACGGAATTGTATCCGTGCTCAGGCGCTTGCCAACGGCTGTTAGAGAGAGCCCAGGGTCATTAGAAATACTGTATCTTACAAATAAACACCCTGATCCACGTTACAAATAATTATTGTTACTAACATAAGCCTATACAGCCAGATTAATCAAGACTATTGGGAGAATAGGCAGTGGGGTTTCCACTAGGTGAAGGATTTTTTTATCCTTTTTTATATCACTAATTGTTGTCTCATGTCTTGTCTTATTGTTCTTTTATATTCGCAACTATTTTAAATGAACTAAATAAAAGTGACGTTTTATGAACTTTTCTTCTCTAGGTGCACCATAAAAAGACACTCTTTTTCTCTCCTAATAAATAAAAATAAATTTAGCTGTCCTTTATTTTTTTTGGTGTGTACTGCACCCCAATAGTATACACCATAAGTTCTGTGTGTATTTTATTTTTTTATGGACGCCCTGTCCATAAAATTGTATAACACCGTGTGGACCGTGGAGGCAGAACAATCACATACGGCACTTGTTCTGACAGTAGTATATGGTGTTACCATAAAAAATCGGGCATAGATCTTAAAGTATTTAAAATTGTGTCATGGATCAAAATGATATGGTTATTTATCTATTTACCACTCACTATGAATAATCATAAGATTCATGACCAATTTTCCAAAGATATTGCTGAGAATTATTAGAGCAGCTCCCAAATTAGTTTACTGGAACACTATGAAACAATATAACAAAGCAAAGAGAGCGCTTATATTAAAAATTGCATAATTGATTTTTATTCACATATAAATCAAAATCAATAAAAAAAAGCAGCTAAAAAAGCCATCAACAAGTGAATGACATATATTGAAACACACTCTACTGACCCGATATATGACTCTAAAACAACAAGTCCATCATTGTAGATGAAATAGCACCAGGTGTAAAGTTCCTTGGGCTTTATTTAGAAACTCAGTATATTATTTGAATGTTCTGGAGACTAAATATTTGGTGGTCAGGACAGTAGTATATGGTGTATTGGATTGCAGTGCAGCACACCACACACCGCACACCACACTGAAAAAAAAAATTAAAACTGAAAAGCTGACAGCCTGCCTGTGTACTACTGTACCCCACTACACCGACTGACAGCCTGCCTAACA
Organism: Crinia signifera; assembly: GCF_055691185.1. Taxonomy (NCBI): domain Eukaryota; kingdom Metazoa; phylum Chordata; class Amphibia; order Anura; family Myobatrachidae; genus Crinia; species Crinia signifera. Next base: position 34,764,763 of record NC_139224.1, on the reverse strand, counting down.
CACGACCAGTACAATTACTACAATATAATTAAGTGTTTATTTAATATATAACCCAGCACAAACCCCAGCACACAAACCCCTCTGCAGTGTGCACAGCACAAACCCCTCTGCACTGCACAAACCCATCTGCTCTGCACTGCAATGCCACAGACCCCTCCGCACAGCACAAACCCTCTGCATTGCACAACACCCCTCTGCACTGCACAACACCCCTCTGAAGTCTGCACTGCACAAGCACATCACCCCTCTGTCTGCACTGCACAGCACCCCTCTGCACTGACTGCACCCCTCTGCACAACACCCCCTTGCACACTGACAACACCCCTCTAGGCTGCACAACACCCAGACCCCACTGCAGAGCAGAGCTGTGCGCAGTTGAAAGCGTGACTGTGAAATGGCGCCTAATTCTCGGGATGCCAAGGTTTTATAGACTCTGTGTCTCGCGAGAATCTGATGCCAGATTCCCGCGTTCGGCCGCACTTGGGTTTCCGATAAAAGCCGGAAACTTGCGAGCGCGGCCCGCAGGACGTCGGGCTGGCTGTGTATGGAGCGGTTCGAAATCTGGAGAATCCAGACTGCTCATCTCTAGTATACTGCAGTGTAAAAATACAGCAGCCAGTATTTACTCTGCACCAAAACCCAAATGTAATACCCCTTTCACACCGGCCGTCCGGCATTTACCCAGCATTTTTGAGTGCCGAGTCATTTTGCCGGCCTGACCGCAATTCACACCACCCACAAATTACCGGGTTAAAGTTTTTCAACCTGGGAATTTGCTGAAAAACCTGGGTATTGCTGTGGTGTGTGAAAGGGTCAACATGGGTCTTAAATCACGGCTCAGCGACCCTGGTCAAGAGTAGGGTTGGAGTGCTGGGATTTAAGACCCATGTTGACCTTTTCACACCAAAGAAAAACCCAGGTTTTTCAGCCAATTCCCAGGTTAAATAGATTTAACCCAGTAATTTGCTTCTGGTATGAAAGGGGTATAACTTCTCTGCACATGTTTAATCTGCCCCACCTGCAGTGCACATGGTTTTAAATGTGCTTGCAAACCAACCAGAATCACCCCCACAGTTTTGCGGGGATTGCCATCTTTCATACCAATTTATTGCAGCAGGTGCTCTTCAATATTAACAGCTAAATACAGCAGCAGTATTTCAGGGATTCAGTGACATAAGCAGGCAAAATGTGCTTCAGAATACAAGCAATGGGGTGTTGTATTCAGTAACATCTTGTCTTCAAATATGGGATAAAGCAACTCACTATGAATGAATAATTTTATTTGTGTCGTGACCTAAATTAGCAATATCCCAGAGGTGTCCCATAACTCTAGTGCCAGATGCAGGATTAGAGTAAGGCACATTATTCACATAGCAATAATGCAAAATAACTGGTAAATGAGATTATGACTAATCCAGGAAGAATCCAATGTCCCTACACCTATGTAAGCAGCTATAAAATGATGGACAGACTGATGTTCAAATGTCGATCTCTTTGGTTGGGTGAATCTATAGGATGCATCCTGCTGCCTGTATAAAGTTAATTAAATTAGGTTTTCATATGCTTTGTGATTTATATGGGACTAGTAAACCCACTCAAAGCAAAAGCTTCGAAAGCTAGTCTGCTACCTTCTGTGATTGTGCATGTGTGAGAAAGAGAGAGTAGTTTCACTCTCTGCCAGCAGATGGCAATGCAAATGTTGATTGATTTTATGGGGGGACTGCACATGTGACACAGTAGCGCTGTGCAAGTAGATAACAGCCGCAGTGAGGGTGTGGATGAAAAGTGATTGACAGTCAAAAAAAGATCATGTCAGACTAATTTAATTAGCTTTTATGAGGAAGTCAGTAGGGGCTGGACTTAGGGAAATATGTTGATGTAATACTGCTTGATTTTGCTAAAGCTTTTGACACAGTGGGCGAGATTTAGTGGGTTTACCGTTTTTGAGAAAATGCGATTTTTAATCAAATCGCCCTGTATCGCCGTTTTTTAATATCGCATTTTTGCCGCAAATTTGCATATTTAATGAGGTGATTATTCCGGCATGAAAAGTGCGATAAAGTGCGATATAGGGCGATTTTAGACATGAAAAAGTGCGATTTCTTTATTCATGAAAAGGTGCGATTTTGATAAAATGTGCGATTTTGTGATTAAAAAAAAAATGGCTGACCAGCCACGGTGCTCATGGTACGGCCGGGGAACCTTATGTAAAAAGTGTCCCCCGGCTGTGGCATGACACTGCGGGCTGTTGGAGCCCGGTGCTGGTTTCAGAAATACGGGGGACCCCTATGCTTTTTGTCCCCCGTATTTTTGGAACCAGGTCCGGCTCAATGAGCCCGGGCTGGTTATGTACAGGAGGGGGGACCTCACGACATATTTTTTTATTTTTTTAACACTTTTACACATATTTTACTAAAGAACCATACACAGATCGCAATGATCTGTGCATGGTTCTGTCAAATTCGCCAGTCAGGATCAGGTCTATTTTTTTTGTGATGTTTAGACCATTTTTTGGGCGATTTCCAAATTCGCATCTCATTAAATATGCGAATTGTATATTTTTCTTTTTTTTTTTTTTTTTTTTTTTTTTATTCTTTATTTATTTCAAACATATAGACAAAATACAAAATAAGTATATAAAAAAAGAAAGACATACTCTCTGCAATTATCCCACATTTTGGGATTTTTGCTGAATATATATATGCATTATACTGGTATATATGTCTCACTTTACTTAACCGTTTACTTCTGGATATGTTCAATATAACCATTTTAAACTCGGCTACACGAACATTTAAAACATCATTCATTCATACATCTCCACACTTCTTACAGACACAAAAGGGAAAAAAAACTAGGGTAGGATTGTAATTAATTCTTCCTATTACAAGGGGAGCTCCGTATCCTTTTGCCGTCATTTTGCCAGCTTTTGCTTGCTTCTTTCTTTTTTTTTTTTTTAATACTACATAGTAGAATATTACATAACATCAAACCTTACATTAGATTACACTCAAATACAAATGCATTCCTCCAATATTGCGTTTGTTGCCTTTTGTGTCCTTTTATCTCTCGATTTCCATCTTGCCTCCCTAGCTCAAATCGATATTTTGCCTATTACACCCTTCTCGTATACATTGTACTACTCCGCTTCTTCCCTTCCCCTTCCCCTATCCTCGTTGTTCCTCCCTTACATGGCCTACCCAGTTTTCACATTCCTCAAACCTTAGGTACATTGATAATAATGTGATCTTCCATCCCGTACCACTTAATCTATCAGGGGTCAATTGGATTACATCGGCCTCTCATGTTCACATGAAGTTGGTAACTAAATATGTCAAAAAGGAGGGACAACAAAATCAAAGAGAATGGGTAAAGGATAGAAAGATAAGTATATTTTTCAATGGGAAAACATCTGGATGCGAGTTCCGGAGATAAAAAAAAAATCGCACTTTCAGAAAGTGCGATTTCGCGGCAAATACCGAATTTTTTGCTGATTTTCGCATCTCATTAATTATGCGAATTCGGGAAAAAGTGCGAAAACAGACGTTTTTGCGATAAAAATAGCCAAAAACCCAACATCGATCTCTAATAAATGTCACCCAGTGCCTCATAAAAGGTTGTTAATGACACTAGGTAATTTAGGGTTAGGAGATAAAATTTGTAATTCAATTAAAAACTGGTTGCACAATTAGGGACAGAGAGTGGGGGTAAGGTCCAAAGTGGACCCGCAAGGTTCAATATTGGGAATCACCTTGTTCAATATATTCATTAATGATATTGAAAGAGACATAGTGAGTAAAATTGCAATATTTGCGGACGAGACGAAATTGAGTAAGGAAAATAACTCAGTAGAGGATATGGAAACACTACAAAGTGAATAAATAAACTGGAAAGGTGGGCGGAAAGGTGGAAAATGCAGTTTAACGTTGAAAATGTAATTCATTATGGGAACAAAAATTAACAAGTTACTTAAAGGCTAAATGTAGTTATTATAGGGAAATCTGCTGTAGAGAAGGACTTGGGGTTCATCATAGATGAAAAATTGGGTAATAGTGCACACTGCTTAAGTGCAGCAGCAAAAGCAAACCGGACACTGGCACGCATTAAAAGGGGTATGGATTCAAGGGATGCCAATGTGATTCTTTACAAGACATTGGTGAGACCACACTTGGAATATTGGAACAGGTACAGAGAAGGGCGAATGCTTGGTTGCCCCGTTTGAGGGGCTGAAAGCACACCTGCACACTAGATATAAACAAATCACGTAATTTTGTAATTGTAAAGCAATTACCAAAGAGACCCAAGATATCTCCAATATTGTTGGGGGGTGCTGTTCCCAACAGTCATGAGTTGAACATATTTTGTAAAGAGAGAAAAAGGGACTGTTATCTGGAACGCACACATAAACGTAATAAAACATCACTTTTAAAAGTTAAGTTTTATTACGTTTATGTGTGCTTTCCAGATAACAGTCCCTTTTTTCTCTCTTTACAAAATACAGAGAAGGGCGACTAAGCTAGTAAAAGTTCTTGAATCACTAGAATACAAAGATAGGTTAACCAGGCTGAATATGTTTTCACTGGAGAAACGGAGGTTGAGAGGTGATATGATTAGTATGTTCAAATGCAGGATTGGGAATCATATGGAACTGGGAGATGATTTGTTCTCTAACAGGCCTATACTTAGGACACGCGGGCATTCAGTACGGAATGGAAAAGACATTCCGTACTGCATTAAGAAGAGGATTCTTCAGCAATAGAGCAGTAAAATTCTGGAACTCATTGCCGGTGGGGGTGATTACAGCAACTACTGTTAATGAATTTAAATCAATACTGGATACAATTTTGGCCACTAAAGGAATCCTATAGGATTACTCAATTCAGTAGTTACAAGTTAGATAGGTTGAACTCGATGGACTAACTTTTTTTTCAGCCTTAATTACTATGTTACCTGAAATGGCTTGCTGCGCTCACCATGCTTCTGGCACACTATTCTATATTCTCACCACTAATGAATGGTAGGGCATGAAATACCACTTGAAAAACCCCATGTTGACCTTTTGACTGTAGACCTTATCCATGTCGACATAATGCTTGTTTCGACCTAATGACATGTCGACCTAAACCAATGTCAGCCTTCCCATGTGTCGACCTTGGCTCATGTCGACCTTCAGTGTTTGACCAAAGCATGTCGACCTTAGTGCTGTCGACCTAACAACCGTATACCGTGGTGGATATATGGTGAGGTCTGAGTGGATTCTGGAGGTCTTGGTAGAGGTGTATGCAATATGGATGGGTTTTAGAGTGCATCTAGGATCTATGGGCTTGTAGTGGTCTGAGGGCTTGTGGGGTTTTATGGCAATATGGATGGTTGGAGTGGCATATGAGGGGACTTTGAGTCAGTGGCGTAACTATAAATTTTGCTCCCCCCAGCCAAAATAATTTATGTCCCCGCCCCCCACAATACCTCTTACAAATTACACTGCACACCATAATGCTCCTTAAACATTACGCCACACACCTTAACGCACCTTACACTATATGCCATACACCGTGATGCTACTTACACATTTTGACATCCATCCCTTTTATTTGACGGGCCAGTCAGTCAAATAGAAAGGATGGCCATCGGTAGGTAAAATCATCACATAGCATGCTACCATCAATGTTCGTTTGTACTATCACCATCAATGGCAACCATCGATGGCAATAGTGTTGACAGCCATCAATGTAAATAAGGGCCCCTGTGTTGCATCCCCTCCCTTGGCCCCTGTATGAGCCTTGTCCCTTCTTTCTCTTTCCCCTGCTTGAGTCATGCCCCTATTCCTTGTGTAAGTGAAATCCCCTCTTCCCCCTGTGTAATCCATGCCACCCTCCTTCTCCCAGTGTGAGCCTTCTCCCCTCCTTCTCTCACCTGTGTAAGTGATATCCACATGGGTCACATACTGTTTATTTTTGGATTGGTAGCATCCACTGCTGCTCCAAGTCCTGCTGCTTATCTCCCAAGTCTGTCATCTGCAAGCAGGGACAGCATGACACCCTCCAACCTGCTCTGTCTCCCAGCCGCCGGGTCCTCAGTCAAGTGCAGTGCATAGTGCAGAAGCCTACTGAGCGCCTAGTCTAGGGCACAGAGGGGAGTGCAGAGCTGATGCTGGTCAGTGCTTCCCTTGTACTCGGCGGCTGTCAATCACTGCAACAGGGGACCTGGGAGCGCAGAGCTGTACTGCCTGTCCATGCAGCAGCGCAGAGCCTCCTTTATTCTTCACGCTCCCGCAGAACCCATCGGCGCTGGCTCCCCCAAGCCACCACGGGGTCTGCCTCACCATTGTTATGCCACTGCTTGGAGTTGTTTTTCTTGCTGAAAGGAAGATTTGAGGTCTTTTAAAGGTCAGAGAACTGTACAACTGTTGTCCAACATTAAATGTACATCCTGCCATCTTGGTCATTATACTGTACATGCTTGACAACTCTCCTGTATTGTTCAGTCTTGTATCTTGGGGTCTCCCCATGACTCCTGAATGAGTGGGCAATAATACATGATTTTTTTCCAGCTCCATAATGTGAAATACGGCAATGGTTCATGATTTTGAACAGCATCGGCTAAACCATCATCATGTCACTGTACCTGGGACATGGCTGTCCAATGGCACACCAGTTTTAAACTGTAAGGGTCGATGCCATCAACTCACCCCACGTTTCAGTAAAAAAAGCCTTTGGAATGTTGCAGGACTTCTCATGATTTTCTGAAAAGTATTATATAACCAGGGTACTGTGCTGATTGACATTATACATATGTTGCCTACTGAAAGTTCCGTACACCAGTTGCTTTTTGCATACATACTGTACTGTATAAAGCAAATGATAGGCTGACTAAAGATGCTGGTAATTATTCCACGAGTCATGCCAGATTCACACAAATCAATTTTTTATTTTGTAAACTTATTAAGATTGCTGTGGGAATTAGTAAGTACTGTAGGTGCCTATTTAACCCTTTGGGTGCCAAGGGAATTTGTCTAAATAGATGTGAAAATTGGCAAGCATACATTTTTAGTCATCATAATGACCTGTAATGTTTAGTTTTATATATATATATATATATAAATATATATATATATATATATATATATACACACATATATATATATATGTATATATATATATATATATAAAATAAATACATATATATATGTATGTATATATATATATATATATATATATATATATATATATATATATATATATATATATATATATATATAGCCACTGGTGACGTCACAGGGTTTCAATCTGAACGACCACAGAGAGGACCAGCACTCCCAGCAAATGTTCAATAATGCACTGTCGTGCGCAGTTTATTCAGCATATCAGAAATAACAAAAGGCCAATACTCATCATCACTGGAGTACAGGCATCAGGAAGGTGCCTTTGCACCGAAACGGCCCGTCAGGGCAATTGTGGAGTTTTTTGTCCACCGCTGTCTTCAGCCCCGCTGTACTCCAGTGATGATGAGTATTGGCCTTTTGTTATTTCTGATATGCTGAATAAACTGCGCACGACAGTGCATTATTGAACATTTGCTGGGAGTGCTGGTCCTCTCTGTGGTCGTTCAGATTGAAACCCTGTGACGTCACCAGTGGCTATATATTATTGTTATTGATCTTGCACCCACCTTGGTTATTGAAGAGTGTGCGTTCCCTGCTGGACTATATATATATATATATATATATATATATATATATAGTCCAATGAGACCGGCACTCAAGTCTTTGGGAGTGGATGCCAAGCGGATGCTTGCTCCTGTGCCCTCTCACAGGAGGGGATGGATCCTCAAGATGTATATGCAGCGGTAATAAGCGGCACTCGGAGGCTGACGTAAATAGTAAAGAAACAGGAACTTTATTCCTTGTGCAAAAGTGAAAACGTTTTTGACGACGGGGCCCCCGTGCTCCGAAACGTTTTCACTTCTGCACAAGGAATAAAGTTCCTGTTTCTTCACTATTTACGTCAGCCTCCGAGTGCCGCTTATTACCGCTGCATATATGCATATATATATATATATATATTTATTTATTTATTTTTACACAACATTTTTTATTTGAATGTATATAACAAATGTGCGGTACGCTGGCATTTTTAGCGGATATTTTGCACATCTCTCACAGAGATGTTGGCACTCAATTGGTTAAGGTGCATTTCACTACAGTCAGATACTTTATAATATTTAGATGAATATTTCTTGAAGAAATGATGTGCACAAATCCCCCAATTGCTACCATACTGTATTCTTTACGCATACCCAGGATATATGCAAGGAGCACTGCGGCAGATAACAGAGATGTGTGCTGTGGTTCCCCCATTTCCAATCGCAATAGCAGTCCCCAGAGGTTTCTATGGTGACATGCCTCCTGCATACCCCTCACATCTGCCAGAACTGATGCAGGAGAATTGCAGTGTAAAATATTCTGCAGATGAAACAAAGTTCAAAAAGCCATCTTGCTTTTCCATACTGTGTAGTGACAAGCCTTTATGAACCTTATGGAAACTACCTATAGTGAAATTACAGAATAAGTTTATAAAAGAAGAATAAAGAATAGATTACAAGTTCTAGAGATGTTGCTTGCTGTGAGTAATTGAACAGGTGTAAAAAAACAGTTTAAATTGATTTGTCCTCCGCAAACACTTTCATGATTCAAACTTCTGCAATACGGATGTCCTCGGGAATGCGGCACATGCGCCATGTTCACAGAGACCTAGGGCTGTAGGCTCTGTTACAATGCCCAAATCTACCCAACTGCAGCAGGGTAGGGAGCCCGATTCGAGCTACTGTAGCACGCACGTCCCCTCCTCTCTTAAAGCACCTACAAAAAACTGCAGTGTTGGCATGACCACAGGTTAATTTGCGTGGTGCGACAATGCATCATTGCGAGTCTGGTCGCAGTGTTTCTGGGAGGAGCCCGAAAACGCATGTGTGTCTGAACCACTCAGGGAAAGGGGCACTGCGGCTGTGTGACATCATATATAGCCCCGTGACCTAAAACGTGGCTGGCCTGCTCCTAGATCCATAGCTAGGCTACGGGAGCTGCGGTTCATGTGAGAGCACTTATCTGTGCTATGTAGCAGTGCGCTCACATCACACCCGGTGAGCTGGGCAGCCTTTCCCTTTGCTGGGTGGCACATGGCGGTGGTTGTAGTTTTGCCATACCTGTGCGCGTCTATTCCATTAAGGCTGGGGGACTTCCAACTGGCCGCCACCGCCGTGGAACACTGACGGCCCTGGGCGGCAGGGCCGGATTTGTCACTAAGCCTGTGAGGCATGGGCCTAGGGGCGGCACCTATTAAGGGCGGCACGGCAGACTGCCTCTGAGTATGTTAATAGTCACCACCAAAACAGTGCAGGGGATGCCACTGCTTTGGGGTTTCAGGCGGCCCCAGAGCCCAGTAGACATTCCCCTGCACCCTCTGAAGTGTGCCCCCTCCGGCAGAGGCTGTGGATTCCTACCCTACTCCTGGCATCCGTAAATGGGAGACCCCGTCGGCACCGTCACCGCAGTGCTGCTGATCTAAGACACAGCAGGGGAACTAGCCTCCGCGGCTCCCACCCACCTTGTGCGAGATCCAGCTGGGGAAACGACTTGGCGGCTCCCCCACCATCGGCAGTGATCTCGGCACCACTGCGCATGGCGGCTACCCCCTCGCCCGGCGCCAGCTCCAGACCCAGCCGAACCATTGGCAGCGCTGATCCTCAGACGCAGCGGGGTGGAGGGGGGGCTAATGACATGGTGACTCCTCATCACTGGTCCCGGCTCCCCCCCTCCCCCGAACCCAGCCCCAATGGCTGCATCGCTTATTCTCAGAGGGGAGGGGAGGGGAGGGGCAGGGGGGGAAGGGGTTGACTTTGTGCCCCCCCACCCCATCACAGATCATGGAGCAGATTCAAGCAGCAGCATCTGCTGAGGAGCTGCATTGTACATGGGACAGGTCAGCTATACCCAGGTCAGTGCTTCCATCCCCTGATCTCAACCCAGTGCCCCCCCATCTACCCTATCATCCCATGTACCCTGCCCAGTGCCCCCCCATCTAAATCAACCATACCCAGCCCAGTGCCCCCAATATAACCAACCATCCCCCATCCCCAGTCCAGTGGCCACCACCATCCCAGTGCCTGTCACCATGCCCCCCTTCCCTCCCAGATAAGCTAACTGCCCACATCCACTGCCCACCACAAAACCCCCAGCCAGTACAATCGCCTGTCTTCAGTACACACAAGTACTTGTGTAATGAATATGTTAAAATAGGGGGGCAAAAATGTTGTGCCATGGGCAGCCCGACCCCTAAATTCGCCCCTGCCGGGTGGAACCTGGGGCAGTTCGGAGGTATGGTTTTGCGAAAATTCGTTCACTGAATCAGGCCCTTTATCCCTAAGGGTGACTACATTGTGTACCGCACAGTTTATATAATCTAATCTACCATAACATTACACTCCTATATAGTAGACATAGAGAAATCTCCAGGCTATAGGTAGGTTATCATGTGTGAATTACTTTCACATTGACTCATTAACTCCACCGATGCCAGGGGGCAGCAACTCTCTTGTAAGTCAATACAGTAGATACTTCAACAAACTTGTGCTGTACATTCTCATGAGGAAAAGCATTACACTGTAACAGGCACAGCAATGAACTCCAAGTTCAAGGAATGCTCATATATAGTGAGGCAGGCAGTGACACAGACATCTTAGCAGATGCTACCATGTGAAAAGAGACAACATCACTAAACCGACATGTCTCACCGTGGTAGAGGGAAGCTCCTTTCCGCCTCCCACCCCACGCATTTCAACGGTTCACATTTTTGTCACTAAAAATATTTTAGTTGCTATGGAAACATCTCCGCCAGCATCATCACCTATTACTGCGGGGAGAGGAAATAAAATCCAACTCTGAATTAATTAATGGTATTCTTTTTTTTTTTCTTTCATTCCTATGACACAGCACTTGGAGGAGCATAACCAGAGGGTCTTAATCTTAACCTCTAGGACCAGAGGCCTCAAGGAAACTGCATAAACGCTTGTACTAAAGAGAGCTTCTGTTTCATCACAAGCTTATTCGGCTCCCCTCAGTCTCATACATTCTGTTTTTCCCTGTCACTCATTAGTGCTAATTAGAGACTGCGGGAACAGGGTTATTGGATTGGAAAATGCTGATTCCCTCAACAATTTCATGTGGGACTGGATGAAGATGCAGCCAAATGAAAGGCTACAACCTCCCGTACTACAGGACAAGGCGTCAGATGTCACAATCGGCCATCTTGGTTGTGCTAACCTGACACAGGACAAGGGGAAGGGTGTGTGTGTGTGATTCTAGTTGAATCGCTCCCCTGCTTGTTCACACAGGGGTGTGGTTTTTAGAGACTGCGCATGTGTATAAGTATTTATGCCCATGTGCAGCCTCTGTGTGCGAGTGGGCATGGCAAATTGATTATTTGTCTGCCACTCGCACATAGCAGAGTGGGTGGGGGGCGTGGGGCGGTCATACACATGGGAACACCTGGGCGTTCCCATGGAAATGTGCAGACCGGGTAGCTGACATCAGCTACCCGCCCGCTTCTCACACAGGGCACAGGTGTCTTACATCTGCGAGCACTTGCAAAATCATTCGATGGTCGGCAACCATCAAATGATTTTGCCCCTAATGCAAACTGCAAATGGATGTTTATGCAAAACATCCATTTGCATGTGGGTGCAATCTGCGTGCCGGCGACGGGCTGCCTTCATGCGGGCAGCGGCGGCGTTTCCATGAATTTCACAGCTTTTTGGGTCAACCTGAATGAGGGCCAAGGTGTGTTATATAAGTAGAATGTGGTCATCTTATTAAACGTACTGTACACTTCAAAAGATCAAATCAGATAGATTTTTTTTAAGTACTACATCATTCTAATTGGTTGTTTAAAATAACTGAGAGGCTTCATACTGTACCTTTGTGTTAATGATTTGTAACCATCAGAACAGAATGTCCTGAGCTTCAAATATATAACTTTTAAACAGTCAGTCAGCTATTAGGATTAATACCTGTTGAGCTGCTTTTACTGCTTAACAACAACTCACAGTATATTCAGTGTGACATCATACTGGGAGTTATAGTTCAACATAGTTATATACATAGTTAATATGCAGCAGGACTGAAAGATTTCGGCTGGAACAAATGAGAGTTCAATTTAAACTGTAAACTGTAATTTAACTCACTGGACCATTAACTGAGAGAAGCCGCGCTCATGTGCATCAGCCATACTGAGTGATGGATAGCTTATCATAGATGCTGTTAAGAGAATGAGCGCTACAGTAGCCATTACGGGGTGACATTTTTGCAGGCCACTTAATTTATGAATTATAGAAGGATCCAACAGATGTCAACTAGGATGGCTACTAAAGAATATCTGGTTGATGAAGTACGGGTATGGGTCGACTGTATGAAGGTCAAAATACATTAGGTTGACCCAGAGGCGTAACTGGAACTTTGCAGGCCCCATAGCAAAATTTTGAAAGCCCCCCTTCCCCCGGGATTGTCACACTAGAGAGAGAGGGTGTGAGGGAGAGACAGGGAGAGAGGGTGTGAGAAAGAGACATGGAGAGATGGTGTGAGGGAGAGATTGGTAGAGACAGGGAATGAGAGACAATGTCAGGGAGAAACGGGGAGAGAAAGGGAGCAAGAGAAGATGTCAGGGAGGGAAAGGAAGAGCGACAGGGGGCCAGATGTAATGCTGCTCGAGTTCGGTGGCTGTGCAGATGCGGGCCGAACTCTGACTTTAAAGGGGCAATCACTTGCAAGGTATGGTTTTGCCATGTAAGTGATTGCCCCTTTAAAAAAAACATCCAAATTCAGCCGGGAGAGAAAGAGAGACTGTTAGGGAGGGGGAGAAAAGAGGGACAGAAAGTGAGGAGAAAGAGAAGAGAGAGAGTGGAAAAAGCGAGACTAGGGGGCAGAGAGAAATAGAGAGGTGATAAAGCGGGGGAAGGGAGAAAAAGTGTTGAGAAAAAGAGACGGGTCCAGTGGGTAGAAAGAGCTGCCAGGTAGAGAGAAAGAGGAGATACGGTAGGGGAGAGAGTGGGGGTGTGGGAAAGGTCAGAGAGTGCGGGTGTAGGAGAGGGGACAGGGGGGAGAGAGAGGGGGTGTGGGAGAGGGGACACAGGAAAGAAGAAGAGGATGGGTAGAGAGCAAAATCTTGGAAAGACTGGGAGGTGGGGGTTGAGAGAAAGCAAGAAGAGAGGTGAGACAGAGGGGATTGAGAGAGCCATGGGGAGAGAGGTAATATCTGGGGGAGGGGAAGCAATGGGGGTTGAGGGGAGGGTGGAGACCAGGGGATTTCACAGGCATATGTTTGTCGTCATTGTGCCCCCCCCCCCCCCCCACCGTACAAACGGCAGGTCTTCCACTCACCAGCCATCACCCATTGCACTGCAGTGCCATGCCGCCACTCTCCACTGCTGTGTGCCGTGCGGGCCTCTTGATGCGGCGCCGGCACTTTGTAATGTGGCGCCGCCTGGTCTCCAGACACGGACACAAGTACTGGCATTTCATAGTAATGTCAAATTATTGATTGACACGTTGACTATTAGATCTGACTATAAGTGGTGGTGGTCCTAAAGAACGGTCAATGGTAACATAAAGTTTAAACACACACATACCAAACAGCCACTGGTGAACAACTATCTCATGCAGGTGGTGTAACCAATCTCCCGTCCAGGATAATGGGTTTAATGACATATAGTATAATACATCATATGTTGGGAGAGCACACCCACTAGCTACTTAAAACTATAAGTAACCATTCTTTACCACCAAATCCAGGCCCTAAGTCGCAGCAGCACCACACCACAACTGAAACTCTCACCATCTAGTACTCAACCAACCACACAAGTCTGTTAATAAGATAGCAGCGCCCTCAGAGCTGCTGAAACCTGAAGTCATTGTGACGAATGATGCCCCAGCATTCGCCACCAACAAATACCTGTCAATTGCCACATTGATCTTTTATGGGCTCCATCCAAGTGAGGATGAGATCTGTCATTACGTCACACCCTCCTGGGAATCAGAGACGACCACACCAGCTGACAGGAGGGCAACACCTGCGTAATGATGTGCCGCCCATGTATAATGACCGCCAGCAGCTCTAAGGCAATATCACCACCAACGTCATTGCCACCCAAATGCAGTATCAGCACCTCTGGACACCAAATTCCTGCAACGCTCGCAACAGCTGACCCTGTCACGAGCACCAACGCATCCCTCTAACTCCTAACCACCTAACCAAGCCAGCCTATGGAAAAACACCCAAGTCAGAAGCCAACCGGGAGGCCCGCAAAACAAACAAATGGCCCATACCCCACATCTACTTGATATCCAGTCCACCTGAAAATACTGTATGTCCAGCAAAACACTGCAAACAACCACAACCACACACAGACAGACTAGACAGTAGGAAAAGACCATGGACAACCAGACCTTGAGGCGCAAATACAAAACTCCCGGAGTAAACTAACAAGCACACCATGTCAAATTGTAATTGGAAGCCAATTGTGCCCCTGGGGGAAAGTGAAAGACATCAAGACTCCTGCAGTATGTTGACCAGTGGTTAGCCCTCCAGTTGACTATGGTCTGACAGAAAAACAAATAACCCAGGACAAATGTACGAGCGAAAAGCTGCAGAGCCCCATCAACCCAAAGCATGATGTGGTGACCCCCAATCCTAAAGGAATGCATACCAAACTCACTCAGCTTGAGGCCCAGCAGCGTGAGCCCGCAATTCAACACATGACAGAACTGGTATTTTGACAATGGTGATCCATCCTCGTACATCAACCAAGCTCCAGGATGGTTGATGCAAAAAGGCTCTCGCCAGTTCTACAGGGCACACACCTTCCACCTAGCATGGGTGTGGCGATCCCATCTTGGATCGCTGCAGGGGGCACAATACTAATTCAGACTGTACCACAATGTCCTTTGCAGTTAGGGGTGAAGGCAACTGCTTTGAAGAGACCACCAGCTCACTGATTCCGTGACATATGCCAACTGAAATAACAAAACCTTGTAATGGGAATGGCAGACATCCCGAGGGATCCCAACAGTGGGGTCAGGCAGGGCAGTGCAATCAGCAAACCCAGGACAAGAACAGCGCCAACCCTGCAAGCCCTTGACACTAAGAAGGACAGAGAGGGATCAGGCATTCCATATAGGGAGGAAAACAACAATACGCACACCAGAATGTGTGGTACAGCCGCTGCAGAATGACCTACAGTAGGGAATATAAGCTCCACACAAAGGCCAACATTGCCCTACTGGGGCTCTTACTTGCTTGAGGTGCTGACAAGCTAAACTGTTCCCAATCATTCTATCCTGCCTGAAAGCAGCGCAAAGTCCTCGGGCAATGGCCCACATGGCTCCATGCTGACCTGAGCACCTGCCAAACATAAGGAGGTCAGGGGTCACCGACCAAATCCCTAGCCAAGGCCCTAAACCCTGCCAGTCACATCTAGACAGTGCGTCAGCAATGGTGTTCTCAACACAAAATGAATATTCATGAGAATGCAACCAAGCAGGACAAAAAACGAACAACCGGAAGAGATTAACAATTCTGTCGGTTGCTAGCCCGCACCATGCCCAGGTCATCGCACCAAATCACAATGCTAGAATCTGTAGCCCCACAACTCTGAAGCCACTACAATAGGAACAGCTCTAGCAACAGCATGTTCTTTGTAAGGCCTTCGCGTATCCACTCCAGTGGCCAGCATACCAGGACCCGTGGAGGAATGCTCCGAAACCAACAGCCCCCGTAGCATCCGTGAACAGTTGTAGCTGTTGACTGCTATGGATGGGAGTCGGCCAGATCAAGACTCCATTGAACTGATCTAGAAAAAATAAAAGCCACTGGGTAAATGGAAGCTCATGAACCAGAACAAGTTTGGGTGCAGCTGAAGCAATCGTAAATCCGATTCCACATCTACAGTATCTTTGCCAATAGTGAACCCTCGCCAGACCCACGTATAAGCGACAACGCTTGGTCAAATGATTGATAACGCACTGACACATTTTCATGGGAATAGCATTGTTCACGAAGATCCGACAGGGTGGGACAAATGCTGAATCAGCCTGTATTTGTCAGCCTCCTTTTTAGGGACCACACCCACCGGGGAAAGCACAAAACCCACGATGGGAGGGGCAGGGAAGGGGCCAGCCATTCTACCCAAACCAACTTCCTTGGATACTTTTTCCAATACCACCTGAGGCATCTCAAAGGCAGACTTGAGGTTCCTAGGTACCACGGCCGACACCTCCCCGTAAACTGGAAGGCAAAAGCCAAAGCTGAAACTGGAATCTAGAAAATCAGCTCCTTCCCTGCGTGGGTACATTCACAGCCATGCGGTGGATGCATACAGGGAATGCAGCTTTACTTAGGCCTGGGAGCATTACCTCCCACCTTGGGCCGGGGGCACTCCTTTGCTGAATGGGGGCCCTAACAACATGTGTATGCGAGTGGGACTCTACAACAGGCCCCCTGCCGAGCAGCCAGCTCCGTTGAATGAGAAGCACCTACCTGTACTCGCAGGCATGGAACTGCCTTGAAAGGGAGCGCTGTGGGTGGTTCCCAATGAGAGGGGAAGATGACACTTCAACCCCATCCATATCTCCACGTCTTTACACGTGAAGTCAGTGACAGCAGAACCCGACTGTTTGCACTGGAATCCATGAAGAATCGCCATCGGACAGAAACATTGCATGCATCATGTGCATGTAGTGAACAATCTTCATATGCTCCTGTGGTTTTGTCTCCAAATAGCAGGCAGCGACCAGTCTGCCACCTGTGATAAGTACAATACGCCTCCTCGACTATGCCCCCATGATGCTTCACCACCCTATAGTCCTTCTTGGACTGGGCTGTCATCGTGAGGAAATTAATGTATTTTCCCTACCGAATCCTGTCCTTAATACTAGGATGCAGAACCCTGAGAACGGCCATGTTCTCGCAATGTACCACATTCCCTTTTGGGAATATTGGAGGGCAGGAGCTACCACTAGTGGACTGGGAGTGACGACACTGTCGCCCAGACTGACGATGGTGTATCGGAACTGGAGAAGGAGGAAGAGGCGCGATGCTTGCACTTTCTTACATTAGAGGATGACCCACCTGAGGTACCTGCAATAGGGGCTTCGCCCACTACATGACGACCGGAACAGGCTCTAGGGAAACAGTTACATTTGGAGCATCTAACACAACATCCGAAGGCACATTGGGAGCAGCAGATGAAGACTCCTGCGTGGGCACAGCAATAGGGGTCTGGAGGCCCAAGGTTGCAAGGAGCTGAGTGGCAACAGAACTTGTTGGCCCCTGCGTAGGCACCAGCTGGGGTGCCGGCACTGCCGCCGGTGTACTAGCACCCTAGAGTTGTGGTGAAAGCTAGCTCAGCAAAGGGGCTACAATTCCCACAAATTGCTGTATAGCCTGAAGCAACACTACAGGATCTGGCGCTTGAGGGCCAGATAGCCTCATAATGGTGGCTGCTATATCACGGGCTGGTCCCGTGACAGCCGCACTGGGCTGAACAAGCATGCCCCTGGCTTACTGCATGGCTGCGAGGCCGACTGCGAGCCATCTGCCCCGACTCCCCAGCCACAGCAGAGCACACAGCGGGAAGACATGCAGGAGCCGCCGGACCCTCTCTGGCGCGTGCACCTGCGGCAGCCACCACAGAGCACCTCGGAGCGGACATTCAGGAGACCCCCGCGTCGCCACTGCATTCCAGCTGCAATGAGTCACTGGTCCAGGAGGCACGGCGAGCAGCGGGTGGGGTGTGAGGCCATTGGCACCAAGCAGCAAGAGGGAGAGAAGGAGAGATCAAGGATTAGGCAGATAAAGTGTGAAAATAGTATATGGACAGAAGGGAATACTGTAGATAGGAATAGATAGAGAAATAAAGATCAAACAATAGGAACAACAATATAGCACACAGTATATAATTTGGTGAAGAGTTACCAAAAGCAGCAACTTGCTTGTCCTTGGTAATACACCAAAGAGGGCTGTTAGATCACTTCCTTCCTGCCTCCTTCTAACTGCCCACCCCTCACCTTTTGTACCTCATTGGCCAATGCTCCATCATCAGATCTCACAGTAAACTAACAAAAAGCTACTTAAAGTGAAAGCATCTCCTGAACCCTTAAGTGGTTTATGTAACCTCTGTGCTTAATCAGCCATCAGCTTTCCTTCTTAAGGGCTCTTGTTATGTTAATTAATGAACATTAACACTGCAGAAGTAATGCAATAGAACAAAATGTCCACTGCTCAGTGCAAGTGTCTTTTCAAGGTTTACAGAGCAAAGCATTCTGTACAAAGTGGAATGGGCCATCTTGGACAATCTGCACATCCAAAATTAGCAGTTGTCATTAAGAAGAAGGACTTAAATAACTACAACTAGTAATATGGGCTCAGCGCTGTAATAAGCGCTCCCAGCGCCCCCTGTGTTGGCCCCGCCTCCTTTTCATCAGGTGCCATTACTAGTGTTTGAACACCATGGCAACAGCACCTTGCACCCTGTGCAATTAATAGAATTGACCTCTAAATTTCCTATCCCATGGACACATCCAGGGATGCCAACAGTGCCGCCGGGTTCCGGTAACAAAAAGGGGGCATGGCCTATGGGAGGGAGATTGGCCACGCCACTGTTTTTTCTTTTCTGGCTAGCTAACCCAGGCCAGGGTAAAAAGTAAGCCACACCCCATATTGGCGCCACTGTTTTGTCAGATGCCAGTTAACCTAATAGTCTATTTTTTGACCCCACCCAAACACAGAGAGAACATACAAGCTCCACACAGGTAGTAATTAAACTATTGACCCCGTAAGGCAGTAATGCTAAATATTATACCAACTTTGCTGCTATAATACTAATATATTGTTTCACAACCAGTGCTTGCCCAATTTACAAGTAGAGCAGTAATTCACTATTACGTCAATTAGAATGTGTGCAAGAAAAGTTTACTCTTGTGCACTTAAGGGGCCCATTTATCACAGCGATTACATCAGCCCAACACGCAATGCAATAACTAACTACATTGCATGGATGTTTCATATATCGTATGCAGGGACAGATCGTGCGATAAAGAATTTTTTCACCAAAAATACTCCAATGCTGTACGGAGCATGCCCCACCATTGCCACTATCACCACCATCACCCCCTCCCATTGTGATGCCCCCTCACGGTGCAACCCCCCAATTCAATGCTTGTATACTCACCAATCACCTAAGATTGACTCCTGCAGCGCTGCCAGTCTTTGGGACTTACTTTTTCTGTGACCCTCGATGCTTTAAAGTGAGCAGCCGCTTTGCAGCATCACTACATCAGGGGGCGCAGCAAGAGCCCCTGGGGACCAGCAGACCTCACCGTAACAGCAATACCTGGACCCTGGGGAAGTATGTTTTTAGTTTTACACTGTGATCAGCTGATCAGCCTAGCCTGTCCCCCACACAGCTTTCTCTTCTTAGGAGCAGAGAAAGCTGTGCAGAAGCCCTGAGTCACATCTGAGCCCAGTGATTCACCAGGTGAAGCTGGTTTTCACACCCTTTTTAGTTTCACCTTGATGTACTAAAGGGTTTTTGTAGCCGTTTTTGTTAAAAAAATTCTCCAAACCCGTCAATTCACATTTTGTTAGTAAGCAGATTGCATTTCCAATACTTATAATGGGAAATGTGATCTGGGGAAAATTGACTAAGAAAAAAATGTAAAAACAAACAAACAAACAAAAAAAACCTGGGCTCAGATGCAAATTGATACCTTATGCACAGCTTTCTCTTCCCCTGGGGAGAGAAAGCTGTGCAGAAAATGGGCCACGGTGATCAGCAACTGTGTGTATGTCTGATAGACACACAGGCTGATCACAGTGTAAAAAAAAAATGTAAAACAATAAAAAAAATCATACTCGCCTTCTCAGAGTCTGGGGATCACTGCTTCAGTGAGGGGTGTCAGTCTCTAGTGCTTCCTGCTACACTGTGACCCCAGTGCAGTAAAGTGGGGGTCACAAGAGAAAGAAGCCCGAAGACCAGTGGTGGTGGGGAGGGTGTTGGGGCAATTAGTAATCATTGTGATGGGGAGGGTGGGAGCCAGCGGTGGTGTTAGCGGCAATGGAGGTGTGTGCGCAGTACAGCTATTTTTCATGAAAAATACCCTGATGGTGCTACGGAGACCCATCGCAGAAACAGAGCTTTAACGTAAGCTCTTTCCCTGCATGCAATAATTGATACATTTGAGCAATGTAGTCAGTTATCGCATGGCAAGTCGGGTCAATGCCATTACATCCTGATCTGATTTGGACTCCTCTGCTTTTGTGCACCACTGCATGGAAGGATACAGATACAGGATACAAAATATGGAGGTGTACAGTATTTATATGCCCCTTATTACATCACAAACAGCCTAACCATAACCACCCCACCCCCCCCCCCAGCAGCCTATCCTTGACCCTCTCGCCCCCCTGCAGCCTATCCCCCCTTCTAAGTACCTAACCCTAACTCTCCATTCCCACAGCCTAACCCGAACTTCCCCCTGCAGCCTAACCCCTCTGACGGCCTAACGCTAAGCCACCCACATACTTACAATTGGGAAACTGGCAGTTGTGATTCCAGTGTCAGCATCTCCATCAATGTTGGGATTCCAGCTCGGTTCTTTAGCCCGCAAGTCAGGATTCTGCCATTGGTTTTCTGATTGGTGGCCTCCCGACAACTAGGATATTAACCGCATCCCCTTCCCGGTTTGCATCGTCATTCTGTAGAAAGTAATTTCTCGCCTCTTATATAAGTATTTCAATAAATAAATGTAAAGCTGGGACAGGGAGAATTTAATGCCAAATCGCATATGCCAAAACATGAAATTAGGCTACCTTTGTAATTAGGCAAAGAATGGTACTTGTTTCCTAGCACGGCGCCCGTTGGGTCCCATCGCATACCTTAACTTAAGGTATGCGATGGGACCCGACTGACCCGATTTCGGACTTTTAAACAGCTTTCCCGACAATTGAAAAATCGGGTCCATCACGACCGATGCGACCGACCTGATTTAACATTCTATGTAATGTTAAATGGCCGTTTAAAATCGGGTCCATCGCATGCCATTATAATGGCATGCGATGTGACCAATGCGATGGACCTGATTTTACATAGGAACCAATGTTAAATGGCCCCCCATACCCGATTTTCGATTGTATACCCACTCTGATGGGTAATTTGTATGTCAAATGCCCCCCATTGTTAACGCCACCCCACGTTGAACGCCAACCCGAAGCGTGGCAAGTGCAGCGAGCCTGCGAGGGGCGGCGGTACGCGTCCTCTGACCTTTTCATACCCCCACTATCCACATCGGCGTGGAGTTGATTTTATATAGTGTGGCGAGCGCAGTGAGCCACCGAGCCCGAAGCGTGGCGAGCGCATGCGTAATACCTGTGAAGTAATGCGCGTCCCCTCGCTCGCTGCGCTCGCCACACATCGGGCTTGGTGGCTCGCTGTGCTCGCCACACTATATAAAATCAACTCCATGCCGACGTGGATAGTGGGGGTATGAAAAGGTCAGAGGACGCGTACCGCCGCTCCTCGCGGGCTCGCTGTGCTCGCCACGCTTCGGGTTCGCGTTCATCGTGGGGTGGCGTTAACAATGGGGGGGCATTTCACATATAAGTAACCATTAGGGTGGGTATACAGTTTAAAAATGGGGTCTGGGGGGCATTTAACATTGAGTCCAATGTAAAATCGGGTCTCAGGGACCATTTAACATTGGATCCAATGTAAAAATCGGGTCGGTCGCGTCGCATCGAATCGCATGCAATGCGATTGATCCGATTTTTCTGACCCGATGGCATACAATTAAAGTCGGTGGCGCCGTGCTAGGAAACAAGTACCCAAAGAATTTGTAAACACTTTGTCAACCGCTCATCTCTTCAAGATAAATTGATATTAATTAATTCTGGATGTATGGTAATATTTAACTAACTTGCCATGCGTAGAGTACACAAAGTAAAAGCCTAATATTTTGACACATCATAAATCACATCATACCACTTATAAACAGTCTCAAGGTCTTAAGATGCAATTGAACAAGATATTATAAAATCAGTATTAGGTGTTTTTTTTATAGATTTTTTTACAAAAAAATAATCATTGAGGGGGGGTCATATATATATTGTTTAAGTCAAGGTAAATCTCTGTGGGGGGTGGTCAATACAGGATTCCAACTGTTGGAACGTCCCGGGCTATTTTCTTTCCGCTCGACTGTAACTTATCAGTCAGAATTCAATATTCTGGATCTCTAATATAGAAAACTCAGCACATTGGCGAAAACGGCCCGCATTGTCGAGAAATGGCCATGAATTCCACAATCCGAAGCCATTTTTGACAAAACAGAGCCAACTTGTTTTTAAGTCGGATCTATTTTGTTGGAAACTGCCTTCAATGCTGTCAGTAATGGCAGCATTGAATAGGCGAGGGATTGAATACCCCCTATGTCCTCCACAGACCAATTGTGGAATAAGCAGGAGCAAGGCCGATAGGGGAGATTATGCGTAGAACACAGGAGAAATTGTTCAACTTCAAAGATGTATTTAAAAATCTATAAATTATTTGGGATTTTCAAAAATGAAATGATGACCAGAGCCTGGGGTTTTCAGTAGAGATGAGCCGTTTGGATCATTTAGATTTGACTCTCAAATAGCAACTCATTGGCTAGCTAGTTGTCACATGTATTGAATAGCCAATAAGATACATCAAAACTTGTGCTAGTTTGGCAAAAAGAACGGTACTGTATAACCTAGCACGGCGCCCATCGCGTTGATCGCATGTACATCGCATGCCATTATAGTGGCATGCGATACCTGCGATGCGATGGGTGCGATTGTAGCGATTTTACATAGGGAACAATGTTAAATTACCTTCCAATCAACCAGATCAACCCAATGGACCCGATTTTACATAGGGAACAATGTTAAATTCACTTCCAATCAACCAGATCAACCCAATGGCCCCAATTTTACATAGGGAACAATGTTAAATTCCCTTCCAATCAACCAGATCAACCCAATGGACACGATTTTACTTAGGGAACAATGTTAAATAGCCCACAGACCACAAATTGAATAGAATAACCACCCTGAAGTGTGAAACCCCCCCCCCCATTGTTAACGTCACCCCACGGTCAACCAGAAGCGTGGCGAGCGCAGCGAGGGGCAGCGGTATGCGTCCTCCGACCTTTTCATACCCCCACTATCCACGTCGGAGTTAAGAATAGAAAGTGTGGCGTGCGCAGCAAGCCACCGAGCCCGAAGCGTGATGAGCACAGCGAGCCCTGCGAGGGGATGCGGAATACATGTTAAATAATACGCGTCCCCTCGCGGGGCTCGCTGCACTCGCCATGCTTCGGGCTCGTAATCCGCGTCCCCTCGCGGGGCTCGCAGCGCTCGCCACGCTTCGGGCTCGGTGGCTCGCTGCGCTCGCCACACTTTCTATTCTAAACTCCATGCCGATGTGGATATTGGGGGTATGAAAAGGTTGGAGGACGCGTACCGCCGCCCCTCGCGGGCTCGCTGCGCTCACCACGCTTCGGGATGACGTTGACCGCGGGGTGACGTTAACAATGGGGGGGGGGAGCATTTCACACTTCAGGGTGGTTATTCAATTCAATTTGTGGTCTGGGGGCTATTTAACATTGTTCCCTATGTAAAATCGTGTCCATTGGGTTGATCTGGTTGATTGGAAGGGAATTTAACATTGTTCCCTATGTAAAATCGGGTCCATTGGGTTGATCTGGTTGATTGGAAGGGAATTTAACATTGTTCCCTATGTAAAATCGGGTCCATTGGGTTGATCTGGTTGATTGGAAGGTAATTTAACATTACAAACACATAAGATGCATGCGATGCCTGCGATATGCGGCAAGATACCCGCGATATAGATCGTGGGCGCCGTTCTAGGTTAACAGTACCAAAATAACTAAATCCAAACATCTCTCAGTATACTATGTACTCAAGCACTCAGAAGAAAAGGAAATCCATTTTTGTTATTACTCTTCAAGAAAGAAAGAAATATATATATATATATATATATATATATATACATATATATACGGATGGGGGGGTGTCCAGAGTGCGCTCAAGTGATACCACTTAGCCACAATCACTTGAGCGCACTCTGGACACCCCCCATCCGTGTATTCTATCTTCTGTCTCTCACTAACAGGAGAGTCGCTCCAGAGGTGCAGCTGGTCGAAAGACCGTTTCTAGCGCAATTCCTGACCATATTGTTTGTTATATATATATATATATATATATATATATATATATATATATATATATATATATATATATAGCAGCAGTGGGCTCCGGCACTCACTAAACGTGAAAACTGTTCCTGTTGCCTTCCGCAGATTTAGGAAGCATGTAGCTCCCACACAGCAGCACAGTCCGGCGGCACTCAGGATAAAGAAACTCACGACAGCAGCCTGTATATCGTCAACGTTTCAATAAGCTTTACTTATTTTCGTCAGGACAAAAGACTTTTCAATAAGCTTTTCAATAAGCTTTACTTATTTTCGTCAGGACAAAGGACTTTTGTCCTGACGAAAATAAGTAAAGCTTATTGAAACGTTGACGATATACAGGCTGCTGTCGTGAGTTTCTTTATCCTGAGTGCCGCCGGACTGTGCTGCTATATATATATATATATATATATATATATATATATATATATATATATATATATATATATAGGCTGGCGATGCTCGGCACTCTGGTTGTAATGGTAAGTAAGGTGTGTATTTCGCCGGGTGCCCTCTCCAAAGAATTTGGATATACGTAGGTAGGCGGGCGGCACTCTCAGTCTTTGAATAGCTAGTGGGGTATGTCCAATAATGACCCCCGCAGCCAAGTTGTGATACAACGTTTCGATTTATTATCTTCCTCAGGTACCTGAGGAAGATAATAAATCGAAACGTTGTATCACAACTTGGCTGCGGGGGTCATTATTGGACATACTCCACTAGCTATTCAAAGACCGAGAGTGCCGCCCGCCTACCTACGTATATATATATATATATATATATATATATATATATATATATATACAGTATATATATATATATATATGTATATATACTGTATGTGACTTGTAAAAGGATTAATATTAGTAAAATAAAGATAAAAATGGCATAAAGCATCATTTTGCATTAAAATCAAACATTGTTCATAAATATTGTAGTGGAAAATATTGTAATAAATCTCTTCATGCATAGTATACATTGAGACCGGGTTACATATAAGAGAAACAGTGATATTTACCAGCTGTACTGCATGTAAATTGTTTGTATAACTAATCTTTATTATATGCAAATTACAACATAAATGCTAGGTTAGAAGAAAATACAATGCTGCAGGCTGTGATATCAGGTGTACCAGACTTTCCTCAGACATACCGAGACACAGATTACAAGTGGATGATATGATATCAAAGGTAATATCCATTCTTTGAACACCATAAATGCTAAAGGCTGTGATATCAAGCATAACAGTCTTGCCTCAGACTTATTGAGACAAGTTTTTTAGGTTATATGACAGCCAGGCTAGTTATATATAACACAAAATAAATTGGTAACACAGTTTAATAGATATTAGGCAGACATATCTGCATTATAGGGGGACTGCTGTCATTCCATTTGCCTTGGCAGTGAATGGCCAATGAGTGGGGACATTATGATGGAGAACAGTAGAACAGTGACATGCGGTGGTGGCTGTGTATAGGGAGGCACCTCAACTCATCGCGCCCCCCACCTCGGCAACTACCGCTGATACACACACCCCCTTTGCCAAGCCGCCATGTTTCTGTAAAGCAATGTAATAAAGAACATACAACCTCCCCTTCTCTGAGTGGGATAAAATGTATCAATGATCCGTTATCAGCTGATAAAAGCTCATGCTTTTGGAGTTGACGATGATATGGAGACATGAGGGTCCTCCTGTTTTTGTGTAACAGGGAATGCCATCATGGAATAAAAGAAATCCATCAATGGGCAGAAAATCAGGGTAGAAAGGTGTTGTGTGGAACTGAGATGCCCAGTTTTAGGGGGTTATTCTGGTTCACTGGATGGGGGCAGTTGTAAAATGTGCAGAGATAATTAGATTTGGGTGAGTTACTGTATATATGCAATATAGATCTCACTTTGAAGTAAAACCCCACCCAAATCTAACTCTCTCTGCAGAAGTAACATCTACCCCTCCCCCCCCCCCCTGCAGTGCACATGGTTTTGTCCATTTGAGAAGGAATTTGGCAGGAGTGAACCAGAATAACCCCCATACATGCTGTAATACCAACTGGTAAATTCTTACTGTACAGTATATTGGTTGCATCATCGAAACATACACCTCTCAGTCATCGCCTGGGAATGCCCATCACTTTTCCACCGCATTTCTTATATGGTTTGTCTCCATCGCAACAGCGCCTTTGAGTGTTTATGATTTGTCACCAGCACAGATGCAAAATATCGCTCAACTGCCGGAACATCAACGTTGCATGCGGATTGCATGTGACTCTGATTTAAGCCCTGAATCCAATCACTTTTTTGGTGGCACAAACAAAAACTTTTAATTACAGTATTTGTCCTAAATTAAAAGATTAATTGCTTTGCAAACATCAAAGTAAAAGTAGCAATTGATTTGAAGATTTTAAAGAAATGCACTGTCAGGAAGAATTATTTGCAGAGGTGTTTGAAATAAATAAAAAATTATATTACTACACTTTTTTAATAGAAATATATTGGGTTTCATTTAATTCTATAATTTTAAGTGATCAACATACTGGCCCTGCACCAGCCTATACAGTAGTGCTTCTGTGTGTAAAAAGTAAAAGAAAGAGGTGTGAGGTCCCTACTCCTAAGCATAACCAGCCCCATGTTCTTTCATGCAGTGCTGTGTTTTACACTTAAGACCCCCATACACTAGTGAGATTTGGTCCGATTTGACCCGATTCCGAAGGATCGGGCTGATAAAACGGACCAAATCTCATGTTTTAACATCCCGTCTGACCCAATGCACTGATGCGGCCTCCCATTCATTTGTATGGGAGTTGTTTTACTGCAGGTCATCTCCAGGCTTTTCTGGATGGCTCTCTGAGAACACCGCTGTCCGGCTCCCCCGGCCCATGTCCGCTCATCGCTTCTGTGAGTCCCCCTCCCGTCACTCTTCATCCCCCTGCCGGCTTCCAGTGCCCCCCCGCCCGGCTACCCTCCGATGTTCGGCTCCCCAGGAGTTGCATGTGATAAATCGCAGAAGAAGCTCCTGTCCGCCAGTGCGCCAGCTCAGGAGATCCGCCATTAGTTCAGGCTGGCTGACAGGCGCTCCATCTGTAGTTCACTTTTCAGCTGTAAGTACCATTTGGGTAATTAAAAAATTAAGTGATTGCTGTGTAGTTTAAGGTCCCAATAAGACAGTCCGGTCCATGTATTTTTCATTCCATCCACAAGTGTACCAGATAAGGCAGCCATGTTGGGCACACTATGACGATTACACTGTGAGAGGTGAGCCCTATAAGGACCCAGTGCAGATATGGGAAAGCGGGTGCGTGTGTGGTAGTATGATATACAGGGAATGGAAACATCCACGTGAAGCACATCCTGCCAGCAGAGGAATCATCCGAGGCAACCAGTTGGGGGGCAGTGCGTAGGTCATTGCTGGCAGGGTGTGTAATCAGTGAACATATACATTGCAGGAACAGCACACTGAAAGAAATTCACTGATGGAGGGGGGGGGGGGGGCAAAACTAAAAATAACTTGATAAGAACACCTTTGCAGGGGACCACGAAAGGGGGATAATTTGGAAATCATTATAAATGTATGCAGCAGTGCAGTGGGTGTGAGAAAGTGGTGAGCACATTCACATATGCTGGAAGTGTTGCTACACAGGCCTGCCCTGGTGCTCTCCCCCACATCCCCCAGCTCACCATGAGGGGTAGGCCTGGGAACAGTCGTGGTGTTCTCATACGTAGGGGTGGTGGGCCTGGTCCAGGTTTTTTAATGGTAAAGGTGAGGAGAAGCAACATAATGATTCTGAGTTTTGTGGTTGTAATGCTGTCCTTCTGTAGTAATGTTGGTTTGTTCCTTCTGTTTTCCTGGTTAAACGCCAGTATAATGCTGCTATAGATTTTAAGCTGACACTTTATAACTAGACACTAAATATACTAGACACACTAGCATCCTAAAGGACTGGCGTCCAAACCCATCCGAAACTATAGTGTTTGAGGGGCAACTATGCTTTTTCCATACTGTACTTGGTTTATTAGAACATTTTTCTTTTAATCTGGTGATGCTGTGGTACATTTTGAATTAAGGCACTTTGACGTGAACTGCTGAGCTAGGCTTTCCAGTTGTCAGAAATTATTTCACACATACCGTTGTTAGAACAACGATAATTGTTCTGGACTTACGACACGTTGTATCTTTGATTTATTAGAATGCCATCTTGCTGAAATTTGCAAGTAACAGAATGAATGTCCTATTTATATAGAAATTTCCTTTGTTTACATTATTATTATTATTATTATTATTATTATTATTATTAGAATTAATACAACATTAATGCAGCCATGAAAAAAAAAAGAATGAGCACCCACACATGCGAAGTTTACTATTTTATTTGGAAAGGTAACGTTCACAAGAGTAGAGAGTGAGGCTCATAAGGATATTGGTTGTGTTAGTAGAAGTTTGAGTACAGTAATATGACATTAGTCCCAGAATTATGTGCGGCACACTTGCCGACTTCTTCGCTGCTCCGCTGAGTTGACGTAACAGGGGAGCCTTGTAAAATGGGGCTGTATGGGGTTGTAGAGACACAATTGCCTCAGAGCAGCCCCAAACTCACTATGCAATGCCCACATTACCAGCATTACCAAGCAGGGGGTGGGTATATTATGACGAAATTCAGTGCATATCACATTATCATCCTGCCCACTTTTTCGTCTGTGAGCAGGGGTGTGTGAGGAGACCAGTGGGGGGGCCAAGTGGAGGAACGAGCAGACCGTGGGAGACTTGTGTCAGCAGTGGCAAGCCTCCACACTCCTGACAGAATCTCCTCCAGTGTGTCCATGCTCCCAGCTCATGTGCCCCCTTAACCCCCCCAGCATGTGAATATCATTTATTTTATTTGGATGCTGTAGGACAAGAGATCCAGTGAAAGATGAAGTCTTGCCATGTAATTCAAGATGCATTGCAGCAGGTATATATAAATTAATGGAATATCAGGTAGGGGGAGGTTGCAGTAGTGGAGGCAGACAAATATGAGAGAATGGATGCCAATTTATTTGTTTGGAAATAAGAAGTCAAGTCTGATATCAAGTCAACAACTATGAGCATTGAGTTTTTCGATGATGAGTATAAATAAGTTGTCATTCTGCTGTATAAAGTTTATAAATTCTGTATGTAAGATCAGTCTCAGTGGAATGTTGAGAGCAGTAGCGAGATTGCCTAAAGAAAGGGGCGTGGGAAGAGAAAATGAGGTAATTGTACACGTCTTTGATGTATATTGGAGGCAAATGGGCGAGAGCAATTAGGCAGGTGGTAGCGAGAGAGTATAGGTCAAGAGATTACTTCTTAAGTATAGGCTAGATAATTATATTTTTTGGGGGAGGAGAGAAAGAAAAGAAGTTGACAGGGAATGTGGTCAATGGGGTAGGTTTTAGCATACCTCCCAACTGTTCCTCCCAACTGTCCCTA
Source organism: Crinia signifera (assembly GCF_055691185.1). NCBI lineage: Eukaryota > Metazoa > Chordata > Amphibia > Anura > Myobatrachidae > Crinia > Crinia signifera. The sequence goes on along the minus strand of NC_139224.1, from coordinate 34,734,989 downwards.
TTCAGATATTGTCCCATTGTTCCTCCAATGGGCCCCAGTGTCCCGAGGGTGTGTGGGTGTGGGTTGCTGGGCATGCCACCAAAATGATTAAAAAATGAGTTCTCATGTGAGGCTACTCTCACCCTTCTGAGGCCAGACCCCTTCTCAAATAAGTCTCACAGCTTAAAAGTTGGGAGGTATATATTAGGGTGACGTGTTTGGGATACTTTATCCTTAATTACTGGGGAGAATGAACTGAGGTTCCGGAGTGTACTGTAGGAAGTGGGTGGGATGTCTGGCAGGAGACATGAACAAATATCTTGGTGTTCATTTTTCCCAAACTTTATTTTCAAAACAAATATCATACATCAGATCAGAATTGTTACCCTGTACTGCATGTTTTATTCAAAGCATTTTTTTCTGGTGCCATTTATCATTTTAAGCCACGTGTAACCCCAATTCATGAACCGTTTCGCAATCTATTTTTTGGGCAAGGTTATTGTTCCTAATCATAGTCTACATGTATAGTAAAGTTGATTTTTTTTTTTTTTATTAAAAAACTTTTGTCGGCCTTATTTGTGTTGACCATTGTCAAGTCGACAATTTGACCTGTTGACCTTTTGTACCTGTTGACCTTAAGCACTGTTGACTTTTTCATATCGGCCTATTGACCATTTTGACCAATTGACTGTGTCAACTTTTTGTTCCTGTCAACCTAATGTATGACGACCATATGGGTTAGAAATATTGACAATAGGAAACCGACACCGCAAACAATTTTTTTTCTTAAACGAGATTAAACATTGATTTTATTTATTATATTCATCTTATATTTGGTATTGCTGTACATTGAACACAGCACTTTATTTAAATTTATGAGCCTGATTTCTAATATAAAGCTGCTTTTACATTCTACACTTATCGGGTACAGAAAAATATGTATGACCTTTTTTAGACCTATTGACTGTTGAACTATTATCTGTATTAAAAATTAAGTGATAGGGGAAAATATAGACAATGGACAATATAGACAATATGGACAGTGAGCAGTAATCAGTGATGAGGCATGGTAGAGCCTAGGTTACAAGACTGTAAAGTCAGTGAAAACATATGAAAGCCCTTGGGGCAGATTTATCAAGCTTCGAAAAGTGATACAATGATACAATGGGGAGTCACAGTGATAAACACCCAGCCAATCAGCTGCAATGCTACAGGCTATTTTTGAAAAATGACAGGTAGAAGCTGACAGGCAGCAGCCCAATCTTGCACAAAAGTGTTTGAAGCCCCAAAGGGTAGCAAGCCTTTTGAAAAAATGTGGAATTTGGATGTGCAAAGAGTGAGAGATGTGATACCGTTGCCAGGGCCGGCAACAGAAATCTTGGGGCCCCGTACAATGATATTTCTGAGGCCCCCCACCTAATCCCAAATCCGCACAATGCTCTTCTGCATGAGCCTCATTTAACCTTTCGCTGCTCCAGATCCTGCTTCCAGCTAGTACAGGCAGTGGCCGTGCCGGGGCATGGAATCTCTGGGGCCCGTTACACCTGTCCCCCTTGACCCCCCCTGTCGCCTGCCCTGACCGTTGCCGGTATTTAAATGCAGCAATTCACACATTTCACCTGGAATCAAATTTCCTCCTAATTTGCCCCCCGTATAGTCCAGTAATGCCATCCCTCCGGTAACCCTACTTATACCAGATGCCTCCTGCTGCGTTATAATACACGTATCCCTGTTCACCTTAAAGGCTAGTTTGACACTGCATACAGACCCATGATCCATAGGTGAGCATGGTGTACACGCCCCCCCCCCCCCAAATGCTCCACAGACACTTGTGAATAGTAAAGTCACACCCAGGACCTGTTTGCATGTAAAATCAATAGGGGCACACCTACATCGGCTCAGCTTCCAAGTAAGTAGCAGTGATTGCACCTCTATCCACATCTGAATCAGCCCCAATGTGCTCCTGCACCTTAAATCCAGCTAGTTGCAAAGGGCAATGCGATAGGTGGGGTCTCAGTTGACACATTCTGGCTGTGTAAATGATTGCCGCTTTAAAAAAACTGGAGGTTTCTTACCAAATCTCTCGCTTTCTGATTCTCTCATCCTATTACATTTCACCCTCAGTCTCTGATGGTAACATCAATTACATTAAATTGTAATTCAGTCCATCATCTAAATATGGCAACAGCTCAGTTCAGAGGATCCAGAAGCCAACAGAGATGGCAAAATTGATTACAGATCAGCTCAGTTGGTCCAACAGTTGTATATAAATGGTAGTTCAGTAGTTCATTGATACATCATTATTTTTGGTGTGATATTTATTTGTGAGCATAGTAAGATTTCTGTGAAGGGTACCAGGCAAGGTGTAGAGCTGAGGTCAGTATGCAGCTACAGTATGTCTTTGTGTTGTTCTATATTCAGAATTTAATCATTTCATCTTTATACACTGTGATATTAAGGTTCCTTTACTTTAATATTAGTGTTAACAAGTGTTAAACATCTAATCAAGGGTGGGTTGCACGAAGGAGAATTCAGAGCATTTCTGAATGCACTAAACCCTGCACATCGGGGCTTTGTTGCGGAGGATAACACCAGCCTATGTTCTTCACTCTGCAGCGCTGTCGGAGGGAACTGACACGGGTCCCTCCCAGCATGCCAGGTGATCGCCGGCTTCACTCGGGACACGCGCAAAAGGATTCCCGGGTCACAGACCCAGAAGTCGATTGACGGGCGAGCATCGCAAATGACAGTTCTTATGAGTACAAATTGCATATGTTCGTGCATATGCAATTAGCACCAATGTGGTGCTATAAAGATACTGTACAAGGTAATAATAATTAATAACAATAATAATAACAATTAGGTACTGTAGGTTCCTTCTGTCAAATACTTTATTTTGAGCTATTGTTCTTTTATTCATGCTTTTTCTTTTTTGCTTTTTTAAAAATGTTTTTATGTAACTAAGGACCACACGTGACTTTTTGCTTTGTGTTTATCCTTATTATCTGGAATGGTATCGGGGTTTCTGCTCACTAGCTTGGGGCTCCGGCATAATCTCGTCTTGGTCTTCTTGTGGAGTGATCTCTGGGCTCTTAATTGATGTTGTGTCAGCTGTTGTTTTCTTGCTCCTCTACTTTTTTCATTAAGTATAGCAAACAATGCAATGCCGGCTCAGAATAGCATCTCTTCAAACTCTTCAAGTGCTTTTTAGCTGAAATGTAATTATTATGTAATTCTTTACTATGGGCAAAGTATTTTTTTTTATAAGGTCAATTCCAATACTAAACTAATGTAGTATTATTATTATAATTAATAATAATATTAATTATTATTATTATTATTATTATATATATATACAATAGCTCCCAAAGGGAAAACAGCACTCACCAGACTTCAGCAGTAAAGGTCATCAGGAACAGTGGGTCCCGTTTTTATTTTAGTAGATATGGAGCCTGCCGACGTGTCGGTCCTACAGGACCATTCTCAAGGCAGTTGAATTCCAAAGAGGCAACAAAAAACAGCATGGAAAGGGGTAACAGGGACAGGGAGCTGCTGCCTGGTGCCCTGCTTTATAGGGAGTGAACACTCCCCCTGCCGAGTGCGTTCCACGGTGTGGAACGCATGACGTCACTTCCGGGTGGGACCGGAAGTGTGTCGCCGCGATGTAGTGCGGCTCCGATTGCCGGTGTTAAAGGCAATCGGCGGCGGGCATCCAGCTAACACATAGGCCGCTGTTAGATGGCCAGGGGGGCGCACGGGTGAAGTGTCTGTATGTAAAGGAAACGAGTGCGGATCGCGCTGGTGGGCTCGGTTCAGTGCATGGCCCAATCACTGCCACTGATTGGTGCCTGCACATCACGTGACCCACCAATGTAAACAAATCTACGTCTATGCAGCGTGTGTGTATATTAGGATGCAAGCAGGGACCAGGCAAAGGGAAGGGGGGGAAACAGGGAAGAGGTCTTATTCTCCATACAATGTACAATACATAAAGGAGTGATATACTGTAACAGTCTCAGATGATGTATAACGCAGGGTTGAGGACTGAAGAAAAAGTGCCCATAGGAGTTAGAATTTGATTATATGTGGGTGGGACACCGTGACATAACCCCTATATATGTAGTCATCATATAAGCCCATATAAGGCATTAATGTGGAAATGGGCCGGCCAGTTAGCATAAGATAATTTGGGCCCTTATTCTGATCGGTGCGGCCGGAGCCGCATATGCGGCTCCGACCGCACCAGACGAATCCCCGCCTTCCATACGGATCGCCACGGCCGTCCGTACGCGGCCATGTGGCGATCCGCATGATTGTGGACGGGGATACGCCTCCTCCATGGTGGGAGCAGCCCCTGCATTCGATGGTCGCCGAACATCGAATGCAGGGCCGCACGCTCCACCAGGTCCCGCAACACAAGACCACACGGACACTTGTCCGTGTGAAATCTTGTATGGGGGCGGGCAGCTGACATCCGGCGATGTCAGATGCCCGCCCTGTACCCACGCGTCATAGCCTCATTAGCATGCGTACGCCCCGCGTTTGCATGGGAACGCCCATGAAACGCGGGGCGTATGCATATGCAAATGAGGCTTCGTAGCCCCTCACACCCCTATCCACCCCCTTTGCGGCGGACAAAATACGTGTACGGCGATTTCGGCTGCACATGCGCAGAGTGGCCTCTGCACATGCGCAGACCGAAAACATCGGCGGAACGGCCGCATGCGGCCGTTACCGCTTCAACCAGAATAAGGGCCTTGGAGAGGCACATAGGGGACAAAAAAATGTGAAAAAAATGAAAATTAATGAAAAAAATGAAAAATGCACATAATATAAAGAATGTACATAAAGTAATGAAAAAAATGAAAAATGCACAAATGAAAAAAATGGGAAGAAGGAAAACATATATACATATATAAAAAAATGTATATATAAAAATTATATAGAAAAAATGAGTAACCAGGACACACACGCGTGTGTGAACACTTTTCACCACTTAACTGCAATGGGGTATAATAGCGGTAAACAAATTATGTGGGGGTGTCTCCATGAATGCCTCCCTCTTATTTGGATCTATTCTATTTATGGGTCAATGGACCTCTGTGTGTTTACATTATGGTGGGATGAATATATTTGGTGGGGGGGCCCAATCTTATTATCTGGGGCGCACGTCCGTTAGCGTCGGGTGCGTGCGTCGCATGGATTAAAGTGAAGTGAAAAGAAGGGGAAATGAGGTGTTCTTTTTGAGATTGAGGAGCGCAGTCCTCTCGTTGGAACTCAGATTGTCAAATCTAGTGTGGGTTTGTTTGGGTGTGGTGTCTCCAGTGAACAGTCAAGAGAAGGTCTTAATATTGGGGTTCGAGGAGATGGGGTCGAACGTTGAAGGTTTTTTAAAAGGTAATTAGACTCTGGGTGATTTGGTGGGTGGGAAATGTTCCCTGAGTCTGAGTTTGCGGGTAAACTTAAAGAGATCAACAGTGGATTCAAACTTGTCATGGGGGTATGTGGGGACAAAGGAAAGTTCCTTGGCCAAGAGATGCATGGTGTGAGCGTCTAATGGAGTGGAGGGTAAATTGAACACTAGTTCGGTTGCCTTCTCCTGACTATGTGGCTTAAACCGCCCCTTCCGGGGGTGTGGCCTACGTGTTCTTAGACTGGTTGATCTATTTGTGTAAGTGAATTCTGTCCTAAAAAAGGACGTCTGGGGGGCCGTATATCAGTATTATCGGTGTCGGATGCTGAGGCAGACGAACCTGTGTCTCTACCAAAGGGTGCTCTGCGGTTATCACGCCTCTGTCTGGAGAATCTCTGAGTCCTCTGTTGGCCCGTATTACCCAGAAGCCACCTATACACAGAATGGTTTTGGTAGTCAGAGGCTACTGTGGCTAATTTTTTACGTTTCTACTTGTACCCGTAGTTTTTCAATCAGATTGGTGGAATGTTCGTTCCGGATTGTGGCCAAATTTCTTACGCTGAAGTTGTCTATTTCAGCCTTAATACCTTTGAGTTCGGTCCCCACCTCCTCTATTACAAGGAGCATCAAGTCTTGAGAACACTTATTGAGTACCCCACACCATCTACTGCAAAATATAGGGTTTGATCTGCCTATTGTGGGTATATTCTGAATTCTAAAACCCCTTGGGATTTGTTTATTACGGTGATACTCAGATAAGAATTGGCCGTGTAGTGACAGGTCAACCTCACGTTTCTTGAGTCTGAGCAGTCGGAAGTATAGATATGAGGCGGATTCCCCAGGTAGGGAGTCAAAGTCAATTTTGTCAAATAGAACCTTATCTGCGTCGTCATCAGTAAGTGAGACAAGGCCGTGCTTGGCTTGAGATAACAGTTGGTCGTCAATGAGGCCTGGTGTGCTAAATGCCATACCAGGGTTGGGGGTCAAGAAGTGATATATAGTCAAAGTAGAAAGAAAGGTCCCTGACACCCTTTCTAGCTCGCCTGTCCGGGTGTTACAAAAATAATGTAACGTAATTTTGCGGTGGGTGTCCGGTAAGATATTGAATCCAATATCACAATGTATGTACACAAGACCTGCACTCTCACCCTATATGGAGGTAGCCGCTGGGGTGCCATATTAATAGCAGTGTATATACAGGAACAGTGCTATGTAAATACAGGAGCTCCCAAAGGGAAAACAGCACTCACCAGACTTCAGCAGTAAAGATCATCAGGAACAGTGGGTCCCGTTTTTATTGAAGTAGATAAGGAGCCTGCCGACGTTTCGGTCCTACAGGACCATTCTCAAGGCAGTTGAATTCCAAAGAGGCAACAAAAAACAGCATGGAAAGGGGTAACAGGGACAGGGAGCTGCTGCCTGGTGCCCTGCTTTGGGACCGGAAGTGCGTTGCCGCAATGTAGTGCGGCTCCGATTGCCGGTGTTAAAGGCAATCGGCGGCGGGCATCCAGCTAACACATAGGCCGCTGTTAGATGGCCAGGGGGGCGCACGGATGAAGTGTCTGTACGTAAAGGAAACGAGTGCGGATCGCGCTGGTGGGCTCGGTTCAGTGCATGGCCCAATCACTGCCACTGATTGGTGCCTGCACATAACGTGACCCACCAATATAAAGGGTTTTAGAATTCAGAATATACCCACAATAGGCAGATCAAACCCTGCATTTTGCAGTAGATGGTGTGGGGTACTCAATAAGTGTTCTCAAGACTTGATGCTCCTAGAGGAGGTGGGGACCGAACTCAAAGGTATTAAGGCTGAAATAGATGACTTCAGCATAAGAAATTTGGCCACAATCCGGAACGAACGTTCCACCAATCTGATTGAAAAACTACGGGTACAAGTTGAAACGTATAAGGCTGAGCTAACTTCATTTAAACTTAATAAATTAGCCACAGTAGCCTCTGACTACCAAAACCATTCTGTGTATAGGTGGCTTCTGGGTAATACGGGCCAACAGAGGACTAAGAGATTCTCCAGACAGAGGCGTGATAACCGCAGAGCACCCTTTGGGAGAGACACAGGTTCGTCGGCCTCAGCATCTGACACCGATAATACTGATATACGGCCCCCCAGACGTCCTTTTTTAGGACAGAGTTCACTTACACAAAGAGATCAACCAGTCCAAGAACACGTAGGCCACACCCCCGGAAGGGGCGGTTTAAGCCACATAGTCAGGAGAAGGCAACCAAACTAGTGTTCAATTTATCCTCCACTCCATTAGACGCTCACACCATGCATCTCTTGGCCAGGGGACTTTCCTTTGTCCCCACATACCCCCATGACAAGTTTGAATCCACTGTTGATCTCTTTAAGTTTACCCGCAAACTCAGACTCAGGGAACATTTCCCACCCACCAAATCACCCAGAGTCGAATTACGTTTCAAAAAACCTTCAAAGTTCGACCCCATCTCCTCGAACCCCAGTATTAAGACCTTCTCTCGACTGGTCACTGGAGACACCACACCCAAACAAACCCACACTAGATTTGACAATCTGAGTTCCAACGAGAGGACTGCGCTCCTCAATCTCAAAAAGAACACCTCATTGGTTGTTAGGCCAGCCAACAAGGGGGGTGCGGTGGTAGTCCAAGATTGGACCGACTATAACCATGAGATAATGAGACAGCTAAGTGACAACAGCACTTACACCTTAGTAGACTCGAACCCCATACCCAGGTTCAAAATACAGGTGGACAATACCATCAAGTTTGGCCTTACCAATGGTTGGCTTGACCAAGCCACAGCAGACTACTTGACTGTCACACATCCCATCTGTCCCATAATATACACCCTCCCCAAAATACACAAGTGTGTCTCTCACCCGCCTGGTAGACCGATAATCTCCGCACGGAACTCACTCCTACAACCCCTTGCCATCTATGTGGACTCATTTCTCCAACCGATTGTACAAAGAGGTGACAGCTACATCCGCGACACCAGCGACTTCTTGGCAAAATTAAATGCAGTAACAGGTGACTTATCAGATGTGATCCTAGCGACCATGGATGTGGGATCACTATATACTATTATCCCCCATGAGGAAGGCCTGGAGGCACTACGCAAAGCTCTTAGTATATATCATCAACCTGCACCACCAACGGAGTTCCTACTGGATCTAAGCGAGAAAGTTCTGACATGGTGAATACACTGAACGCACTGGACCATTCAGTTAAATTCACATGTGAAGCCAGTGAACACTCTGTCAATTTTCTGGACATATGCATTAGCCTACACAATGGACAAATCAGCAACACCTTATTCCGCAAATCGACCGATAGGAACACCCTATTACTTGCTTCCAGTCAACACCCACCTGCTCTAAAAAACAACTTGCCCATCTCACAATTTATGCGCGTCATGCACAATAATTCTGATGAGACAAGGATGGAGACACAACTACAAGAGATGTCACATCGATTCCGTGGGAGAGGCTGTCCTGCATCCACAATAAAGAGGTGCCTGGCTAAAGCAAGAGTGAAACATCACAAACAAAACCCCAATGAGAGCGCTAAACCTGAAAGGATGGTATATGTGACCACCTTCGACCACATGGCACCAAAAATCAGTAAATCCCTACGCCAACATTGGCAGATTGTTCAGTCGGACCACCAACTCCATCTCGCCAAGGTAGCACCACCCATGATGGCCTATAAAAAAGGCCCCAATCTCAAGCAACTTCTGATGAGACCAACCGCAAAACCTGACCACTCTCAGAACAGTACTTGGCTTATGGAGAAAAAACCGGGCTGCTTCCGATGCAGCGACTGCACCACATGCAGGAGTATGATTACCGGACCCACATTCCCCCATCCTCATACCGGACAACAGATTAAAATCAGATATAAACTACACTGCATTATGGACCACCTGATATACATCTTGACCTGCCCCTGCGACCTCTACTACGTGGGGATGACGACCAGGAAGTTTAGAGAGACGGATGGCCAATCACAGACTTTCCATCCGCCAAGCCATCGACTCTGGCACAGCAGATCTCCCTGTTCCCAGACATTTCATCAAAGCTTGACACAACACATCGGACCTAAGATGTAAGCTCATCGATTGGATACCACCCAGAGGAGGGGACCGCTCCCTAACACTACGAAAGACTGAAAGCAAGTGGATCTATAGACTGGACACGATTGCCCCAAGAGGGATGAATAAAAACAATCCCTTATCCATTTTCCTTGGCTGAAGAGGACCTGACCATACCGAAAGTGAAACATTTTTTCATGAATTTTTCATGGAATTTTCGTTTATTCGGACCTACAGTTGAGGTTCATTTTTCTTTTTCTTTTTCTTTTTCTTGTTTTTCCTTTTTTTCCCCTTCTTTTCACTTCACTTTAATCCACGCGACGAACGCACCCGACGGTAACGGACGTGCGCCCCAGATAATAAGATTGGGCCCCCCCACCAAATATATTCATCCCACCATAATGTAAACACACAGAGGTCAATTGACCCATAAATAGAATAGATCCAAATAAGAGGGAGGCATTCATGGAGACACCCCCACATAATTTGTTTACCGCTATTATACCCCACTGCAGTTAAGTGGTGAAAAGTGTCCTGGTTACTCATTTTTTCTATATAATTTTTATATATACATTTTTTATATATGTATCTATGTTTTCCTTCTTCCCATTTTTTCATTTGTGCATTTTTCATTTTTTTCATTACTTTATGTACATTCTTTATATTATGTGCATTTTTTCATTTTTTTTTCATTTCTTTTCATTTTTTTCACATTTTTTTGTCCCCTATGTGCCTCTCCAAATTATCTTATGCTAACTGGCCAGCCCATTTCCACATTAAAGCCTTATATGGGCTTATATGATGACTACATATATAGGGGTTATGTCACGGTGTCCCACCCACTTATAATCAAATTCTAACTCCTATGGGCACTTTTTCTTCAGTCCTCAACCCTGCGTTATACATCATCTGAGAATGTTACAGTATATCACTCCTTTATGTATTGTACATTGTATGGAGAATAAGACCTCTTTCCTGTTCCCCTCCCCTTCCCTTTGCCTGGTCCCTGCTTGCATCCTAATATACACACACGCTGCATAGACTTAGATTTGTTTACATTGGTGGGTCACGTGATGTGCAGGCACCAATCAGTGGCAGTGATTGGGCCATGCACTGAACCGAGCCCACCAGCGCAATCCGCACTAGTTTCCTTTACATACAGACACTTCACCCGTGCGCCCCCCTGGCCATCTAACAGCGGCCTATGTGTTAGCTGGATGCCCGCCGCCGATTGCCTTTAACACCGGCAATCGGAGCCGCACTACATCGCGGCGACGCACTTCCGGTCCCACCCGGAAGTGACGTCATGCGTTCCACACCGTGGAACGCACTCGGCAGGGGGAGTGTTCACTCCCTATAAAGCAGGGCACCAGGCAGCAGCTCCCTGTCCCTGTTACCCCTTTCCATGCTGTTTTTTGTTGCCTCTTTGGAATTCAACTGCCTTGAGAATGGTCCTGTGGGACCGAAACGTCGGCAGGCTCCATATCTACTAAAATAAAAATGGGACCCACTGTTCCTGATGAACTTTACTGCTGAAGTCTGGTGAGTGCTGTTTTCCCTTTGGGAGCTCCTGTATTTACATAGCACTGTTCCTGTATATACACTGCTATTTATAGGGCACCCCAGCGGCTACCTCGATATAGGGTGAGAGTGCAGGTCTTGTGTACATATATATATATATATATATATATATATATATATATATATATATATATATATATATATAGAATCCAGGGATCTGCACTCACATCCAGCCAGCTGAGGAATAGGGGTGCTCCTTAAGGAATCCAAGTTCCATAATATAGTATCAGTTCCACATAAGAGGGGGTTGACCCTGATTGCGCTTCCAATATTTGAGAACAGCTACCTCTACAGAATCTCCCCTGTTAGTGGGAGATAGATCAGAAACCAGGAAATGGAGCGTAGAGAGCACTAGTATAGATACCACCACCTTTAAGTAATTAGCTTAGGCAAATAGTAATACAATGCTAAACTTTTTTGATAACATTTATTAAAAATTATGAATTATGAAAAGACATCTGTTTGTTTCCAATTCTTTTGATGGATAACCTCATAGACAAAACCCAACGCGTTTCGTCCCCGAAGAGACTGCCTCAGGGGTACACAAGATGAGCGGTATGTCGATCTAATACAATTCTTTAAAATTCTTAAAAATTCGATGTCTCTATAGAGATCCGATATGGAAGAACATCGATATGGGCACTTGAAAAAAGGGGGGGATTTGTACCAGAGTCCAATGAAACATGTGTATCCTCCAGCTCCTCACTTCTGAAAAGGAGCTGGAGGATACACATGGTTCATTGGTGCAAAATAAATATATATATATATATATATATATATATATATATATATATATATGGAGAGATCCCCTATCTGCGCTCGGATGGATTGTAGCAGCACCTCTGAAAGATCCTCTGTTAGGCAGGCTCAGAATCAGAAAGACAGATATGAAAGAAAGTGGGGTTTCAGAGGGCGCTGAGATAGTGAAACAACTTCAATTCACATATATCATTTAATACATAAAATTAATAATAATGTATAAACACATAAAATACACCTTTCAAGATGTGACAATGTACATAAAATGTTTTTCCAAGTACATAAGTAATTACAATAGTATCTCTGGTGGGTTGGTAAGTTCGGTCTGAAGAGAAAGCCCTTCAGAAAGCCCTTTTTATGTGTTTATACATTTTTATTAGTTTTTTTTATTAAATGATATATGTGAATTGAAGTCGTTTCACTATCTCAGCGCCCTCTTAAACCCCACTTTCTTTCATATATATATATATATATATATATATATATATATATATATATATATATATATATATATATATATATATATATATATATATAGACTTCCATGGGTGCTCTCCTAAATTTAAATGCAGACTTCCATGGATAGAGGCACACGGACACCAGTCATCGTTTCAAACAAAATGTATTGGGCATGGCATAGCCCTATCAAGCGCTTTCGGGGTCGCCGCCCCATCTTCAGGATAACAGCCCGGATAAACAGGTAACCAACAGTGCAAGTTCCATCCCCCCACATTAAATAGCAAACACATTGATTACTCACCTGTCCAGATGCGGGTACGCCGGCATCGCAGCTCCGGGATCCCCATCACACTCACCAGCACTTCCTGCGTCTAGCCGGAAGCTGTCACTGGAGCACATCTTGCGTTCCAATAGATCACTTCCGCCTCCCGCTGTCAGTCCGGCAGCGTATCGGGGCTTCACACTGGAACTACTTGCACACAGCGCCCCTGCATCTAAAACAGAGAGACAAAATCATAATACAAATAAAACATAACACATAGTGCACAAATAACGGTAAATAGACAAAGACCATGGTATAACAGTAAATAATCTAGTAATGAAGCAAATTTTACATACTAATGGTATATATCCAGCAACAACTGGCTGTGAATAACCTGGCTAAGAAAAAACTTCCTATGTCAAACTATTCCAGTTGAACAACTGTTAAAATACCTGTTTATCCGGGCTGTTATCCTGAAGACGGGGCGGCGACCCCGAAAGCGCTTGATAGTGCTATGCCATGCCCAATACATTTTGTTTGAAACGATGACTGGTGTCCGCGTGCCTCTATCCATGGAAGTCTGCATTTAAATTTAGGAGAGCACCGGATCAAGCTGTCTGGGAGTGCCGGCATACAAGGAGTGTGTATATATATATATATATATATATATATATATACCGTATATACTCGAGTATAAGTTGACCCAAATATAAGCCGAGGCACCTAATTTTACAACAAAAAACTGGGAAAACTTATTGACTCAAGTGGGACCCTCACTCGAGTATAAGCCGAGGGGGGCTTTTTCAGCATAAAAAATGTTCTGAAAAAGTAGGCTTATACTGAAGTACAGTATATATGGTGTGTATGTATATATATATATATATATATATATATATATATATATATATACACTAGACCTAACTCAGTATCTCTATATTCTGTGAGTCAGACAAACAGGTCAGTGCCCAATGGCAGAGCTCAGAGCCAACTAGAACTAATCTACTGAATGTTACAGCAGGTCATAATAATCAGTACATATCATATTTCACATACGCGGCAATGTGTATGGACAGTGATTGAACTTTCCAGAGGGTTGTCTTGTATTCAATGGTACATGGAAATTGTATGTTGCACCCTGGCTTGAATGGTACTATAGTTGTCAAATAAATAACTTTTTTGTTTAATTTGAATACAATTTTTAGTATCTAATAATATACAAACATCACTTAATTATATGTACAGTAAAGACATGATTTGGCATTCACAGCAGTATAATTCACTTGTTATGAGGTGTAAAATGGAGGTGTGCGGGTGATTGTATGAGCAGAATCCCCACTAATGTGTGCTGCTGTTTTTTGTTTTTTGAAATATAGCAAATTAATCGTACTTAAAATGTTGATTTCTTAAACTGTGCTGTTGGTCTATATATGTATTGTTGTGGAAGTGTTCCATCATAAGGCCCATCCCCCTAGCAGCAAAATGCTATAATTTGCAGTTCATTTGGGAGGAGACAGGGCCAAAATAATTAATTTCTAATGGCTTTGTTTCACATTGGATCCACCCCCTCCCCACTGACTGATGAATTGCACCTTTTGTCCAGGGGGTTTCTGGGTACTATTCACTGGAACCAGAGGGGCTTAGTCATACCAGAAAGGAGGACCCGGAGCACCTAAAATTAAAGGTCATGAAGCCTGATACACCCGTGTCTCTGCCTGCACTGCACAGTGCCTTGCTCGCATGCTGGCTGGATCATCTGCACAAAAAGGAGTGGGGGATCCAGTGCTGTACGGATGGGCAACCATGTCTCACCCTCCCTCACCCTCAGCACTGGAGCCCCCAAGGGCTGTGTTCGGAGCCCCTGCTGTACAGTACTCTCTATATACTTATGACTGTGTGGCCACTTTGAGCTTCACCAACATCATTAAGATTGCAGATGACACTGTGGTGGTAGGCCTGATCTCTAACAATGACAAGACGGCCTACCTAGAGGAGGTTAGCAACCTGGAATCTTGGTGCCAGGTCAACAATCTCTACCTGAACGTCAGCAAAACTAAGGAGCTAACAGTGGACTTCAGCACAATCCAGGAGAGGAACTACCAGCCCCTGACCATCAACCTGACCCCAGTGGAAGAGTAGACAGTTTCAGGTACCTAAGTGTCTACATCACACAGGACCTGACATGGTCCTGTCTTGTTAACTCCCTGGTGAAGAAGGCCCGGCAGCGTCTTTATCATCTTAGACGACTGAAGGACTTTAGACTATCCTCAAGGGTACTAAAGAATTTATATGCCTGCACCATTGAGAGACAGGAAATATCACGGCCTGGTTTGTAAACAGCACCAAAAAGGACAGGCAAACTCTACAAAGGGTTGTACGATCGTCAAAGCGTACCATCCGTATCGAGCTTCCACACCTGGACACTATATACAGCAAGCAATGCTGGACCAAAGCCAGGAAGATAATGAAGGACCCCAGCCATCCCAACAATGGACTTCTCTCTGTTGCGGTCAGTAAAATGGTACCGCTCTTTGAAGGCAAACACAGAGCAAATGAGAAGGAGCATCTTCCCGCAAGCCATTAGAGCCCTCAACCAGACCTCCTAGTAACGGGACTTTCTTTCTTTCTTTCTTTCTAGACCTACCCGACACATTCTCTCTACACTCTTCCTCAGCCGATCTACTTATCGTAATGTAGGACAGTTGTATAATAAGCATTTCACTACATATTGTACTATGTATGGTTTTGTATGTGACAAATAAAATTTGATTTGATTTGATTGATTTGATTTGAGTGCTAGGGATGTCAGTGTGATCCAGTTAGGGGCCCCTAACAGAAGGGGGCACAGGGTACAGTATCCCCTGCATCCCATCCCTCCCTTAATCTAGCTATGACTGCAGGTCTGATGCAGATATATTGGGGAATAGTTAAAAATTTGGACCTGACCCCTGAATGCCAGACCAGACAATTTCCAATCATTACACTGTTTCATCCCCACGATTGTAGTCTCTGGTCCAGAAGGGCCGGTTCAGGGGGTGTTTTTCTGGTGTGGATGCCTGTGTCATCTGTCAGGAGGGATATGGGAAGGGAGAGATTGCAGCCTCCCTGCATAATCTGGGTATGTAATAAAACAAGCACAGTCTGGACCAGTGGCGGCTCATACCTTATTGGGGGAGGGGAGCTTTCTCTGGTCGCAGCGGGGGTACCGTGATTCAGGCACCCCCCTGTCGCTGCCGCTGCTGCCACCTCTCCCCCCGTCCCTGGCGCCTGTGCTTTGATGACAGGCGCCGGGACTGGCGCATGTGCAGTACAAACAGCTGTACTGCACATGCACCCAGCTGCTATGGGCTGCTTGGGCAACAGCCCATAGAAGCAATCTTGGTCCCAGCGCCTGTACAATATAAGTTACAGGTGCGGAGACCATATAGGTACTGCGCATGCGCAATCACCGGTTTTGCATGGCAGCCCGCACAAAGGCGTCACGGAGGGAGAGAACACCTCCCAATGGGACTGCCTTTGTGACTGGCAGGTCGGACTTCCAATAGGAAGTCACTGCCAGTCACAGTGAAGCCAGTGCAGTCTCACAGACTGCATCTGGCTTCACTACAGTGGTGGATTTTACCTGGGGGGGGCCTGCAGCCCATAGTTAAAAACCACCACTGGTCTGGACCATACGAGGAGGCTGTAATCTGATTTCCCCATGATATGGTCCTTTTCCAGTTTTTATTGTAATATATAAAAACAAACTCTCCACATGAATTACATGCAAAACAGCACAGAACCCATTCTCAGCATTGTATTAGTCTAGTGCTTGATACTAATGGACTTTCACTGTCCAAAAAAGAGTTAACTGGCATTGACGATGAGATGTTGTGTCTGCTACAGGGACCTTATTAACCTACTTCAGAAAGAAGAACAATAGCAGTAGTCTCTGACTCCTTCATTACTAGATAGCGGTGGCTGACTTTTTCTCACCTACGAACATGTTTATCAAAATCATAATTTGCTTTTCAGCTGCAGCAGGGACACAATAGTCTATCTGGTGAAAAATAAACATATTTTTCTTTTTTGATGGATGAATCTCCGCAGGAAAACAATATTTCATTACTCCGTGTTTCAGTTCTGCACCTTGCCGAGTCAAAGAGAGATGTCGAGAGATAATACGTTCACATTAGCCCTGTCTGCTTCACTAAGTCTGGCCATAATTGGAAGTTACGGAAGATTTTCCAGAGAGCAGGAAAGCTTTACCAAAGGAAAATAAGCAGACGGCACGAATAATGATGATCCGAGATTACTTACTGCTAAAATAATCCTTTCTCTCTTACAGTTATCTTTTATTGGATTGACTGTTGCCTGCAAAATGTCCATGGAACTGCGCTGCTGTTTGTATACATCTACATCTTGTCAGAAAGGATAATAGTGACATGGTAAAACTTCCCTGCAGCGGTGGCTGTAGGCTTACAGATGGAGCAAACCGCACCTGTCCCGCATACATGACATAATTGTGGGATACGCTCATGATGTCGACCTTATCATGAGCTGTTGTTGTGGTTTTTATCTGTGCTGTGTGAGTTGTAAGGTTTGATTAGCACCTTCTGCTGGTGGGGGAGGTGTAGTGAGAGGGGCAGTTGAATCAGGATGAACATTTGTTTTGTTATTTGAGATATTCTGTGTAGTTTGGGACATCAGGCCCTGGGACTTTAGGGGTCTAGTGTCTGAAGGGTCTAGTTATAAAGGGTCATCTTTAAATTAATGGAAGCATTATACCGGCGTTAAACCGAAGAAAACCAGAAGGAAAACAACAAACCATCATTACTTCTGAATGACTGCATTATAACCACAAAACTCAGGAACATCCTGTGGCCTCAACACACCTTTGCCATGAGAACACCTGGACCAGGCCCACCACCACTACGGCTGAGAACACCAGGACTACCCCTCATGGTGAGCATGGAGCTGTGAGGGGAAGCACCAGGGCTAGCCAATGTAGCTATACTTCCCCCATACATGAATGTGCCCCCACTTTCTCATAACCACCTGTACTGCTCTCATGAGACCAGGACATTGAGGATTCTATAAAAATGATTTATCAATATTTCCCTTTTATTAGTCCCCTGCAAAGACGTGTTTGTGACTTTTCTCCCCCCTCCCCCCAGAATACATGTACCCCACCATGTGCTATTCCTGTAATGTGTACCTCTGCAGCTTGTGCACCAAACTGGTTGCCTTAGATGGTATCTCTGCGGGCAGGAAGTGGGTCACGTGGATGTTTCTGGGCAGGGTTTATCATATTACTACACAAGTATTTGCTTTCCAGTATATGCATTGGGTCCTTGTGTGGCTTGCCTCCTACAGTGTAACCTTCGCAGTGCGCCCACCATGTAGGACAGTCGTATAATAAGCCAATAATAAGCCCACCATGGCTGCCGCATCTGGTGCACTTGTGGATAAAGAATACATGGACCTGAGTATTCACTGAAATCAACCATTTTGGGTAATTTCTTTTATGGGTGATCTATTCCACCCAGGATAATCCTACACAGAGCACCTAAAATGTCTGCCGCACCTGGTACCTTGTCAGGGTGGAGTACAAAACCCATGGAAGTTACTATCCAAAATGCTGCACCAATCCTGCATTATACTTAAGGGTTTCTTTTGTCTGTTACTGTACTACCAATATCTGTATTATGTGCATTGATTTTTAATGTCTGAAAAGCACCTTGAGTCCTGCTGGTGAAAGTGCGCTATATAAATTATACTTACTTACTTACTATAAAGGGCGACATACATTAGGTCGACCACTGAAAGTCGACATGGCTTAGGTTGACACTTGAACTAATACTTGTGTCAACATTCCAATCCTGTCAACCTTAGCCATGTCTACCTATTTCAGATGTCAACCTAAGCCCTGTCTTAATGTATGTCGACCGTCATTGAGTCAACCCTATGACCCATACGTATAATAGTATGGTGGCGGACATTGCATGGCAGTCGTGGTGGGCAACATGGCCTGTCCACCCTCATGTACTTGCTGTAAACATCCTGGAGACTGGAGGGTCGCTCTCCTGGAATTCAAGTCTTTAAACATTGAAAAAAACTGACTTAAAGTTGAAAAACAAGAAATCCAACATGAAAATGTTCCCCTTTTTCTCTTCTGTCTTGACTGGCGCGGCGGTGGCGCTTCTCATTGATAATGTCCGGTGTGGTGGTGTCACGCCTGAATTTCACTGCAATCACTGAGGGATGTTGACCAGCACCAATGGTATTGTTGAAAAAGTTTTATTTTTGATTTGCACTGCCTTAGGCTGCTTTGGGGCCCCTATGCTTGTAGGGGCCCTGGGCAGTAGCCAAACATGCCCAGTGGGAGAAATGGCCCTGCATGTACTGCAATGATGTCTTTCTTTGTCTTTGTTTTGTTTTCCTATGGCGCACCAGACTGAGCAATCGCAGCCACGGCTCTTCCCATAGTGATGAATGGTTTGTGGCTGAGTGCGTACTCATGTTCCCGCGAATGTCATGAGATGGGAGTCGAGCTACGGGGACCAGGTGACAGTTAAGCTGGGTACACACTGGGCGATATATTGACTGTTCAACAAATGGGTGATCTATCGCCAACTTGTTGGTGGGAGACTATAAATGATGGATGAAAAACATAATTTACAGATATATTGCATTTGTTGTGCAATTTATCTACAGATATATATTTGCATTTGGCACATCTGCCTATGTGTATGGTTTTTCCGACCACCCATACATTTTCTGCAGCGGCTGAAGTCACAGCTGGCTGGGCAAGTACAAACGCCGGCCAAGCTGGATGACCGGACCAACGACCAACACATTGAGCAGCCAATCGGTAAGCGTATATTCTGAAATCTATGCTCTACCGACATGTCGGGACCACTGACATCTTACCCTGGTGTGTACCCAGCCTTACTCTCCTGCTTGTTATTTTATTTTTCATTAATTTAAAATTATCGTTAAAGTTGTCCTTCTGCTGTATTTTGCATATAACTGATACATTTGCTGCTGCTATAATAAAGGACACTAAATGTAGATCCTACTAGGTAAGAACCATAGGGGTAATTTTAATTGACCATGAGTAACCGTGAGGGCACCAAGTAGCCATTGTAACAGCATTGACACCACAATTTGCTCTCCTTGCAGCATTATCTCACCCCAGACTTGTGGATATATGTACATACATACTGTAAGATGGTATAAAGCCGCACTTGCTTCCATCATGAGAGGACTCGTGGGTGGTGGGATCAACCCGATAGCAGTGGCAAACGCAGGATTTTCAGAAGGGGGTTTCCAGAGGGGCGGAGCAAAGCACGGAGATGGACACTTAGGTGACCCAGTATATGCCGGGTCAGTTAAAGTTTTATAGATAGACCAAATGTATATAAATAATAATAAAATATATATATATATACATATATATACATACATACATACATACATACATACAGGGGCGTCAACAGCAGTGTAGACCCCTGGGCATAACACTGTATTGGGGCACCTACCGATCCTCCAGCGGTAGGGGTGGAGGAAGCTTTGATGTCCCCCGGGTGGTAGGAGGTATTATATCAACCGCTCAGCATGTAGGGCCTGGATCAGTAATTTCCACTAATTACCCCTTTACTGCACAGATGCTGGGAGATGGGGTGGGAGAAGGGGGCATTGAGCTGAATGAAGGGGCCCTGATACATAACTTCCAGGGTTGTAGAGGATGTTTAATATGCAGAGGAGGGGTGTATAGTGGAGTGGGCTTATTATTCATCATTTTCCGGTGGGAGGACAGCTTGCTTGACTGCAGATATCTCCAGTTCCCAGAAATAGATTTCTTAGATTTTAATGGAATTAAAAACTAGAGAATCCCACCTACCAAATGGTATTGGGGACCAGGGGATCAGATTTCAGGAGGCAGAGCAATCTGCCAACAAGTATATAAAACTACATACCAGGTGTGTGGAGCTG
Organism: Crinia signifera; assembly: GCF_055691185.1. Lineage (NCBI taxonomy): Eukaryota > Metazoa > Chordata > Amphibia > Anura > Myobatrachidae > Crinia > Crinia signifera. The sequence continues at coordinate 34,714,470 of NC_139224.1, read as the reverse complement.
GAGCAGTAACCAGCTGCTGGAAGGCTGATATCTCTGGTCCTGGGAACAGTAGAGACAAGCTACTAGTGTCCATCAAAGGAGGAGAATCTCAGCTTTTAGAATATATCCTCAGAAACTCTAAGTCAGACAGAACCTTAAAATATCTGACTGGGAAAAGCAATTAACAGGCTTGGATGGGGACCACTGCTTTGAAGTCAGATATCTCCGGTTCCCAAGGGCCGATTTTTAAAAATCTTGTACCCATGGAAAGAGAGGACCCTCAGCTTTCAGCCTATGGCCCTTATACTCCTGGGGGGGGTTTCTGGGTACTCAGAAACCCCCCCTGCGTGCGCTACTGGATAGAATAAATTGGTTGCTTCCTTTCACAAGATTGATTTGCAGTCACTGCTCTAATTGGCTCTGGTGTGTGGGGCTCATGTTCAGTTGGACAAAAATGCAATTTGTGCCTTTTTTTCAACTGTGCAGGGGCACCAGACATTCTTACGCTATATTCCCATACTGACTGAGACTCGATTTGCACTTATCAGCCATTTTTTAAAGGTAGGTTGGAGGAGGCACTTAAGTGGTTCCAAAATACAGGAAGGGCATCAGGGGTCATGCAAAATCTACAGATGGAGCAGCTTTCAATGGAGCTGCTCCTGGCGATAGAATCGCCAGTCACTGCCCCGCAGCAGCTGCCATCTTCTGACAAAAGAGCCCCATTCTGTCAGAGCCCTCCACCCCCACTCCCTGCCTCTCTCCCTGAAGCAGAGACAGGCAAGGAAGCCACTTCCCTCTGCCTTGCTGATGGGGACACCCGCATGTGAGACGCTCGCGAGTCCCCATCAGATGGAGCTCCTGTCCGCTAGCCTGCGCCAGCTCAGGACATCTGGCGATCCTGCAGGCTGGCGGTTATGTTTCTTATAATAGAACAATTACAGATGTAATATTCAATGCATAGATATCACCTGTATGATGATTGACCATCTGGTCCAGTATCTGAACATTTCATATATCAATAGCCAGTAGTATAGGTATTATGTCTACACCATTCTTTAGTTGTTAAAATAACAGTAGTGACAGTGAGTACTACTCACTATAGGGCCAGATGTATCAAGCTTCAAAAAATGATAAAATTAAGCGTTATAAACAACCAGCCAATCAGCTCCAACCTGTCACATTATAGGCTGGGTTTGAAAATGACAGATAAGGGCTGATTGGCTGGTTGTTTATCACTTTCCACTTTATTGCTTTTGAAGCTTGATGCATCTGGTTCTATATGAGACAACATGTATGACAGATAGTGAGTTTTAGAAAGTATAGGCATTATCTGTATGGTATGGCATTAAATTAGCATTGAACAATAAATGAGAGACCCAGTTATCACCCATTAGGGGGAAATAATAGTACTTCTGCTCTCTAATATTACATATAAAGTGTCCAGAAAACTGGATAAGGGAGTCCTGGAAAATAACATATAGTAAAAATAATCAGAAATAAGAGCTACACTTCCTTCTGCTTTTTATTGTCATACATATTTGCACAGGACATGGAAGAAGTATATGTGTTTCTATTGGTGAACAAAACTCTTAAAACCCTATTGTTACAGCATCGTGTCCCCTATAATTGGGTCAGCAGTGCACAAAGAAAGAGTAGTCACTTCACTGGTAACCCATTAAGGGTAAATTGATAACTCATAAAGTTTATGTGGTAAATGTACAGGTTACAGTATATTGCGGTGCTCAAATCTAAAGTTATGTCTAAAAGATGACAATTCACATTGAGTATCTTAACCCCTTCCTGACAGAGCTAGTTTTTGCGTTCCTGACAGAGCCATTTTTTTCAAATCTGACATGTCTCACTTAAGTGGGGATAACTTTTTTTTGCTTTTACTTATCCCAGTGGTTTTGAGATTGTTTTTTCGTGACACATTGTACTTCAAATTAGTGGTAAATTTGGGTCGATACAGTCTGTGTTTTTTTGTGAAAAATACCAAAATATCGTGAAAAAATGGAAAATTTAGCGATTTGCAAAATGTTAAATTTTCTGCTTGTGAGACAAATAATCTTACCACTCAAAATAGTGAATAACTAACATAGACCATATGTCTACTTTATGTTGACATCATTATTTCAACTTCCTTTTAATTTTTTGGGACACTAGGAGGCTTACAATATGAATAGCAAATTCTCAAATTTTCAAGAAAATTTCAAACACTGATTTTTTTAGGGACCAGTTCAGTTCTGATGTGACTTTGAGGGACTTGTATGTGAGACACCCCCATAAATGATGCCATTTCAAAAACTGCACCCCTCACAGTATTCAAAACAGCATTTTGGAAGTTTGTTAACCCTTTAGGTGTTTCACAGGAATTAAAACAAAGTGTAGGTGAAATTTCAAAATTTCTTTTTTTTTGCAGATTTGCAATTTTAATACATTTTTCTAAGGAACACAGTACATTTTACTAGAGAAATGTGACTAAAAATTGATTCCCCCAATTCTTTTGTTTTCATAAATATCCTATATGTGGCCCTAGTGTGCACGGTGACCAAACCACAGGCTTCATAATAGAAGGAGCACCTACTTGATTTTGGAGCCTCCTTTTTATGAGATTATTTTTTAGGCACCATGTAGGTTTCTAGGCACCATAAGATGCTAAAAGTTAGGAACCCCCCCCACAAGTGACCCCATTTTGCAAACTACACCCCTCAGGGAATTCATCTAGGGGTATAGTGTACATTTCAAACCCCCAGGGGTTTCACCAATTGTGGTACAACTGGGCAGTGAAAATGAAAAATTATTTTTTTTACACAAAAATGCAGTTCTGGCTCCAAATTTGTCATTTTCAGAAGGTATGAAGGAGACAAAGCACCCCAAAATCTGTGCCCCAATTTCTCCCGAGTACGGCAATGCCTCACATGTGACCAAAAAATACCAGTTGGGTGCATGGCAGGACTCAGAAGGGAAGGAGTGATTTTTGGATTTTGCAGCTCAGATTCTGGTGGAATTTTGGTGGGTGCTATGTCGCATTAGCAAGACCCCCCAAGCACCAATACAGTGGAACCCCCCCACAAGTCACCCCATTTTGAAAACTACACCCCTCAGGGAATTCATCTAGGGGTATAGTGTACATTTCAAACCCCCAGGGGTTTCACCAATTTTGATACAAGTGGGCAGTGAAAATGAAAAATTAAATTTTTTTACAAAAAAATGCAGTTCTGGCTCAAAATTTTTCATTTTCAGAAGGTATGAAGGAGAAAAAGCACCCCAAAATCTGTGCCCCAATTTCTCCCGAGTACGGCAATGCCTCACATGTGACCAAAAAATACCAGTTGGGTGCATGGCAGGACTCAGAAGGGAAGGAGTGATTTTTGGATTTTGCAGCACAGATTCTGGTGGAATGAATGGTGGGTGCTATGTTGCACCAATACAGTGGAACCCCCCCACAAGTCACCCCATTTTGCAAAGTACACCCCTCAGGGAATTCATCTAGGGGTATAGTGTACATTTCAAACCCCCAGGGGTTTCACCAATTTTGATACAAGTGGGCAGTGAAAATGAAAAATTACATTTTTTTACACAAAAATGCAGTTCTGGCTCACAATTTTTCATTTTCAGAAGGTATGAAGGAGAAAAAGCACCCCAAAATATGTGCCCCAATTTCTCCCGAGTACGGCAATGCCTCACATGTGACCAAAAAATACCAGTTGGGTGCATGGCAGGACTCAGAACGGAAGGAGTGATTTTTGGATTTTGCGGCTCAGATTCTGGTGGAATTTTGGTGGGTGCTATGTCGCATTAGCAAGACCCCCCAAGCACCAATACAGTGGAACCCCCCCACAAGTCACCCCATTTTGCAAACTACACCCCTCAGGGAATTCATCTAGGGGTATAGTGTACATTTCAAACCCCAAGGGGTTTCACCAATTTTGATACAAGTGGGCAGTGAAAATGAAAAATTACATTTTTTTACAAAAAAATGCAGTTCTGGCTCAAAATTTTTCATTTTCAGAAGGTATGAAGGAGAAAAAGCACCCCAAAATCTGTGCCCCAATTTCTCCCGAGTACGGCAATGCCTCACATGTGACCAAAAAATACCAGTTGGGTGCATGGCAGGACTCAGAAGGGAAGGAGTGATTTTTGGATTTTGCAGCACAGATTCTGGTGGAATGAATGGTGGGTGCTATGTTGCACCAATACAGTGGAACCCCCCCACAAGTCACCCCATTTTGCAAAGTACACCCCTCAGGGAATTCATCTAGGGGTATAGTGTACATTTCAAACCCCCAGGGGTTTCACCAATTTTGATACAAGTGGGCAGTGAAAATGAAAAATTACATTTTTTTACACAAAAATGCAGTTCTGGCTCACAATTTTTCATTTTCAGAAGGTATGAAGGAGAAAAAGCACCCCAAAATATGTGCCCCAATTTCTCCCGAGTACGGCAATGCCTCACATGTGACCAAAAAATACCAGTTGGGTGCATGGCAGGACTCAGAACGGAAGGAGTGATTTTTGGATTTTGCGGCTCAGATTCTGGTGGAATTTTGGTGGGTGCTATGTCGCATTAGCAAGACCCCCCAAGCACCAATACAGTGGAACCCCCCCACAAGTCACCCCATTTTGAAAACTACACCCCTCAGGGAATTCATCTAGGGGTATAGTGTACATTTCAAACCCCCAGGGGTTTCACCAATTTTGATACAAGTGGGCAGTGAAAATGAAAAATTACATTTTTTACACAAAAATGCAGTTCTGGCTCGAAATTTTTCATTTTCAGAAGGTATGAAGGAGAAAAAGCACCCCAAAATCTGTGCCCCAATTTCTCCCGAGTACGGCAATGCCTCACATGTGACCAAAAAATACCAGTTGGGTGCATGGCAGGACTCAGAACGGAAGGAGTGATTTTTGGATTTTGCGGCTCAGATTCTGGTGGAATTTTGGTGGGTGCTATGTCGCATTAGCAAGACCCCCCAAGCACCAATACAGTGGAACCCCCCCACAAGTCACCCCATTTTGAAAACTACACCCCTCAGGGAATTCATCTAGGGGTATAGTGTACATTTCAAACCCCCAGGGGTTTCACCAATTTTGATACAAGTGGGCAGTGAAAATGAAAAATTACATTTTTTACACAAAAATGCAGTTCTGGCTCGAAATTTTTCATTTTCAGAAGGTATGAAGGAGAAAAAGCACCCCAAAATCTGTGCCCCAATTTCTCCCGAGTACGGCAATGCCTCACATGTGACCAAAAAATACCAGTTGGGTGCATGGCAGGACTCAGAACGGAAGGAGTGATTTTTGGATTTTGCGGCTCAGATTCTGGTGGAATTTTGGTGGGTGCTATGTCGCATTAGCAAGACCCCCCAAGCACCAATACAGTGGAACCCCCCCACAAGTCACCCCATTTTGCAAACTACACCCCTCAGGGAATTCATCTAGGGGTATAGTGTACATTTCAAACCCCCAGGGGTTTCACCAATTTTGATACAAGTGGGCAGTGAACATGAAAAATTACATTTTTTACACAAAAATGCAGTTCTGGCTCAAAATTTTTCATTTTCAGAAGGTATGAAGGAGAAAAAGCACCCCAAAATCTGTGCCCCAATTTCTCCCGAGTGCGGCAATGCCTCACATGTGACCAAAAAATACCAGTTGGGTGCATGGCAGGACTCAGAAGGGAAGGAGTGATTTTTGGATTTTGCAGCACAGATTCTGGTGGAATGAATGGTGGGTGCTATGTTGCACCAATACAGTGGAACCCCCCCACAAGTCACCTCATTTTGCAAACTACACCCCTCAGGGAATTCATCTAGGGGTATAGTGTACATTTCAAACCCCCAGGGGTTTCACCAATTTTGATACAAGTGGGCAGTGAAAATGAAAAATTACATTTTTTTACACAAAAATGCAGTTCTGGCTCAAAATTTTACATTTTCACAAGGAATGAAGGAGACAAAGCACCCCAAAATCTGTGCCCCAATTTCTCCCGAGTACGGCAATGCCTCATGTGTGACCAAAAAGTGGCAGGACTCAGAAGGGAAGGAGTGATATTTGGATTTTGCAGCACAAATTCTGGTGGAATGATGGTGGGTGCTATGTCGCATTAGCAAGACCCCCCAAGCACCAATACAGTGGAACCCCCCACAAGTGACCCCATTTTGCAAACTACACCCCTCAGGGAATTCATCTAGGGGTATAATGTACATTTCAAACCCCCAGGGGTTTCACCAATTTTGATACAACTGGGCAAAATTACATTTTTTTACACAAAAATGCAGTTCTGGCTCAAAATTTTTCATTTTCACAAGGTTTGAAGGAGAAAAAAAACCCCAAAATATATGCCCCAATTTCTCCCGAGTATGGCAATGCCTCATATGTGACCAAAAAATACCAGTTGGGTGCATGGCAGGACTCAGAAGGGAAGGAGTGATTTTTGGATTTTGCGGCTCAGATTCAGGTGGAATGAATGGTGGGTGCTATGTGGCATTAGCAAGACCCCCGATGCACGGTGAATTGATGGACCTAATAATCCATAGATGTGTGGTATATTTTAAAACACTCCTTTATGCAAAGGCCGGGTTTGTCAGGGCAAGTTTCACAGTGGAAAATAGTTTCCTTTCTTATTCCCCTTTTATAACAAACTTTGCACCTTTTTTGTGTCCTGCCCTTTTTTGCAGTGGAGGGGATTTCGTTGGGAAAATGCTGCCCTGGTACAATACGGGGGCCAGTACTAGAAGTACTGGGGCCCTCTGCCTGCTGGTTCCCAAATATCAGGCCCTTTATGACTTCCTCTTGAAAGTGCATAAATGTCCCCCTCTGGCCGGTAGAACGGAATAGCACGTAAGCGTTATACAGTGCCATCTGGATGATATACACGGCCAGCTTCTTGTACCAGATTTTTGTTTTCCGCAGGGCACTGTACGGCTTCAGTACCTGATCTGAAAGATCCACTCCGCCCATGTACCTATTGTAATCCAGGATACAATTAGGTTTTGAGGTGTGGGTACTGGTACCTCGTACAGGGACGGAGGTGGTACTGTCTCCGTGAATTGTTGTCAGTATAAGGACATCCCTCTTGTCCTTATATTTGACCAACAACATATTTTCAGTGCATATTCCCCTGCTTTCACCCCTTCTCATTACTTGGGCAATGTGCGTTTTTGGGAGGCCTCTTTGGTTCTTGCGCACAGTACCGCAAGCTGCTGTACCTCTTGAACCAAGGGCCTTAAACAGGGGGATGCTAGTGTAAAAGTTATCCACATAGAGGTGATAACCTTTATCCAGGAAGGGGTGCACTAAATCCCAGACAATTTTTCCACTAACACCTACGAGGGAGGGGGGGCATTCTGGCGGTTCAATACTTGAATCCTTCCCTTCATATACCCTAAACCTGTGGGTGTACCCTGAGGTGCTTTCACACAGTTTATACAATTTTATGCCATACCTTGCCCTCTTATTGGGAAGGTACTGGCGGAATTTAACCCTTCCTTTAAAATGTAAAAGGGACTCGTCCACACAAATAAATTGTTGGGGGATGTACATCTCCTCAAATTTGGCGCTGAAATGATCAATGACCGGCCTGACTTTGAATAGCCGGTCAAAGGTGGGATCATCTCTGGGTGGGCACTGTGCATTATCGCTGTAATGCAGAAATTTAAGGATCATCTCAAAACGAGTCCGGGTCATGGCCATACGGTAAAATGGGGTGCTGTACAGAACATCTGTACTCCAATATTGCCTAATTTCTGGCTTTTTTACTATGCCCATATGAAACACCAGACCCCAAAACGCCATCATCTCTACTGCATCTACAGGGGTCCACCTAGCAAATGATGACGTGGGGTTTTGAGCAATAAACTGCTGGGCATATAAATTAGTTTGGTCCACCATTAAATTTATAAAATCATCAGAGAAAAATAATTTGAAGAAGTCAATTTCTCTGAGACCTGTGGAATCAAATTGGATTCCTGGGATGGCCAAAAACTCAGGAACCTGGGGCTCAAAATTGGCTGGTGGTGGGATCCATACGGGATCAATCATTGGGGGGGGGGTCTCAGCTGCTCTACGGGGGCGTCTTTGAGGGGGTCCCTCATCACTAGAGGAGGAAGATGAGGTTAACACAAATCCTTCAAATTCCCCGCTTGCATCACTGTCTGTGTCACTGTCAGAGGCAAGCATGGCATATGCCTCCTCCGCTGAGTACATTCTTCTGGATGACTGGGATGACATTTGGGATGACCTTTGGGATGCCATTTTTATTTTTGTGTTTGTGGTTGTGAAATGTTTCAACACGTGTATAGTGTAGGGGGGGGGTACAAACTTTATTTCAACCAGGTAGTGTGTATGTAGTGCAGAAAAAAAAAAAAAAAAAAAAAGGTCCTGCACCAAAAATTGAGCACAGATGTTAGTCAGTAACGACCGTCACTGAACAGCGCTCAAAGGCAACAGGAATTTATTAAAAAAAAAAAAAAAAAAAAAGGTCCTGCACCAAAAATTGAGCACAGATGTTAGTCAGTAACGACCGTCACTGAACAGCGCTCAAAGGCAACAGGAATTTATTAAAAAAAAAAAAAAAAAAAAAATCAACCCTGTGCCGAAAAAGCTGATCAGTGATGTACGTCACTGATCAGCGCACAGTGGCCACAGGACACCCACAAAATCACAGTGTGTGTAAAAATACCCACAGCACCCTCAAAAAAAAAAAAAAAGGTGAGGGGCAGCAGGTGCACAACCTTTGGTGCAACTGGCAGGTATATATTTCCTGCAGACACAAAATATAGCACTCTATCACTCTCTGTCACTCTCTCTCTCTATCTCTCACTATCTATCACTCTATGACACTGCAGCACTGACAGGAATTTAAAAAACAAACCCCTGCACCCCCAAAAAAGTTGCTGATCACCTCAGATATAGTGATCAGCACAAAAGGCGGGGGCAGCAGACACAAAATTTAGCACTCTCTATCACTCTCTCTCTCTATCTCTCTATCTCTCACTATCTATCACTCTATGACACTGCAGCAAACCCCTGCACCCCCAAAAAAGTTGCTAATCACCTCAGATATAGTGATCAGCACAAAAGGCGGGGGCAGCAGACACAAAATTTAGCACTCTCTATCACTCTCTCTCTCTATCTCTCTATCTCTCACTATCTATCACTCTATGACACTGCAGCAAACCCCTGCACCCCCAAAAAAGTTGCTGATCACCTCAGATATAGTGATCAGCACAAAAGGGGGGGCAGCAGTCAGTTATATAAAAAATATATATCACAATCTGTCACTATCTCTCTATCTCTCTCTCTCTATCTCTCTCTCTATCTATAACTCTATTACACTGCAGCAAAATATAGCACTCTCTGTCACTAGGCCTCTCTATCTCTCTCTATCTCTCTCTATCTCTCTCTATCTCTCTCTCTCTAGCTAACTGCAGCAGCACAACACAGCACAACACAGCACAACACAAGTAGCAAGATCCAGGCAGTGATCAGGTAAGTATTTTGCACGGTTTGCACAGATCAGGTCAGTATACTGCGGCAGCCAGGCACGGTGACCACACTGCACGCAATTCCAGACCGGAATGGCGTCTGCAGTGCAGTCACCGTTAGTTTAAACCCCCCTCCATGGCTGTGATTGGTCCGTCGGTCCGACGAACCAATCACGGCCTTTGGGGGCGGGCGGGGTGAGGTGGGGTGACACCAGTGTCACCCTTACACCCCACGGTGATTGGTGCTGTACTTTACAGCACCAATCACCTCCGATCCCATGTCACCGGCGAACGTTATTCGCCGGTGACACAGAAAACGCTGTAATTGGCTGTTCACACTGAACAGCCAATCACAGTGATCGGCGACGGGGGGGCGGCATCGCAGCCCCCCCCCGGGCACGCAGGGACATGTCTGCTGTCAGGGACAGCAGACATTGTCCCTCTGTCACTGCGTCTCTAGACGCAGTGACAGTTTTCAGCCATGACGTATATATACGTCATGTGTCGGGAAGTACTTCCCGACCATGACGTATATATACGTCAAATGTCGGGAAGGGGTTAATACTGTACAGTATATCCACTTCTGGTCAGAGATGTTAACTGATCACTGGATGGATAGTCTACCTTAATCCACAGTATATATGACAATTCAACTGTGATTACACCTTAATCCACAGTATATATGACAATTCAACTGTGATTACACCCTAATCCACAGTATATATGACAATTCAACTGTGATTACACCCTAATCCACAGTATATATGACAATTCAACTGTGTTTAAACCTTAATTTAGAGTATATATGACAATTCCTTTGTGATTAAACCTTAATTCACAGTATATATGCAATGCAACTGTGATTATAATTATCCTTTATAGCTCAAAAACATTCATACAGAACCTCATAAAGTGGGTTATTCTGATTCACTCGGAAAGGGACAATCACTCTAATGGACAAGCCATATGCACTGTAGGTTGGGCTGATGTAACGTGCAGAGAGAGTTAGATTTGGGTGGGAGGAGTACTTCAAACTGATATCTATATTGCAGTGTAAAAATAAATCAGACAGTATTTACCCTGCACAGAAACAATAAAACACCCAAATCTAACTTTCTCTGCACATGTTACATCAGCCCCACCTGCAGTGCATATGGTTTTGTCCATTAGAGAGTGATTGTGCCTTTCCGAGTGAATCAGAATAATCCCCAAAGTGTGGTATTTTGCTAGTATTCAGTTATATCTGAGAAAATGTGAATTATTGCCACTGTACTAAAAATGACCATACAGTAAGCTAAGTTTAGCAGGGCAGTAATTGAGCTGACAGACCACAATTAGTATAAAATAAAACATGGTCTTAGTCATCAGGTTAAGAAATATGTATATGTACTGCATTGTTGCATTAAGATAATAAGTTCTGATTAACATTTTTAATGCATAGTTGCCTACCCTTCTGCATTCTGAAGGAAACTCCCTGAAATAGAAGCAATCTCCCTCTCTCTCTCATTAGTCTAGCAATCTCCCTCATTTCACCTAGCCCACATTAAACTGTTACATTTTTTGGGGGAAAATGGAATGAGAGATAGATACATTTACATTGAATCATCAGCACCATTTCCCAGCACTTTACCAAGTATAGTACCTTTTACTAACTGCTTTGGGGCTCACCTACATTTGGATATAAGTCATTTTAAAAGATTCCTCTCAGGTGTAGCAGTACACACTCACGCTTCTAGGTGCCACTTTAACAATCTCTTTTCACAATTTCTCCATATATGGAACTTGACACGCCCTATGGGTGGAGCATGACACGCCCCCTCAATGGGGCGCTGCGCAAAAATCTACCAACTATAATCTCGGCAAGTACGGTTTAATAATACTCTCAAATATACTGTAGTATAGTCACAATCTTACTAATTGTGTGTAGTGGTGTGACAAAGAGCCAGATGTATCAAGCTTGATAAAATGGAGATTGATAAACAGCCAGCCAATCAGCTCCTTACTGTCATGTAAAATCTTATTGGCTAGCTGTTTATAACTCTCCACTCTATCACTTTTTAAAGCTTGATACATCTGTACTATGCCACAGTGTCCATGACTGTGTAGCTTGCTAACTACTGGGTAGTATACTGTATGTTATATGGTGCACTGTCCCAGTAATAAGGTAATGTATGCAAAATGCAGTATGCTACAAGTGTATAATGCCGTGAAACAGGGGCATCAGTGAACCAAAAGACACCTGTTTTACATTCCCAGGGCATAATCATCTCACCCAAGAACCCAAGACTTGTGGGTATGGTGCATGTACGGCATACCGCATATAAACACATGGATAGTCAAATCAACCCTATAGAGTGAACTGGCTCCTTCCTTTTACAGTAATAACTTGCAGTCACTTCTCTCATTGGCTGGGGTGTGTGGGGCTCATGTAGAGATGAAAGAAAATGCATGTTGTGCAGGGGAAGACCGCTAATCACATATAAACATAGATTGTATCATGTATGTAATATGTGAGTGATAGTTCCACCAGGGATCACAGCGCTTTATGTATTGTGCACGGTGATAAAGTACCAGGCACTTGTAATGCTGCTAAACACACATGTATGGATGTTCTGATAGACTCGCCAATCATACTGCCCATGTGCATGTAAGGAAGGTTATACAACTGGCATGTAGGATCTAATGCTTGTGGCGTGTGAAGGAGACTTTGGCTTTAGGCTGCCCAGCTGGTGCTGTAGCACAATGTACATATTGTAATGGTTCCATCGGTAAGTTACATTGGCACAGCCATCTGCCAGTCATCTTAAGAACTTTACCCCCCACAGTACATCAGGACGGGTGATAGCTAAAAAAATAAAGGATTATATTAGTCCTCAATTTTATTCCTCGGCTGTCACCTGCTGTGCACATGGTTTTGCCAATTTTGAGAACAAATTTTTCCTGCGATCAGCTCTGAATTAGGCCCCTAGCCTCCACTGTGCATTAGCAGTCAGTAACTCCTGATTCTTTGATAGGTTGTCTCTTTGTTGTCATGTAACAGCCCCAACTAGTGGCAGCCTCCTGAATTATAACATCCACTGGCTCAAACTGAGCCAAGGATATTACAAACCCATTGCGCACATAATACCCATGTCAAGCTGGAAGCATCATGCATGCTAGATATACAAGGAGCTAGAGTTGAACTGAGGAGGCAGTTTAGTTAGTACTGTTCGTCCAGTAACATTTGTTTAAAATATGTAAATTTCAGAGTGATAGTGTTGTTGCCAAATTTTCTTTTTAATTTTTTATCCAGAAACCAAACGTTAGCAAACATCTGCTAGCATTGCCCCACATTGAAAATAGCATGCAACTATAGAAAGGTTGGCACATACTGTATACTGTAGCAGCCCATGATGTACTTTGTATTTTATCCTGCAAATTGTGGTTTTGAATATGATTTGTTCCTGTCTTGAATCCTTTTGGGAAATCTGCTGTGCAACTGCCAGTATGGGTCATTGAGGTTAAATAAACAGACATACAGTTGCTATATAAATCTACTGCTTTTTTGCCTGCCCTTCTCTCAGAGCTGTCCTGTCCATCATCTCAAAAACAATGGCAGCTCATGAATATAGCAATAATAGCATAGCTCCCACCATGGGGGGCGTGACCTATAAATGTGATGCTCCCACGAGTCCACGCCCCATTTCCACTGCTGTGGGGGCATGGCCCCCCTGTCTCCAGAAATAGACACTGTGTGCATGTACACGGCTTCTATTCACCGCAGATCAGCATCGGACAGTGGAGACTCCTAACTAACCCCCACTGTGGGACACTGCCAGCCCCTGGAGGGATGCGGGACCATCCCAAAAATACGGGATAGTCTCACGACAGTTGGGAGGTATGATAATCGAAATAGCAGAGTAGGAAAGATGAACATTCCCATACCTGGATATTGAGGCCTGCTGGGCAGAGGCGGATTTATACCTCATGGGTCACTAAGCAAGATACCGGTTTGGGGCCATACTCATTAAACAATCCATCGCACTATATTTTTGTCGCGGATTGCAGGTGGCATCCATCAAGTACCTTGGCGTGTGCGCAGTCTACCAATAAATGCTCAGCTCCGTAAACATTGGCATTGCGTACAAATCTGGCTGTAGGCTTTTGGAAGTAGGATTAATACCTGTGTCACATTAAAGAAAATGGACTGTCCCCATACAGTGGATGAGACAATTTGTGTGTCCAAAGATTTTTTATTCTATGAAAGATAATCAAAGGGGCTTTGGGAGTGTGGGCAGGTCCATGTGATGTCATAACAACACGCGGTAGTCGCGCAATGCTCCTCTGGTAACATGTTTTACAGTCAGGATATCTTTATGAGGCCCCATGGGACCTACTGGGCCCTAGGCAGGCACCTTGGTTGCCTTGTGGAAAATCTGCCTCTACCACTGGGTAGTTCATTTCTCTGCAGCACCGTTATAGACTAAACATTTATTGGATAACACAAAGTCAAAGCGACCATGTTCTGTTATGTTCATAGAAATGTACTGCGGATTATACAGCTAAGCAAGGAACATTATTAGTCAACACTTTCACCATGATTCCAAAAGGACAAGCAGAAACATTGGTTTAGCAGCGATTCATAGTAACTGGAAAGCTGGGGTTAGAGAACATGATGTACTGTAGATGCAAAGCATCACTTAATGGTTTAATTGATTGGCTTATAGAGCAATAAGTAGCTTCAAAATTTTATACTGTTAACAAGTCATTCTACAGTTTATGCAACTTTTATTAAAGTAACTGCCACAGATTGCTCTGTTACCTAAATGGTTAGGATCCCCCCTCCCGATATAATGCTCATCTGTGCTGCTGGGGTTCACGATGAAATGGGGCCCACTGCCCACACATAGAACCTTCAATTAGTTCATGCAGTAAGTAAAGCACCATACCAGCTTGCTGTTCAGGCATTACATCACATGATGGAGCCAGCTGTCAGGTGTAGTGGAAGGGTCTGATCCAGGATAAGAAGAACACTTGTAGGCTCAGGTGGACAGCTCCATCTCATTGCATTGGACCACAGGTTCTCAAACTCGGGCCTCGTGCACCAGCCGTGTGACCTTGAAAATGGGAACTGTGTGGCGTCCTGAGGACCGAGTTTGAGAACCCCTGCATTAGACTGTTTATACTGCTTGCCTCATAGTTTCCAGTGGCTCTCATTGGTGATTGGTTGCAAGGATTTAATATTTCTGAGAGGTTGGGGCTCATTGATTGGGACTGGTTACCAGTGGCATTTATAGGCTTTATGAATTGGTTACAGGTTGTTTGTACAGGCTATTAGGGGCATCTTGTTACATGTACTAGGCCTATGTGCTGTTATTCTCTATAGTCATGCTCATCACTGACCTTGTTTGCTTTGATTACTGTTGTGTGAGACACACTTCAACCTTTGCATGTTACCGATTATCCCTGAGTGTGGCCCGTCTGCCTGATTTAGGATTGTTACTTGATAATACTTTGCCAATTGTATGTCTATTGTTTTGTGTATTTCTCAGGGATTTAAGTCTCCTGCAGTGCTTTCTTTTGTTTATATACTGTATATGAACACATATTTTTAAATGATACTGGACTAAAAAACAGACAATAAAAGATTCTGATACAGCGTATCACTAAGTGCCACCAGGAAAAAGAGGGGCAGAATACAACTAGTTAACTAAAAGAATGGTTTGAAAAGTTACATATGTTGTTACAGCGCTTTGCATGTCAGTTGCCTGAACTGGTGTAATTATGGACGCAGCATGCAAACAAAAGGATACACTTAGGGCCTGATTCTAATTAGTTCAGTGCACTGTGTGTTTGCATGGACCAATGGTGAAGCACTGCACATGTGCATGTTTACTTATGCGCATTTGCAGGGCTTCTGTGCAGCGCCTACGGAGACTTGCAAAGTCTCCTTGGCGATCGCACAGGAGGAGGGGGGGTGATGGAGGCGGCCAGTCCTGGCCATACTCTCTAAAACGCTGGGTGTGCCCACGGAAACACTGGGCGTCCCCATACAAACTCAGGTGGAAACGTGACTGCCGCGGGCAGGTGGCTGATGTCTTACATTCTGGAAACTATGCATAAGGGATTTTTTGGTTAAGGGATATTTGGATAAGGGATACTCAACCTGTAAATAAAAGTAGTAACCTATTGATATTACAATGATTAAAAGTATATATCGATATACTGTTTCATAACCACAGATCGAAGCTAATAGCAAATGAACACATATCACAAATATAGAATGTCATTTATCTGCCACAGAAGTAATCCCAATCATGACTTCTCATTCAGGTGCATTGACCAGCACTTAATGGATGGATTACAAATGTTGCTTGTTATGAACAATAGATCTGTGGCCTGGTTTTACTGCATAGAGGTAGTAGTGGTGTATGAGACCCACAGTGCAGTGTTTTGCCAGGGGGTATGCTGTTAAAATGATCCTGGACAGATAGACAAGTTTAAGCCAAGGATCAAGGAAAAAATGAAATCTTATTGGTTATCGGGTGTCACATGTTTTGGCTCCAAAACAGGTGACAGTCGGATAGCCAATAAGATCACGTTTTGAGATCCGGGTAAATCCGGACCGGCACTTCTCTAGTTTACAGTAGTAGAGCCCAATCTCACAATTGAGTGGGAAGGGAAGACTGATGATTGTATAAATGGAGGAAAACTAACCTCTAAAGAAGGGTATATGCCTTAATAGGAAAGTGATTCCAATTTGTAAGCATAATGAAATGTAGACTGCGACAGACGACTGTAGCTTTTAAAAAAAAAAAAACATCTGGTCAGTGGAAATTCTAATTCATTCATTTCTGTACTCTGCAGAGTATATTTGCATTCCAAAAGAAATCAATAACAAGCACAGCTAAACACCTTTTAGTTGTTGGCAAAAATGATTATTTAAATGGAAAAAAACATTGCAAAACAATTGAAGAATGAAAAATAATTAGTTTTTTTTTTTTTTTGCCAAGTGTTTACGATACTAGAAACATAACAGTTATATTTGACTACAAAGGGTTACATTTTAAGTTACGTTTTAACAAAACCCAGTGAAAACCATCAAGGTAAATAGTAATATACTGCATACACTAATAGCTGTATGAAATTATGAACCAACACATATGAAATATTACAGATCTGCAAAAGAATAGCTACATTGAAGAATGGCACTACATGGACTATAAACTGACACACACAATGAAAGGGTGTGTTATGGGGCTCTGACTGTGGGGATCCCGACAGTCAGTATCACGATGTCGGGATCCCGACTGCCAGTGCACCAACAGGGGGGCGAGCGCAAAGAAGCCCCTTGATGGCCCGCTGTGCTTGCCACGCTGCGGGCCCGGTGGTTCGCTACACATACCACAGGTTCTATTCTCCCTTGTGGGGTCCACAACCCCCATATATAGCCCCTGTGAGTTGGGATCCCCCCATTCGGAGCACCGGCAGTCGGAGCATCATCCGGCACCCCACTGAAAGTGAGAGGGATAGGAAAGAGAGGGATGAGACAGACAATTGAAAATTGGCAGTTTTGTGGGTGAGCCTGCAACGAAGGAGTTGCCAAATTTAAGCCATCACATAAGAGCAAGAATTATGTAAAGATGACTAAAGTGTGTGCATCCATTTTTCTTTAAAGGAAACTGTTTACATTGTATTTCTGTATGTTATTTTATCACCATTTGTTTTTCTTACTAAGCTTTGTGACTTTTTTTTGTCACATTTAACTTCCTGTTATAACGTTCTGTGTTTGTGTTCATACAGAATTAACATGTATTATAACCTTGGTTATATAAATGCTAAATGAATACAAAAGATTGCTTGGTGTACAATATTGCGGATTAATTTAGTTTGTATTTCGCGATAGAACTGTGAATAACTGAAAACTTTATACACTGTGCCAACGTTTGATCCTCACTGAAGTGTTATTAATTCCAGACACACGTTGGGCAGCAACAAGCATGCCAAATCACTAGAGTTATATGTTACGGCACCCTCAAAATTATTTGCAGTGTAAATAATTTTGAACAAAATTGCAGGCTCAGATTTTAGGTTGTGTTTTGGATTTTTTAATTTTGTTAAGTCCACTTTTTTATGAAATCCAATCAACCTGTGTGTATTGACTGATCTAGGACCTTTCGGTTAAAATGCAATATTGTGTTAGTTTGAAAAATGAACTAATTCTCAATAATTAGATTTGTCAGCCAGTTCGCCAAATATGACAAATCACAGCACTGAATCTGCCAGCTGGTGGGATGGATAGTGGCAGCAGTCCATATGCAGTAATTTCCCCAGAACAGTTGTTTTATCACTGAAAATTTATATTTTGGAATATATTTTGTTCTAATACCTCCAGCCCCATAGTACATTATAATGATTATGAACATTTGTTTTTGCCCTCATTTGATTAAGGGATACTCTCCTCATATTAAAGTTTTTTTTTTATGTTTAAATATCTTTGTCAGGTTTATTTTATATTTGTATCACAAAAATGTTTAAATATACAGATAATTGATAAAAAATAATAATGTGATCCCATGTGATCCAGGTAATAAGTGATTGTATAGCACTTAGCAAAAAGGATAAAAACCCACCAAAAAGTATGTTCATCGTTGATTAAGTGAAAAAGTGCAGTGAATGTCTGATGAAAAGTGAAACCAAAAATGTAAATTCCTGGCGCTAGACTTGTACGTTCAAAATCCCAATGATTTTCTCATGCAAATGTGGAGACAAGAGAAAACATGTGTATAAGTAATATGTAGGGGTACAACAATGTGGGGGATAGGTTGACCCAAATAATGAAGTCGTACCGCGACTCACACTAAGTGTGCAGTTACAATTATGTAACGGTTTCTTTTAAGGTCCACCAACGTGTGAAACAGAAAGGAAAGTCCCAAACGACAAGATGAAATCACTGGTGCATACCGTACTCAACTGAATGACAGGAGTTTGAAAGCATATAAAGGTATCTTTAGTAACAAGGATCCCATTCACAGATTAAACAGCAAAGAAGGTACTTCGTACCATACTCACGAAAAGTACTGGTACCATAAACACATAAAGGTATCTTGTGGGGGGACTGCTGAACAGCAAATTTCCACTGGTGAATCCCCACGTAGCGGCCGATGTACCCAAAAATAAAGGGATGACCGGTCTCAGTACAAGAAATATTTATTAAAAAAACTGTATTCGTGGCCCATTGGCCAAGGGCACGGTACAGGTTAAAAGGTAAATAAAAAGCAAAATGAACATGAAAATATTACAAGAACTCACTTGACATCCGACATGTTTCGGCGGGCTCTGCCGCCTTTCTCAAGGATAGTCAGTGAGTGATACATACAGAGTTCTTATAGCACCATGGAGGAACCGTTTCCGGGTCAAAGTGCAAATAATCTAAAGTGGTATATATATCACCTTTAGAGTGTAATGACCAGCCTGTAACATATGTACGCTGGCCAGACTAAAAAATTAATACATAGTAAATAACTTCCAGACGCGTGTAAGCGGTGGAAGAATGATAAATCTAACCTCAGGCGATGGTTTCCGGTTGGTGGAACGCATAGCCGGGAGTTGTGGAGCGCATATCCGGCTAGTACGCCGGGTTGCGCGTCCATGCGTGGATGACGTTGGAATTAGTCCCTCGTCATATGGAACGCAAATGGGGGGCGTGAGCAGTGAACGTCCGGTAGTTGGAACGCATATCCTTGTGCTGGATATCCTAACACCGGCGCGCAACAAGATAAGCTGTGAAAGAGACCTCCTGGAACGCAAGTGGTGACGTGTGCGTTCCATACTATAGGAAGTAAAGTGACGGGTATATTATACCATCAGTGAAACAATCAGCTGATACATGCATTTCACTAATAATGCAATAAACGTGATGGATGATAATAAAGTGCAATGTGCATAAATTATGTAAGTGAACCAATTCCTCCATTTACAACAAAATATAAATATATATATATGACAACAAATTACAATGTTGTAAAAACAGCGTTTCACAATATTAAAACATCATAAAAACCATTTTAATTCAAATTCATGATTCAAACCTAATGGAGATAGGGTGGATAAATTAAAAATCCACCTCATCTCCGTTTGTGCCAGTCTAACATCTCTGTTATTGTTCCTCCAATCACCCTTAACAGCCTCCAACCCCCAAAAACCTGTGATATGTTTCACAGAGCTGTCATGAGTTTCTGAGAAGTGTAGGGAGAAGGGGTGATCTTTGAAACTTTTTTTAATATTTCGCACATGTTCGGCGAGTCGGACTTTTAAGTTTCTTTTCGTTTTGCCGACATAAAGCTTATCACACGAACATCGGATCACGTAAACTACGTAATTCGTGTTGCATGTGATAAACTGTTTAGGCTTCACAGTGATGTTGTTTAGTTTGATCTCTGTGAATTTCCTAACCGTGGATGGGTAGGATTTGCACATTGAACAATCACCACATCTGTGGAACCCGTTGTTTCGTGTAGACATGGTCCCTCTTTCCATGAATGCACTGCTGACCAATTGGTCCTTAAGGCTAGCCGCCCTTCTGTAAATAAATTTCGAGTTCTGTGGTAAAATGCTGTTCAGGGCCGGATCTTCTAACAACAATCTCCAATTCTTCTTAATAATATGCTCAATGGATCTATGATAAGCATTAAACTGTGTGCTGAAAGCTATGGTGTATTCATTGGTATTGGTTGTAGTCAAAGGTTTGTTCTTCAGAAGATCTTCTCTAGGGAGCAATCTAGTCTCCTCCAGAGCCCCCTCAACCAGAGTTATACTATACCCTTTATTAATGAATTTATCTTTCATTCTAGCAGCACTCTCCTCAAAATCAATAGTGTTGGAGCAATTACGTTTCAAACGTACGAATTGCCCCTTAGGGATATTTGAGATCCATTTTTTGTGGTGGTTACTAGAGGGGTTGATGTATGAATTGGAATCTGAAGGTTTGTAGTAGACTGATGTCTCAATCTTACTGTTATTTATAAAGATCCTAAGATCCAGGAAGTTTACCTCATTTTTGCTGATATTGAAGGTCAGATGGATATTGAATGGATTAGAATTCAAATATTTACAAAACTTATCAAGTTCAGTCTCCGGACCTTTCCATATAAACAATACATCGTCTATATATCTCCACCACTGGACCAGGTTCGCACCCCAGTCATGCCCATGCCACACCATTAGGTTCTCCCACCTGGCCATGAACATGTTGGCATAACTGGGGGCAAACCTGGTCCCCATGGCTGTACCGACCTCCTGATTATAAAAGGTACCGTTGAAATTGAAATAATTATTCATGAGAATAAACTCTATACCTTGTATAAGTAAATTTTGTAAGTCAGGGTTGATATTGGTTTCCTGTAGAGATAGTTTAACCGCTTGTATACCATCGACATGCCTAATTATAGTGTATAGAGATGTTACATCTGCGGTAATTAAAAAACACTCTTCATCCCATTTAACCGTTTCAATCTTATTAAGTACGTCCTTGGTATCCTTTAAATGAGACCTATTAGTAAGGACAACTGGTTGGAGATGGTGATCTATAAAATATGATAGATTTGCCGTGATACTATTAGTACCCGCGACGATTGGTCGCCCTGGGGGATTCTGGGCATTCTTATGAATCTTTGGCAAAAGATATAAAACAGGAATAGAGTATTCTTCCTTTACCAAAAATTCCGCTGTTTCTTTATTCAGGGTTCCAGAGTCGACAAAACCATCAATAAGACTTTTCAGACTAGTAAGAATTTTATGAGAGGGGTCTGTCTTAAGTTTTTTATAAGTGTTCCCGTCATTTAGTTGGCGGGCTACTTCCGCTGTATACATAGACTTATTGAGAACAACTACAGCCCCGCCTTTGTCGGCGGGCTTAATAATTATATTCAAATTCCCTTTAAGGCTGTCTACGGCATCTCTTTCTTCCTTAGTTAAATTATGTTTAAGTGACGGGAGATTATCTTTTAGTATTTTCAACTCGTTATT
Source organism: Crinia signifera (assembly GCF_055691185.1). Taxonomy (NCBI): domain Eukaryota; kingdom Metazoa; phylum Chordata; class Amphibia; order Anura; family Myobatrachidae; genus Crinia; species Crinia signifera. The sequence continues at coordinate 34,692,997 of NC_139224.1, read as the reverse complement.
AACCATTTTTTGAAATGCCTCAATAAAGCAACCTCTGACATGCTGAGGGTTAAACGTAGAAGGTTTCTTGAAGGGATTGATGGTCCGATCAGTGGTTTCAAGATTTTTATCCAAAAAGAATTTTTTAAGAGTAATTTTCCTAATAAACTTATTCACATCCAAATATAAATCAAAAAAATTAATTGAATTACTGGGTGCGTATTTTAAACCTTTTTGCAATATTTTGGTCTCGCCCTCAGATAAAGTATGGTCGCTTAAATTATAAATTTTGGTAACATGGTCCTCTGAATTGGGCGGAGAGATTATAATAGACCTCTTCTTCTTCCTAACTCGTTTTCGTGTGCCCCCTCTTTTACCTCTTTTAATCCTCTTATATAAAGTAGGATTTCCAGGGGTGGGTATTACTAATTGATTCTCCATGTTTGATGATTCCTGTCTAAAAAATTATCATTTTGGCGCATGGGAGATCTATTAGATGGATGCTCCAAATTATCAAATCTATTATGGGATGTGAAATGGTCAACCCAATTAGAAGGGCCTTCCCTTTCATGAAATCTTCTCCTGCTAGGTGGTTGATCTGGAAAGACTGGATCATTTCTCCTATCTTCCCAGGGCCTAAAACTCTTTTTGAAGGGTACCCTTTTCCACCCTCTTTGGTTACGATTTTTGGGGGTCCTAGGAGGTAGTGGTGTTTTTAAATGGTTAGAATTAGACCTCAAAATCTCGCTATATAGAGGTTTGGGTCTCGAGGGTGATTGGAAACGCTGAGGTTTCCTTCTGAGATCCTTTCTGGATACAGTAGTTCCGGAAGCGGGCCGGCTGCTTATCACTGGTGGCCCTGGACCGGGCCTCCCAGGTAATACAGACTCTTTAACCCCGTCAGCGGAAGTCCTATCCCTCTGAAACTTTTTTTGTTTCCTTCTCATAAGTTCTCTTTCATTTTTTTGGAGTTTTAATTTGATTTTATTTTCAAATTCCTTATACTCCAATTGATCCTTAAAAGGATCAGTAAGAGTTTCTAATTTTTTCAAAGTGGATTCAACCTCCTCCATATCTCTTTTTCTCTCTTGGATTATTAACTCCATTAATGATATGGAGCATGTATTGAGGATCTGTTCCCATCTTTCTAAGAACATTTCTGATGGTTTATTAAATGACGCCTTCTTAATAATCTGAAGTCCCCTGGGGATAAGTTTCACTGAAAGATATTTCTCCAGTGTGGTTACCTCCCACCAGAGACGACTTTCTTTTAACAGAGTAACTTCCAATTTAGACATCACATTTTCTAACGTGTCATCTACAATCTCAATATCACCTATGGTGTCTAAGGAAAATACTGTATCAATGTGCTGATGACGTAAATTACGGTGAACATACATGGTTGCAGCCTAGAACAATATTTCAAAGTGGATGAACAAACTAAAAACAAAAAAACTGAAAAGTCCCAAGGCGCTACCAGTCCTTGCAGCCGAAATTCCAAATAGAGGACCACTGGGTAATCCTCCTGTGCAAATCTTCCAAAACAAATGGGAATTCCTGGCGCTAGACTTGTACGTTCAAAATCCCAATGATTTTCTCATGCAAATGTGGAGACAAGAGAAAACATGTGTATAAGTAATATGTAGGGGTACAACAATGTGGGGGATAGGTTGACCCAAATAATGAAGTCGTACCGCGACTCACACTAAGTGTGCAGTTACAATTATGTAACGGTTTCTTTTAAGGTCCACCAACGTGTGAAACAGAAAGGAAAGTCCCAAACGACAAGATGAAATCACTGGTGCATACCGTACTCAACTGAATGACAGGAGTTTGAAAGCATATAAAGGTATCTTTAGTAACAAGGATCCCATTCACAGATTAAACAGCAAAGAAGGTACTTCGTACCATACTCACGAAAAGTACTGGTACCATAAACACATAAAGGTATCTTGTGGGGGGACTGCTGAACAGCAAATTTCCACTGGTGAATCCCCACGTAGCGGCCGATGTACCCAAAAATAAAGGGATGACCGGTCTCAGTACAAGAAATATTTATTAAAAAAACTGTATTCGTGGCCCATTGGCCAAGGGCACGGTACAGGTTAAAAGGTAAATAAAAAGCAAAATGAACATGAAAATATTACAAGAACTCACTTGACATCCGACATGTTTCGGCGGGCTCTGCCGCCTTTCTCAAGGATAGTCAGTGAGTGATACATACAGAGTTCTTATAGCACCATGGAGGAACCGTTTCCGGGTCAAAGTGCAAATAATCTAAAGTGGTATATATATCACCTTTAGAGTGTAATGACCAGCCTGTAACATATGTACGCTGGCCAGACTAAAAAATTAATACATAGTAAATAACTTCCAGACGCGTGTAAGCGGTGGAAGAATGATAAATCTAACCTCAGGCGATGGTTTCCGGTTGGTGGAACGCATAGCCGGGAGTTGTGGAGCGCATATCCGGCTAGTACGCCGGGTTGCGCGTCCATGCGTGGATGACGTTGGAATTAGTCCCTCGTCATATGGAACGCAAATGGGGGGCGTGAGCAGTGAACGTCCGGTAGTTGGAACGCATATCCTTGTGCTGGATATCCTAACACCGGCGCGCAACAAGATAAGCTGTGAAAGAGACCTCCTGGAACGCAAGTGGTGACGTGTGCGTTCCATACTATAGGAAGTAAAGTGACGGGTATATTATACCATCAGTGAAACAATCAGCTGATACATGCATTTCACTAATAATGCAATAAACGTGATGGATGATAATAAAGTGCAATGTGCATAAATTATGTAAGTGAACCAATTCCTCCATTTACAACAAAATATAAATATATATATATGACAACAAATTACAATGTTGTAAAAACAGCGTTTCACAATATTAAAACATCATAAAAACCATTTTAATTCAAATTCATGATTCAAACCTAATGGAGATAGGGTGGATAAATTAAAAATCCACCTCATCTCCGTTTGTGCCAGTCTAACATCTCTGTTATTGTTCCTCCAATCACCCTTAACAGCCTCCAACCCCCAAAAACCTGTGATATGTTTCACAGAGCTGTCATGAGTTTCTGAGAAGTGTAGGGAGAAGGGGTGATCTTTGAAACTTTTTTTAATATTTCGCACATGTTCGGCGAGTCGGACTTTTAAGTTTCTTTTCGTTTTGCCGACATAAAGCTTATCACACGAACATCGGATCACGTAAACTACGTAATTCGTGTTGCATGTGATAAACTGTTTAGGCTTCACAGTGATGTTGTTTAGTTTGATCTCTGTGAATTTCCTAACCGTGGATGGGTAGGATTTGCACATTGAACAATCACCACATCTGTGGAACCCGTTGTTTCGTGTAGACATGGTCCCTCTTTCCATGAATGCACTGCTGACCAATTGGTCCTTAAGGCTAGCCGCCCTTCTGTAAATAAATTTCGGGTTCTGTGGTAAAATGCTGTTCAGGGCCGGATCTTCTAACAACAATCTCCAATTCTTCTTAATAATATGCTCAATGGATCTATGATAAGCATTAAACTGTGTGCTGAAAGCTATGGTGTATTCATTGGTATTGGTTGTAGTCAAAGGTTTGTTCTTCAGAAGATCTTCTCTAGGGAGCAATCTAGTCTCCTCCAGAGCCCCCTCAACCAGAGTTATACTATACCCTTTATTAATGAATTTATCTTTCATTCTAGCAGCACTCTCCTCAAAATCAATAGTGTTGGAGCAATTACGTTTCAAACGTACGAATTGCCCCTTAGGGATATTTGAGATCCATTTTTTGTGGTGGTTACTAGAGGGGTTGATGTATGAATTGGAATCTGAAGGTTTGTAGTAGACTGATGTCTCAATCTTACTGTTATTTATAAAGATCCTAAGATCCAGGAAGTTTACCTCATTTTTGCTGATATTGAAGGTCAGATGGATATTGAATGGATTAGAATTCAAATATTTACAAAACTTATCAAGTTCAGTCTCCGGACCTTTCCATATAAACAATACATCGTCTATATATCTCCACCACTGGACCAGGTTCGCACCCCAGTCATGCCCATGCCACACCATTAGGTTCTCCCACCTGGCCATGAACATGTTGGCATAACTGGGGGCAAACCTGGTCCCCATGGCTGTACCGACCTCCTGATTATAAAAGGTACCGTTGAAATTGAAATAATTATTCATGAGAATAAACTCTATACCTTGTATAAGTAAATTTTGTAAGTCAGGGTTGATATTGGTTTCCTGTAGAGATAGTTTAACCGCTTGTATACCATCGACATGCCTAATTATAGTGTATAGAGATGTTACATCTGCGGTAATTAAAAAACACTCTTCATCCCATTTAACCGTTTCAATCTTATTAAGTACGTCCTTGGTATCCTTTAAATGAGACCTATTAGTAAGGACAACTGGTTGGAGATGGTGATCTATAAAATATGATAGATTTGCCGTGATACTATTAGTACCCGCGACGATTGGTCGCCCTGGGGGATTCTGGGCATTCTTATGAATCTTTGGCAAAAGATATAAAACAGGAATAGAGTATTCTTCCTTTACCAAAAATTCCGCTGTTTCTTTATTCAGGGTTCCAGAGTCGACAAAACCATCAATAAGACTTTTCAGACTAGTAAGAATTTTATGAGAGGGGTCTGTCTTAAGTTTTTTATAAGTGTTCCCGTCATTTAGTTGGCGGGCTACTTCCGCTGTATACATAGACTTATTGAGAACAACTACAGCCCCGCCTTTGTCGGCGGGCTTAATAATTATATTCAAATTCCCTTTAAGGCTGTCTACGGCATCTCTTTCTTCCTTAGTTAAATTATGTTTAAGTGACGGGAGATTATCTTTTAGTATTTTCAACTCGTTATTAACCATTTTTTGAAATGCCTCAATAAAGCAACCTCTGACATGCTGAGGGTTAAACGTAGAAGGTTTCTTGAAGGGATTGATGGTCCGATCAGTGGTTTCAAGATTTTTATCCAAAAAGAATTTTTTAAGAGTAATTTTCCTAATAAACTTATTCACATCCAAATATAAATCAAAAAAATTAATTGAATTACTGGGTGCGTATTTTAAACCTTTTTGCAATATTTTGGTCTCGCCCTCAGATAAAGTATGGTCGCTTAAATTATAAATTTTGGTAACATGGTCCTCTGAATTGGGCGGAGAGATTATAATAGACCTCTTCTTCTTCCTAACTCGTTTTCGTGTGCCCCCTCTTTTACCTCTTTTAATCCTCTTATATAAAGTAGGATTTCCAGGGGTGGGTATTACTAATTGATTCTCCATGTTTGATGATTCCTGTCTAAAAAATTATCATTTTGGCGCATGGGAGATCTATTAGATGGATGCTCCAAATTTTAAAATCTATTATGGGATGTGAAATGGTCAACCCAATTAGAAGGGCCTTCCCTTTCATGAAATCTTCTCCTGCTAGGTGGTTGATCTGGAAAGACTGGATCATTTCTCCTATCTTCCCAGGGCCTAAAACTCTTTTTGAAGGGTACCCTTTTCCACCCTCTTTGGTTACGATTTTTGGGGGTCCTAGGAGGTAGTGGTGTTTTTAAATGGTTAGAATTAGACCTCAAAATCTCGCTATATAGAGGTTTGGGTCTCGAGGGTGATTGGAAACTCTGAGGTTTCCTTCTGAGATCCTTTCTGGATACAGTAGTTCCGGAAGCGGGCCGGCTGCTTATCACTGGTGGCCCTGGACCGGGCCTCCCAGGTAATACAGACTCTTTAACCCCGTCAGCGGAAGTCCTATCCCTCTGAAACTTTTTTTGTTTCCTTCTCATAAGTTCTCTTTCATTTTTTTGGAGTTTTAATTTGATTTTATTTTCAAATTCCTTATACTCCAATTGATCCTTAAAAGGATCAGTAAGAGTTTCTAATTTTTTCAAAGTGGATTCAACCTCCTCCATATCTCTTTTTCTCTCTTGGATTATTAACTCCATTAATGATATGGAGCATGTATTGAGGATCTGTTCCCATCTTTCTAAGAACATTTCTGATGGTTTATTAAATGACGCCTTCTTAATAATCTGAAGTCCCCTGGGGATAAGTTTCACTGAAAGATATTTCTCCAGTGTGGTTACCTCCCACCAGAGACGACTTTCTTTTAACAGAGTAACTTCCAATTTAGACATCACATTTTCTAACGTGTCATCTACAATCTCAATATCACCTATGGTGTCTAAGGAAAATACTGTATCAATGTGCTGATGACGTAAATTACGGTGAACATACATGGTTGCAGCCTAGAACAATATTTCAAAGTGGATGAACAAACTAAAAACAAAAAAACTGAAAAGTCCCAAGGCGCTACCAGTCCTTGCAGCCGAAATTCCAAATAGAGGACCACTGGGTAATCCTCCTGTGCAAATCTTCCAAAACAAATGGGAATTCCTGGCGCTAGACTTGTACGTTCAAAATCCCAATGATTTTCTCATGCAAATGTGGAGACAAGAGAAAACATGTGTATAAGTAATATGTAGGGGTACAACAATGTGGGGGATAGGTTGACCCAAATAATGAAGTCGTACCGCGACTCACACTAAGTGTGCAGTTACAATTATGTAACGGTTTCTTTTAAGGTCCACCAACGTGTGAAACAGAAAGGAAAGTCCCAAACGACAAGATGAAATCACTGGTGCATACCGTACTCAACTGAATGACAGGAGTTTGAAAGCATATAAAGGTATCTTTAGTAACAAGGATCCCATTCACAGATTAAACAGCAAAGAAGGTACTTCGTACCATACTCACGAAAAGTACTGGTACCATAAACACATAAAGGTATCTTGTGGGGGGACTGCTGAACAGCAAATTTCCACTGGTGAATCCCCACGTAGCGGCCGATGTACCCAAAAATAAAGGGATGACCGGTCTCAGTACAAGAAATATTTATTAAAAAAACTGTATTCGTGGCCCATTGGCCAAGGGCACGGTACAGGTTAAAAGGTAAATAAAAAGCAAAATGAACATGAAAATATTACAAGAACTCACTTGACATCCGACATGTTTCGGCGGGCTCTGCCGCCTTTCTCAAGGATAGTCAGTGAGTGATACATACAGAGTTCTTATAGCACCATGGAGGAACCGTTTCCGGGTCAAAGTGCAAATAATCTAAAGTGGTATATATATCACCTTTAGAGTGTAATGACCAGCCTGTAACATATGTACGCTGGCCAGACTAAAAAATTAATACATAGTAAATAACTTCCAGACGCGTGTAAGCGGTGGAAGAATGATAAATCTAACCTCAGGCGATGGTTTCCGGTTGGTGGAACGCATAGCCGGGAGTTGTGGAGCGCATATCCGGCTAGTACGCCGGGTTGCGCGTCCATGCGTGGATGACGTTGGAATTAGTCCCTCGTCATATGGAACGCAAATGGGGGGCGTGAGCAGTGAACGTCCGGTAGTTGGAACGTCTACTACAAACCTTCAGATTCCAATTCATACATCAACCCCTCTAGTAACCACCACAAAAAATGGATCTCAAATATCCCTAAGGGGCAATTCGTACGTTTGAAACGTAATTGCTCCAACACTATTGATTTTGAGGAGAGTGCTGCTAGAATGAAAGATAAATTCATTAATAAAGGGTATAGTATAACTCTGGTTGAGGGGGCTCTGGAGGAGACTAGATTGCTCCCTAGAGAAGATCTTCTGAAGAACAAACCTTTGACTACAACCAATACCAATGAATACACCATAGCTTTCAGCACACAGTTTAATGCTTATCATAGATCCATTGAGCATATTATTAAGAAGAATTGGAGATTGTTGTTAGAAGATCCGGCCCTGAACAGCATTTTACCACAGAACCCGAAATTTATTTACAGAAGGGCGGCTAGCCTTAAGGACCAATTGGTCAGCAGTGCATTCATGGAAAGAGGGACCATGTCTACACGAAACAACGGGTTCCACAGATGTGGTGATTGTTCAATGTGCAAATCCTACCCATCCACGGTTAGGAAATTCACAGAGATCAAACTAAACAACATCACTGTGAAGCCTAAACAGTTTATCACATGCAACACGAATTACGTAGTTTACGTGATCCGATGTTCGTGTGATAAGCTTTATGTCGGCAAAACGAAAAGAAACTTAAAAGTCCGACTCGCCGAACATGTGCGAAATATTAAAAAAAGTTTCAAAGATCACCCCTTCTCCCTACACTTCTCAGAAACTCATGACAGCTCTGTGAAACATATCACAGGTTTTTGGGGGTTGGAGGCTGTTAAGGGTGATTGGAGGAACAATAACAGAGATGTTAGACTGGCACAAACGGAGATGAGGTGGATTTTTAATTTATCCACCCTATCTCCATTAGGTTTGAATCATGAATTTGAATTAAAATGGTTTTTATGATGTTTTAATATTGTGAAACGCTGTTTTTACAACATTGTAATTTGTTGTCATATATATATATTTATATTTTGTTGTAAATGGAGGAATTGGTTCACTTACATAATTTATGCACATTGCACTTTATTATCATCCATCACGTTTATTGCATTATTAGTGAAATGCATGTATCAGCTGATTGTTTCACTGATGGTATAATATACCCGTCACTTTACTTCCTATAGTATGGAACGCACACGTCACCACTTGCGTTCCAGGAGGTCTCTTTCACAGCTTATCTTGTTGCGCGCCGGTGTTAGGATATCCAGCACAAGGATATGCGTTCCAACTACCGGACGTTCACTGCTCACGCCCCCCATTTGCGTTCCATATGACGAGGGACTAATTCCAACGTCATCCACGCATGGACGCGCAACCCGGCGTACTAGCCGGATATGCGCTCCACAACTCCCGGCTATGCGTTCCACCAACCGGAAACCATCGCCTGAGGTTAGATTTATCATTCTTCCACCGCTTACACGCGTCTGGAAGTTATTTACTATGTATTAATTTTTTAGTCTGGCCAGCGTACATATGTTACAGGCTGGTCATTACACTCTAAAGGTGATATATATACCACTTTAGATTATTTGCACTTTGACCCGGAAACGGTTCCTCCATGGTGCTATAAGAACTCTGTATGTATCACTCACTGACTATCCTTGAGAAAGGCGGCAGAGCCCGCCGAAACATGTCGGATGTCAAGTGAGTTCTTGTAATATTTTCATGTTCATTTTGCTTTTTATTTACCTTTTAACCTGTACCGTGCCCTTGGCCAATGGGCCACGAATACAGTTTTTTTAATAAATATTTCTTGTACTGAGACCGGTCATCCCTTTATTTTTGGGTACATCGGCCGCTACGTGGGGATTCACCAGTGGAAATTTGCTGTTCAGCAGTCCCCCCACAAGATACCTTTATGTGTTTATGGTACCAGTACTTTTCGTGAGTATGGTACGAAGTACCTTCTTTGCTGTTTAATCTGTGAATGGGATCCTTGTTACTAAAGATACCTTTATATGCTTTCAAACTCCTGTCATTCAGTTGAGTACGGTATGCACCAGTGATTTCATCTTGTCGTTTGGGACTTTCCTTTCTGTTTCACACGTTGGTGGACCTTAAAAGAAACCGTTACATAATTGTAACTGCACACTTAGTGTGAGTCGCGGTACGACTTCATTATTTGGGTCAACCTATCCCCCACATTGTTGTACCCCTACATATTACTTATACACATGTTTTCTCTTGTCTCCACATTTGCATGAGAAAATCATTGGGATTTTGAACGTACAAGTCTAGCGCCAGGAATTCCCATTTGTTTTGGAAGATTTGCACAGGAGGATTACCCAGTGGTCCTCTATTTGGAATTTCGGCTGCAAGGACTGGTAGCGCCTTGGGACTTTTCAGTTTTTTTGTTTTTAGTTTGTTCATCCACTTTGAAATATTGTTCTAGGCTGCAACCATGTATGTTCACCGTAATTTACGTCATCAGCACATTGATACAGTATTTTCCTTAGACACCATAGGTGATATTGAGATTGTAGATGACACGTTAGAAAATGTGATGTCTAAATTGGAAGTTACTCTGTTAAAAGAAAGTCGTCTCTGGTGGGAGGTAACCACACTGGAGAAATATCTTTCAGTGAAACTTATCCCCAGGGGACTTCAGATTATTAAGAAGGCGTCATTTAATAAACCATCAGAAATGTTCTTAGAAAGATGGGAACAGATCCTCAATACATGCTCCATATCATTAATGGAGTTAATAATCCAAGAGAGAAAAAGAGATATGGAGGAGGTTGAATCCACTTTGAAAAAATTAGAAACTCTTACTGATCCTTTTAAGGATCAATTGGAGTATAAGGAATTTGAAAATAAAATCAAATTAAAACTCCAAAAAAATGAAAGAGAACTTATGAGAAGGAAACAAAAAAAGTTTCAGAGGGATAGGACTTCCGCTGACGGGGTTAAAGAGTCTGTATTACCTGGGAGGCCCGGTCCAGGGCCACCAGTGATAAGCAGCCGGCCCGCTTCCGGAACTACTCTATCCAGAAAGGATCTCAGAAGGAAACCTCAGAGTTTCCAATCACCCTCGAGACCCAAACCTCTATATAGCGAGATTTTGAGGTCTAATTCTAACCATTTAAAAACACCACTACCTCCTAGGACCCCCAAAAATCGTAACCAAAGAGGGTGGAAAAGGGTACCCTTCAAAAAGAGTTTTAGGCCCTGGGAAGATAGGAGAAATGATCCAGTCTTTCCAGATCAACCACCTAGCAGGAGAAGATTTCATGAAAGGGAAGGCCCTTCTAATTGGGTTGACCATTTCACATCCCATAATAGATTTGATAATTTGGAGCATCCATCTAATAGATCTCCCATGCGCCAAAATGATAATTTTTTAGACAGGAATCATCAAACATGGAGAATCAATTAGTAATACCCACCCCTGGAAATCCTACTTTATATAAGAGGATTAAAAGAGGTAAAAGAGGGGGCACACGAAAACGAGTTAGGAAGAAGAAGAGGTCTATTATAATCTCTCCGCCCAATTCAGAGGACCATGTTACCAAAATTTATAATTTAAGCGACCATACTTTATCTGAGGGCGAGACCAAAATATTGCAAAAAGGTTTAAAATACGCACCCAGTAATTCAATTAATTTTTTTGATTTATATTTGGATGTGAATAAGTTTATTAGGAAAATTACTCTTAAAAAATTCTTTTTGGATAAAAATCTTGAAACCACTGATCGGACCATCAATCCCTTCAAGAAACCTTCTACGTTTAACCCTCAGCATGTCAGAGGTTGCTTTATTGAGGCATTTCAAAAAATGGTTAATAACGAGTTGAAAATACTAAAAGATAATCTCCCGTCACTTAAACATAATTTAACTAAGGAAGAAAGAGATGCCGTAGACAGCCTTAAAGGGAATTTGAATATAATTATTAAGCCCGCCGACAAAGGCGGGGCTGTAGTTGTTCTCAATAAGTCTATGTATACAGCGGAAGTAGCCCGCCAACTAAATGACGGGAACACTTATAAAAAACTTAAGACAGACCCCTCTCATAAAATTCTTACTAGTCTGAAAAGTCTTATTGATGGTTTTGTCGACTCTGGAACCCTGAATAAAGAAACAGCGGAATTTTTGGTAAAGGAAGAATACTCTATTCCTGTTTTATATCTTTTGCCAAAGATTCATAAGAATGCCCAGAATCCCCCAGGGCGACCAATCGTCGCGGGTACTAATAGTATCACGGCAAATCTATCATATTTTATAGATCACCATCTCCAACCAGTTGTCCTTACTAATAGGTCTCATTTAAAGGATACCAAGGACGTACTTAATAAGATTGAAACGGTTAAATGGGATGAAGAGTGTTTTTTAATTACCGCAGATGTAACATCTCTATACACTATAATTAGGCATGTCGATGGTATACAAGCGGTTAAACTATCTCTACAGGAAACCAATATCAACCCTGACTTACAAAATTTACTTATACAAGGTATAGAGTTTATTCTCATGAATAATTATTTCAATTTCAACGGTACCTTTTATAATCAGGAGGTCGGTACAGCCATGGGGACCAGGTTTGCCCCCAGTTATGCCAACATGTTCATGGCCAGGTGGGAGAACCTAATGGTGTGGCATGGGCATGACTGGGGTGCGAACCTGGTCCAGTGGTGGAGATATATAGACGATGTATTGTTTATATGGAAAGGTCCGGAGACTGAACTTGATAAGTTTTGTAAATATTTGAATTCTAATCCATTCAATATCCATCTGACCTTCAATATCAGCAAAAATGAGGTAAACTTCCTGGATCTTAGGATCTTTATAAATAACAGTAAGATTGAGACATCAGTCTACTACAAACCTTCAGATTCCAATTCATACATCAACCCCTCTAGTAACCACCACAAAAAATGGATCTCAAATATCCCTAAGGGGCAATTCGTACGTTTGAAACGTAATTGCTCCAACACTATTGATTTTGAGGAGAGTGCTGCTAGAATGAAAGATAAATTCATTAATAAAGGGTATAGTATAACTCTGGTTGAGGGGGCTCTGGAGGAGACTAGATTGCTCCCTAGAGAAGATCTTCTGAAGAACAAACCTTTGACTACAACCAATACCAATGAATACACCATAGCTTTCAGCACACAGTTTAATGCTTATCATAGATCCATTGAGCATATTATTAAGAAGAATTGGAGATTGTTGTTAGAAGATCCGGCCCTGAACAGCATTTTACCACAGAACCCGAAATTTATTTACAGAAGGGCGGCTAGCCTTAAGGACCAATTGGTCAGCAGTGCATTCATGGAAAGAGGGACCATGTCTACACGAAACAACGGGTTCCACAGATGTGGTGATTGTTCAATGTGCAAATCCTACCCATCCACGGTTAGGAAATTCACAGAGATCAAACTAAACAACATCACTGTGAAGCCTAAACAGTTTATCACATGCAACACGAATTACGTAGTTTACGTGATCCGATGTTCGTGTGATAAGCTTTATGTCGGCAAAACGAAAAGAAACTTAAAAGTCCGACTCGCCGAACATGTGCGAAATATTAAAAAAAGTTTCAAAGATCACCCCTTCTCCCTACACTTCTCAGAAACTCATGACAGCTCTGTGAAACATATCACAGGTTTTTGGGGGTTGGAGGCTGTTAAGGGTGATTGGAGGAACAATAACAGAGATGTTAGACTGGCACAAACGGAGATGAGGTGGATTTTTAATTTATCCACCCTATCTCCATTAGGTTTGAATCATGAATTTGAATTAAAATGGTTTTTATGATGTTTTAATATTGTGAAACGCTGTTTTTACAACATTGTAATTTGTTGTCATATATATATATTTATATTTTGTTGTAAATGGAGGAATTGGTTCACTTACATAATTTATGCACATTGCACTTTATTATCATCCATCACGTTTATTGCATTATTAGTGAAATGCATGTATCAGCTGATTGTTTCACTGATGGTATAATATACCCGTCACTTTACTTCCTATAGTATGGAACGCACACGTCACCACTTGCGTTCCAGGAGGTCTCTTTCACAGCTTATCTTGTTGCGCGCCGGTGTTAGGATATCCAGCACAAGGATATGCGTTCCAACTACCGGACGTTCACTGCTCACGCCCCCCATTTGCGTTCCATATGACGAGGGACTAATTCCAACGTCATCCACGCATGGACGCGCAACCCGGCGTACTAGCCGGATATGCGCTCCACAACTCCCGGCTATGCGTTCCACCAACCGGAAACCATCGCCTGAGGTTAGATTTATCATTCTTCCACCGCTTACACGCGTCTGGAAGTTATTTACTATGTATTAATTTTTTAGTCTGGCCAGCGTACATATGTTACAGGCTGGTCATTACACTCTAAAGGTGATATATATACCACTTTAGATTATTTGCACTTTGACCCGGAAACGGTTCCTCCATGGTGCTATAAGAACTCTGTATGTATCACTCACTGACTATCCTTGAGAAAGGCGGCAGAGCCCGCCGAAACATGTCGGATGTCAAGTGAGTTCTTGTAATATTTTCATGTTCATTTTGCTTTTTATTTACCTTTTAACCTGTACCGTGCCCTTGGCCAATGGGCCACGAATACAGTTTTTTTAATAAATATTTCTTGTACTGAGACCGGTCATCCCTTTATTTTTGGGTACATCGGCCGCTACGTGGGGATTCACCAGTGGAAATTTGCTGTTCAGCAGTCCCCCCACAAGATACCTTTATGTGTTTATGGTACCAGTACTTTTCGTGAGTATGGTACGAAGTACCTTCTTTGCTGTTTAATCTGTGAATGGGATCCTTGTTACTAAAGATACCTTTATATGCTTTCAAACTCCTGTCATTCAGTTGAGTACGGTATGCACCAGTGATTTCATCTTGTCGTTTGGGACTTTCCTTTCTGTTTCACACGTTGGTGGACCTTAAAAGAAACCGTTACATAATTGTAACTGCACACTTAGTGTGAGTCGCGGTACGACTTCATTATTTGGGTCAACCTATCCCCCACATTGTTGTACCCCTACATATTACTTATACACATGTTTTCTCTTGTCTCCACATTTGCATGAGAAAATCATTGGGATTTTGAACGTACAAGTCTAGCGCCAGGAATTCCCATTTGTTTTGGAAGATTTGCACAGGAGGATTACCCAGTGGTCCTCTATTTGGAATTTCGGCTGCAAGGACTGGTAGCGCCTTGGGACTTTTCAGTTTTTTTGTTTTTCAAAAATGTAAATTGTTTTAATCTTTGCAGCAATTATCAGTCGTTAATAGATGGGAGGCTGTGTATGATGAGAATAGTTATGTATAAGATAGTCCTGCACCTGTTTTATAAAAACTAGTTAAAAGCCGTAAAAATAATGGCTTCTGCAATGTACTTTCACTTTGAGTTGTGACAGTTTTTACTTTTGCTTTGAGCGGTGACAGTTTTTAGCCCACAAGCTCTCCATCCCAACCCCAGTCCCTATCGGCTCGTACGTCCAAACTCATCTCCCTCTCCGCATATCCAGCTAGTTTGAAACAGACCAGTGTACCTGCAAGTTGATCCGTTGAGTGGTCTCAAGTGGTCACTGGCAGTAATTCACCTCATCGAGCTGAGGTTTGGTTAGCCATATCTATCTATCTTAATATTGATCAATCGATAGTGATAGAGCAATGATTAAAACATTTTATTGCAATTAATCACATGCCATTTTTGCGATTAACTGTGATTAATCGCACTGATAGGCACATAAGTGCCTCTTACATAAAATCTTGTTGCCAGGGGTTCCATGCTTGTTGTCAGGTGGGATTACATGCTTGTTGCCAAGGTGGATTGCATGCTTCTTTGCATAGGAGGTTCCATGCTTGTTGCCATAGGGGGTTCCATGCTTGTTGCCATTGGTTTCATGCTTGTTGCCAGGGTTGTTTACATGCTCATTGCAAGGTGGGGGTTACTTGCTTGTTGTCCATGTTTGTTGCCAGGGGGTTTACATGCTTGTTGCCATGAGGGGTTTACTTGCTTTTTGGCAGTCATGGTTTACTTTCTCATCGCCAGTGGGGGTTTATAGCTCATTACCAGGGGGTTTACTTGCTCATTGCCAGGGGTTGCAGGGCCACAGCGCTCCCGGAATCCGCACTTCCGGGTAGTGCTGTTCACTCTGCACTCCCTTAACAGACACTAGAGGTGAAGGAGCGTCTGTCTCCTTCACAGCGGTGGCCATTTTTGGAGGGGCACATGGTCTGTGGACAGAGACTCTGCACCTCTGCGGCACAGTTTTCCCCGCCAGCCCCGTTTCCCGTCCATTTCCCACTGCTTGCCAGCTCTGTCTCTCGTTGCCCACTGTTGCCGCGCCCCTGTGCACACACGTGTGCGCGCCACCTACATTAATGCATTATTATTCTTGATTGCAGTAAATATGAGACTATGTTAATGTGATATTAAGGCATTAACGCACCCACCACTAGAATATATTTGTTATTACACCTATTGTATAGTACTCATTAGCCGAGCACCATCACGTGCAGTGATACTGAGGTGCTTTTCCACTTGCAGTGGGTATAACTGGGTAGTAACAAATCCTATGCATGTAGCCCAAGTGTCATGGGAGCTGAATGAGATCATGTGAATGGAATTGCAGCCTATGCTACTGTATGTTGTGAGTACTCAGATCTCTTGCACTTAGAATACAGATAGTACAAATGTATGCAAATAATTATGGTGGCTATGTAATTAAGTATATGGATAAATGGATGTCCGGAAGATATGTCAACAGTTAATAGGTTATGGTCAACAGGATCAAATGGTTGACATGACAATGGTCAACACAAATAAGGTCAAAACCATAAGTTCAATTTTTGTTATTTACTTTTTTTCAACTTTTCATACTTGTGGACTATGACTGGGTATACCGTCCATGTGGACTATGACTTGGAATATCCAAACTTGTGGACTATGACTAGGAATACCATCTGTGTGGAGTATGACTGGCATTACCATCGATGTGGACTATGACTGGGAATACCATCCATGTGGACTATGACTGGGAATACCGTCCGTGTGGAGTATGACTGGGAATACTTTCCGTGTGGACTATGACTGGGAATACCGTCCATGTGGACTATGACTGGAAATACCATCCGTGTGAAGTATGACTGAGAATACCATCCATGTGGACTATGACTGGGAATACCATCCGTGTGAAGTATGACTGGGAATACCGTCCATGTGGACTATGACTGGGAATACCATCCATGTGAAGTATGACTGGGAATACCGTCCGTGTGGAGTATGACTGGGAATACCGTCCTTGTGGACAATGACTGGAAATACCATCCATGTGGACTATGACTGGGAATACTGTCCATGTGGACTATGACTGGGAATACCAGCCACGTGGACTATGACTGGGAATACCATCCATGTGGATTATGACTGGGAATACCATCCATATGGACTATGGGAATACCGTCCACGTGGACTATGACAAGGAATACTGTCCATGTGGACTATGACAGTGAAAACTGGAAATACCGTTCATGTGAACTATGATTGGGAATACCATCCATGTGGACAATGACTGGGAATACCATCCATGTGGAGTATGGCTGGGAATACCGTCTGAGTAGACTATGACTGGGAATACCATATACAGTATGTGGACAATGACTGTGAATACCATCCGCGTGGAGTATGACTGGGAATACTGTCAATGTGGACTATAACTGGGAATACCATACGTATTCTGTATGACAGCGAATACCGTCCATGTGGAGTATGACTGGGAATACTGTCCATGTGGAGTATAACTGGGAATACTGTTTGTGTGGACTATGACTGGGAATACCATCCGTGTGAAGTATGACTGGGAATACCGTCCATGTGGACTATGACTGGGAATACCATCCGTGTGAAGTATGACTGGAATACTGTCAGTGTGGAGTATGACTGGGAATACCGTCCTTGTGGACAATGACTGGAAATACCATCCATGTGGACTATGACTGGGAATACTGTCCATGTGGACTATGACTGGGAATACCAGCCACGTGGACTATGACTGGGAATACCATCCATGTGGATTATGACTGGGAATACCATCCATATGGACTATGGGAATACCGTCCATGTGGACTATGACTAGGAATACTGTCCATCCATGTGGACTATGACAGTGAAAACTGGAAATACCGTTCATGTGGACTATGATTGGGAATACCATCCATGTGGACAATGACTGGGAATACGATCCGTGTGGAGTATGGCTGGGAATACCGTCCGAGTAGACTATGACTGGGAATACCATATATGTGGACAATGACTGTGAATACCATCCGCGTGGAGTATGACTGGGAATACCGTCAATGTGGACTATAACTGGGAATACCATCCGTATTCTGTATGACAGCGAATACCGTCCATGTGGAGTATGACTGGGAATACTGTCCATGTGGAGTATAACTGGGAATACTGTTTGTGTGGACTATGACTGGGAACCAATACACCCTGACAACCTTTTGACCCTGTCAACCATGATGCATGTCAACCATATGAGGCTGACCTGGAAAATCTAATGCTCCACACCCACATAAATTAACAGAACTCTGCATTTGGTTGAATATTCACATTTAGTTCTGTGCATGCACTGTTTGTGCCATTGCAGTGGTTAACATGCAAATCCATCCCTTGGTGATTATAGCTCCAGTATACAGTATTCCTTTGTACTGTACAACTGAAAAACAAGACGGCAATAATAAATAAAGAGGTAAGAGGGCCATACTTGCATTCAATTATAACCAATAATTAGTTTGACTTTAGTATACCATGCTATTGCAGGCCACAGGGAAGACCCCTGCTATGAGCTCTACCAACTGGATAGTGGCGGCCCGTACCTATTGGGGGAGGCGGGCTGCCTCTGGCCGCAGCTGCCGCGGGGGTGCCGCGATACAGGCACCCCCTCTGTCACCACCGCCTCTGCTCCTAGTCCTTGCAGAGAGTTCCCGGCGCCTGTGCAATGATGACAGGTGCTGGGACTGTACAAACATCTGTACTGCACATGTGGCCAGCTTCTATGGGCTGCTTTGTCAGCAGCCCATAGAAGGAAATCATGGTCCCAGCGACAGATGACAGGCACCGGGACCAACACGTGCGCAGTACCGATATAGGGGATTTTGCACAGCAGCCCGCAGAAAGGTGTCCGGAGGGAGGGAACACCTCCCAATGGGACTGCCTTGGTGACTGGCAGGTCGGACTTCCAGTAGGTGAAGCCAGAGCAGTCTCACGGACTGCATTTCGCTTCACTACTGCAGCCCTGCAGCCCATAGGTAAAAACTGCCACTGCAACTGGGCATGTGCAGCTACTTGTGCTTTCATGGAGGCCGGGCATACAAAAATATATTTTAAAGGAGAAATGTAATTCCCTAACAAATGCATTCTACAATCAATATTAGTGTTTCCTTCCTAATGAAAGAAGATAGTGTGCAGTGATTTTCTGCAGGAGCTAGTGAGAGGAGTGTGAATTCTCCAGAGTAGCTGATAGGTTGCTGGAAGCAGTGTCAGAGGGCCTGTGCCTGCTGGAGCAGCTCTCATCCAGATGTAATGAGCTGTCTGCTTGGGTCAGTAATCAGTGCTACCTGCTTCTGCCTGACTTATTTCTCAGGTATGCTCCACTACAGAGAGGGAACATACAGTCAGCTTGAAGAATGAAACAAGACACCTGGAACATCATGGGCAGTAATTGAAGACTAAGTTCCACTCTACCCTAGAGGACGCTGTGTGTGATAAAGATGCAATATATTTATCAGGCAGCCTCTGAGAAGTGTCACTGGCAGTTTAAAAATGCATTACATCCTTTATAAAGGTGAACAGCAAATACAGCGCGGCCTGTCTCCGGTATGTGTGGGGAATACATATTAAAGGTTGCATTCCCCTAGTAAAATGTATCTGGAACATTCTACGCATAGTAATGTGTTCACTTATTCATGACATTGTTCACACCACTTTAATAATAAAAACGTTTTGGAGCTCCCTGTCAGTGTGATGGAAGCAAATCCTGATTTAACAGATGTACATTTAGCTTGGTATATAGCAAAGTACCCCAGCAAGTGTATTACAACATAGAGCCTGAACACAAGAAACCAATTCCGAATGTGTGCGGTGACATCTTTTTCCAGTAGGTTACCTCCTAATATACACTTCACACTAATGCCCACTAACCTTTATCTCTGGAAATGGGAATTTTTGCAGCAGCGTGGAGAGGGGAATGGGTCAGGAAACAGCAGTCACCCTCGCAGAAAGTGTTGTCTTAAAACAGAAAAAAGGTTTTCCATTAAATTTGAACCAGTTCACATGACACATTGACAAGGACGCCAGAGTCAGGTTGGAAACAGTTATAGAACGCTCTTTAACCTTTAAAATATGCTTGCAAAAGTAATCCCGTCATGTCAAACATGTTACTTATAGGGCCATAGTTGCCTACCCTCCTGCATTCTGCAGGAGACTCCCTGAAATAGCAGCAATCTCCCTCTCTCCCTTATTAGTCTAGCAATCTCCCTCATGTCACCTAGTCCCCATTACACTGTTACATTTTTCAGAAAAAAAAGGAATGAGAGATAGATATATTTACATTAAATCATCAGCGAGCGCCATTTCCCAGCATTGGGATAGATGAACAATCCCTGATACGTATCAGTGACTTTTCTTTAGCAAGTATACTGTAGTATCTCTTACTGGCCCTTATTCAGATCTGATTGCAGTACAAATGTGTTTGGAAAATGGGCAAAACCATGTGAAAAACAAGGGGGACATCTGCCCAGCCGGGGTGACCAACTTCCAGGGATGCCTGTCTGTTGTTGTTAACATCTGCGCATATTGTCTACCGCGCTTGTTGTAGACAACATCACTCGGTGAGAGTCAGCTGTTGCATACCTTGTTCTTTGTTTTATGGATTTTTTTTATAATAAAAAGCTGCACTTCACCGTATCAGCTTTTTCCTTCATTTTACATGCTATTGGGATCTGGAATTGCCTGAATGTGACGGTGACGTTACCGCTCCCTGATCATGCAATTATAGTCTACCCTGAAAAGTAGACTTATACCAAGGGTACGAGTTATACCATTTGTGTGGTTATTTATATTTACCAGTGTGACATACTTTATTGCAACTATTGTGTTTCTCTCTTCTTTCATGTTTTGGGTATCACCATTAAGAAAGAGAGTGTCTTATACCTGCGCCAAGAATTTGTCAGTATATTTTCTTCTTCTATGCTGCTCCACCCTGTCTTGGACTTTGCAGGGATAACTTGACCCTGTATATTTCTTATGTGTCTTCTTTTCGCACTTTCTCCCTGTATTTAATGTCAGGAAGAGTTACTTCTTCATGCTTATTAATGTTGCAAACTGCTATATGGTATTGATACACTTTGTGTCAGAGTTTATGTTACAGTGTTGGCATATGGTTAATTGTGTTCATTCCCAAATGCCAGCAGAGCTGAGGATACTTTTATAACTTTAATTAATCGTGTATCCTCACTTGTCCGGTATTTACACTTCTGACTTTATTGTATAGAGAGTTCAGATTTCTGATTGGTATGTGTGTTTTATTCTAATATTATTCAGCAGTGATGATTATTACTTTATTCTGGCAGACAGACACCTTGTATTCACTGAAGCCGAGCTCCGTCTGACGGACTGCAGACTCTTATTTTAGAATGTGTAATCATTGAGCTATATCTAGTTATAGTTGTTCTATATAGTAATAGATAACCTCTTTTCCCAGCTCATGCATTCATAAAACAAAGATTAATTCCTGCCACTTAGTGAATAATATCGAGGCTTAACACCCTGCGGCTGTGTAAAATATCATGCCGCTGAAAATTTTTCAAATATAAGCCGTTTGCGCTCGCAGCTTTCGTACCAAGTACCACAGTGCCTCTGGCTAGAGCCTTAGTATTACATCCGTGTGGACCCGGCTTAGGTAGGCTATTCTGCGCCGCTACACTTAAAGTGTCAGCGGCTACTTTATACAGGCTTCTGAATGCCTTGGCGGCGTCCGTATATCACTGACAATAGCCAAATACGATTTATCGAAGATGAAATAGTTCCTTTCAAGAACCAAGCGTAACAGAGTCAGGAAAAACGGTATGGCAGGACCCTCATACATAGGGTTATTTTCATGCAGAGTCCCGACAGCCTGTATCCCCCTATCATGCGGGATATTAGTGTACAGGCTAATTACATCTGCGGTGCATAGCCAGGTGCCAGGCGTTACCTGACCATGCAACCGCAGTTTTTCCAGAAAAGATTAGGTATCCTTGAGCTATGTCGATTTTGTTTGGACTGGAGACTGCAAAATGAAGTCCAAATATTTGGCAATTTTGTAATATAATGAATCCCTCGCGGACACGATTGGTCTGCCCGGGGGTTTCATATTATTCTTATGCAGTTTTGGTAAACTGTATATCACCGGTACCTTTGGATGTTTTTCAAAGAGGGCAACTTTAACCAATTCAGTGATCACTCCATTGGTCTCAGCATCTTGTAGAACATCCCATAATTCTGATGAGAATCTCATGTTAGTGTCACCTTCCAATTTATTGTAAACAAGGGGATCTCGTAACTGACGATAAATTTCATCTTTATAGTTTTGAATATTTTGTACCACTATTGCCCCGCCCTTGTCCGCAGGGAGAATAGTGATATCTCTGTAAGATGATAAATTTTTCAAGGCCAGTGATTCAACTTTACTTAAATTATGTGTCACTTTAGATGGTTTGTTCTCACACTTCTCGATAGTGTTGGCAACCGTACGAGTGAATGATCTATAGCAGGGTTTAGTGACATTGGGTCAAAATTGGATTTTGATTTGACCGAACATATTGAAATTTCCTCCTGCCTTGTGGTGCGTTTGTCAAAAAATTCTTTAAGTCGTAACTGACGGTTGAGTCGGGCCAGATCTATCTTACTTCAGGGGCTATCATGTGAATTTGTAGGCACAAAACTTAAACGTTTTTTAAAGTACTCTCATCTCATCCTCCGTAAGGCATCTGGAGGAGAGATTTACTATCTGGTGCTTTTTTTTGTACTCCTTTTTCCTCTGCCTTTCACATTGGCCTCCTCTTCGTGTATATCTGGGGCAGTTCCCTCTCTCCTTGCCCGTGTGAGCACCCCTAAAGGGAGATCTCGTGCCCTGTTAGAACGTGGAGCCTCAGACTCGCTGTTTGATGTGGCACTGGACGTACCAGTATCCAATGTTGATCGCTGAGGGCGTCTACAATATATCTGGCCTTGCTGTCTTGGTTTGCCAGATGGATAGTTAGCCCAATTATAAATGCGATTATCATCATAATCTTTGGACACTGTAGCAAATTTTTTGGTTATAAATGCAATAAGATCATTTTTGTACTTATCAACGTCCATCTTTAATTTCACCAGCCAATCGCATGATGTGTCAGCCACTAAATTGTCAAGGTGTAGATTCTCATATACTGTGATTTTATCGCGGATACTTGCCAGTTCTTTGGTCGATTCCTCTATGACAAGTAAAATCAAGTCAAAGGAGGCCTTATTTAGTATGGCAGCCCATCGACGGCAAAAGTCTGGGTTGTTACGTCCAATAGTTGGGGTATTTTTTTATTCTGAACCCCCTCTGTATTTTTTTATGACGGAAATAATCCGACAAACACACTCCATGTAGGTAGAAATCAGTTTCACGGTTTTTTAATCTGAGCAACTGTGCATATATGGTTTCATTAGAATCCGCTGCTTTAGATGCGGATAGTTGGTCAGGAATCAGTATGCGACTTGCATCAATATCTGACAAGGAGAGTACTTCTCCAGGCGGCAGGGCAGTAAATCTGAATCCCGCTACATCCTCCGACACAGGTTCTATCGTAGACGGTAATTTCAATGGAAATGCACTTAAGAAATCACCATGAAAAAAAAGTGCAGATTAAAAGATGAAGAGGTTTTTTAACGATGGTGTAGGTGCCTTGCTCAGCTTGAACACAAGATGCTCAGTTAAATGTAGATTGAAGAATATAGCCGGCACTCCGTGATCCAATAACTGTACATCAGTTGTGGTGCCTTCAGAAATTCAAATTAATAAATAACAAGTGGTAGACCAGCGGCACTCGCATGAAATAACTTCACTGACTCAAAGAGCTCAGATTGATGACATGTTTCAGTTTTAATTAATCCTCCTCAGATACAAAAAGTGACATAAAGGCTTACCTTTATAACAATGCAAATGATCAAACCATCACCACCCACACCGTGCTGGATACCGGGAGTTCACTGTGTCTCATCAGAAACCTTCCGGTCACCACAGGGAAACACCCAACAATAGAATAACATTCCCATTGAACTGTGTATTAGAGTGAAAGAATGCATAAGTTTGCCAAAAGTATATCAATGACAAGTCATTACAGATCCATAATAACATAGCAATACATAGATATATATATATATATCTATATCTATATATTATATATATATATATATATATATATATATAGAGAGAGAGAGAGAGAGAGAGAGAGAGAGAGAGAGAGAGAGAGAGAGAGAGAGAGAGAGAGAGAGAGAAAGAGAGAGATAGTTTCATATATATATATATATATATATATATATATATATATATATATAGTATATGTATATCTATCGCATCACTTCCGGGCTTCGGACTGGAAGTTGGAGCGAAGACCCAGACGGCGGACCGCCAGATGGAGGGATGGTATGTATTTAACTCACTTCACTGTATTGTTTGGTAATTGTCCTAATGAAGGGAGTATTCCCGAAACGACGTTGACTTGCACCAGTAAAGTTTTTCATTCATTCACAGTCCTGGAGTGATGCCCTCTCTTTGTTGTTTTATACATTGGGGGTTAGCTTACCCTCTGGGTGGGCACCCGGGTGCAGTATCTTTGCCACCACCTGCTGACACAGGAGTGCCCGGCTTTCTTTGGATATATATATATATATATATATATATATATACTGTGTGGGGCAGGGGCGTAAATACACCTGTGTGGGCCCCATAGCAAAATTTTGAAAGTGCCCCCCCAGCACTTCACCAAAATGAGGGCGGTGGAGGGGGGGCGGAGGTCAGAATAGCAAACGGGGATGGGTATGATTCAGTAGAAGGTATATTAGGTATAAGCTCAGGACATTAGACATAAGATCAGGACAATAGGGAGAGGACAACAGAGACAGGATAGGACATTAGACAAAAGCTCAGGACAATAGGGACAGGACAATAGAGACAGGACAATTAGGATGACAATAGGGATAGGACAGGACAATAGAGATAGGAGGGGACAATAGGGACAGGACATCCCCACTCACCAAGCATGTATTCACCTTCATTCAATGGATCCACGCCTCGCTGGGATTGCCACTCAGGGTGCAGGCAAGGCAAGTGCCATTTCCCTGGATCTCCTGCTGGAGGGGAGGGGGGGGGA